>NC_056524.1:168768930-168908640 GCF_019175285.1 Sceloporus undulatus
ATTTGCTGTATTGCTATGTATTGTATATGTATTATCCTACTTGAGAGTATGTATTTTCCCTGGATGAAGATTAACCTTCCATTTTGAAGCCAAGCCCTCCCTCCAGTCCATCTGCCTTGGTCCAGGCCTCGGAGGTAGAGGGGGACTGCTGGACCTCTTACCCGCTCCCTCCACCACTCCCTTCTCCTTCTGTGTCATGTCTTTTTAGATTGTAAGCCCGAGGGCAGGGAACCGTCTAACTAAAAAGATTGCATGTACAGCGCTGTGTAAATTTACAGCGCTTCATAAATAAAGGTTAATAATAATAACAAAACTGCAATTTGTTTCACCCAATGTTCATTGGTTTTGTGCTACCCACCACTTCTCCATGGATACCTGCTATCCTGGAAATTTTTACACCAGAGCTGAGGACTAACAAGGTGTCATTAGTTCTCTTTTAATGGGCTGCAGAAACAAAGCAGGGAAACAAGAACAGAGCCTAAACATGTTTGTTTCCTTTTCAAGACTACTATAGAGCAAGGCTGCTATAATGAAAAGCAGGTCAGTGAGGAGAGGGGCAAAGAAAGGAGCCTATTGTTAGGCAGAGGGAGGAAAAACTATGCCTACGTAAAGAACTATGCCTATGTAAGCGCCAAAGGCAAACTCATAACTACATAAGTAGTTTCATTTCCTCTTTGCACATCTCTGTAGCTAGGTCACCTGCAGGAATACAGTGACAGTCACAGGACAAACTAGGACTCAGTGAAGATTCGAAGTTTAGGTGTAACAATAATCCAGCATTAACTCAAGCTGAGATTTATATCCAAATATTAAACTGGCCTCCAAAATACAAACATTTTAATGTTCAGTTGAATAACCCAAGGTTTAGCACATCCAAACTCAGACACTGAAATGGTGAATAGTAATCTTTCATCATAAAATTAAGACAATTTGATAGAGCTGTTACTGTAATTTGCCATTTTTAAAAAATTTAAATGATGGTTAAGTACTTTTTCTTTCCTTACAAAGTGAATTTACCAATTGGTTAATACAATGTAAATACAATATAAAATCTAAATAATAATAGAACTGAGAGAAGATTCAAGAAGGATGCTCAGAACAAACCTGCTGGGATATATGAGGATGCTCTGGCTGTATAAGTTTGTGAAAGAGAAGGCGAGCGGCATTCATATCAACCCCTGAGAATCTGCTACTAGTTCTGTAGTGATCATCATTGCTATGGAGGAAAAAAACAAACAGTAAATTTTGTTCATTATCCAATTTTAATATCTTTAACTTTTTTCATTCAACTATGTTGCTCGAGATTTTAGAATATGACACATTAGTCACTGACCTGATAGCTAAAAAACTTCCATTTAGACAGCCAGATGAGGAAAATGTTCCATCTATTTCACTATTACAAGAAAAAATAATAAACAAAGCCAATTTAATACAGTGTTTTTTTAATTAATTATTGCAGGTGACTTCAAAACCTATTGACTGATGAGAGTTGTTCCAGTTGTTTGTTGGAACCAACAAACCAATGTATTTCAATTAGTTTATTTGTTTGTTTGTCTGAAGCAATAAGCCAATGTATTTCAGTTTATTATGCTTTTGATTAAACTATTATATGCATGTTTAGAACAAAAAACAGGAGCTCCAGAAAACTCTACACAAAGCAGTGGTCAAGAAACTATAAGGTTCCTTTGCAGAATTTTACATGTCTAACATCTGTGATTATTAAATAAAGGGTGCATCCACACTGCAGAAGTAAAACAGTTTGACACCACTTTTAATTGTCATGCTACATCCTGTAGAATCCATGTATTTGAAGTTTGGTGAGATATTCAGCCTGATCTGTCTGTGAGCCTTACACACTACAAATCTCAGGATTCTGTAGGATAGAGTCATGGCAGTTAAAAGTAGTGTCAAACAAACCTTTCTGCCAGCAGAATATGCATGAAAACTATGAGATGCCTCAAGACCATGCCATACTACTAATGCAAATATCAGAAAAATCAAGCACCTTCCCATCCTTCACTGACTGACTTAAGCAGTCCTGGAAGCCCACCTCTTTAGGCAATGGGAGAAACTATACATCAAAAAACTAGGTATGGCCTTAAAATGGCTACTCCTGGGCAAATGCCCAGGAACAGAGTTATTCACAGTCAATATTTCATCTTGGTTTAATACTGAATACAATCTGTCATCACTGACTATGAGCCTGTGCAAACTGGCCAGTAAAGCCGGCTTCCGGGTGGCTTAGGGGCATGGCATTTAGATGCCGCATGACCCCAAGACATCCGGAAGCTGCCCTGGCCGACCAGACATAGGCAGCGTCCAGCCATTCCAGGGTCGAGGTGTTTACGTGCTGCACACCCCCCAAAGCAGCCAGAAGCTGCCCTGGGGCCACCAAAGGCAACCCTTTACTGGCCCAAATAGGAGTGGATCTTTTCCGCTCCTATTTGGGCTGACGTCAAGGCGGATTGGGGCCATGAAGTGTGTTTGCCATGGCTCTGGAGCAACTATCTTTGGGGGTGGCTCCAATCCGGCCTTTTGTGGCTGTCTGTTCTGTCCCTATGTTGACTAGGGCTGATGGGAGTTGTATGCCAAAAATACCAGAGCCAGAGATGTAAGCCCTTCTGCTGGACAGATCCAGGGTTATGTAACGGAAAAAAATTAAAAAAAAAAAATAATATAATGGGGCAGTCCTTACATTGCCTGCCTACATATACAATACTGATAAAAAATTCCTAGTTATATATTTCATATCTTTCCTGTTCAATTCTAAAATAAAAATGTACTGGCTATCGGAAAAAGAATTAGGCACAAGCCTTCTGCCTGGCAGAATTACCATCTGCCATCTCAGAAATCTTCCAGTAGAATGATCTGCTAAGAGAAATGTTCTGCTAGCTACAACCCACTGGCAGAAGAGTAAAAAATTGAGTGAACTGAGGAAGGAGCTGGATTATGTGAGATTCAAACAATCTCCCACCCAAGGACATAGCCACAATGTTGGCATAACATCAGCTAAGGCAACAGGTAGTTGTATCATCTCTATGCAGAGAGAGGTTTGGAAACAGCATGCTTTCAGCTGGCCTAGTATTCCCTCAATTGGCCCTTGGTTATTTTGGTCATGTCATATTATGGCCAACTTCTACATTTACAGTACATAAGATACGACTTCACCCAAATGCAGAATTTCATGACATTCACATTCAGGAAGGAAACATCAAGCCTACAACTATACTGACTATAGGATCTGCAAAAAAGGAAATAATTCTTACTTTGCTATCTCCACAGGGAGCCTCCCTGATGAGCAGTTTAGCAATCTCTGAATGAAAGCTTCATTCACAGTCCAGATTTGTTTTGAAGCATTAGGGTATCTGAAGTCATCTGCTGGTACCAAATCCTATATTTAAACAAAAAATTCCACATATTTATTAATAACAATTATTATTATTATTATTATTATTATTATTATTATTATTATTATTATTATCCTGCCTCTCTACAAAAAGCAATTGGGCCAACTTTTTAACATTGTTATACTTTAATATTTTGTATATTACTCTGTTTTATTCTCCAAGACCCTCAACATCTTGTCTTATTACTACCTTTTGCTTCCCAAATAATCTCTATGTATGCAGTTTTGACTGTTACTCTATATAACAAGCTGACAACATCATTACAAGTATGCAGATTTGGGGTGCTATCTAAGCCTGAAACAGGGCCAAAAATGCAGTCTGTGGCTGTGCCGAAGCGATTTTACACTGGAAACGTAGCAACTGCATTCACCTGGCCCTGATCTGGGCAACTGCAGCAATTTTCAACCAGGCAGGCAAAAGGAGCAGTATTTTACCACTCATTTTTGGCCTGGTTCTTTGGGGAAGATGTGGGCCCAAATCAGTTTCCCTCCGCATTCAGGGCACGCGTCATCTAAACGCTACGTCCCAAATGCACCTGGAAACTGCTTTTTTCAGCCTGTCTGTTTCGGGCCCTAGAAAGCACTTTTTCAGTACAGGTTTATACATCCATTTTATAGCTCTTCATAATATAAAGGATAAGTTGATGCAGATAAAAAAACCAATTATATCTGTACACCAGTCTCAAAGCCTGCTTAATTAGTTGGAAATAGACTGGTTTATAAAAGAAACCCACTGCTTTTGGATGTTCTAGGCCAGTGATGGCGAACCTATGGCACGCGTGCCAGAGGTGGCACTCAGAGCCCTCTCTATGGGCACACATGCTGTTGCCCTAGCACAGAATTTGCCAGAGTTTCTTATTAGAAAGCCAGAGGAACATGGCACTTTGGAATAACTAAGTAGGGTCTGGGTTACAGTTTGGGCACTCTGTCTGTAAAAGGTTCACCATCACTGTTCTAGGCATTTCAAATAAATTTATCTTATTTTATTTATTACTTTCTAATGAAATATAAACGTGTAGCTCACAGAATTGAAAACATTGGAGTGTTCCAAATGCCAACCATGAGCTTTCCATTATCAGTTAACATTAACATAATATAACAAAACTTTTCCATATGACCAACACCACATTCTAATGCAGTCTGGTACAATTTTTAGAAGTCTTATTAGTGCCTAAAGTAAACTGACATTAATCTACATCACTTGTGCATTTTTTAGAGAAAAAGGACACAAATCTAGCACTAAGTCAAAGTTGCTGTAGCCAACTTTCTTGGTTGAGCTCTAGAAACCATACTGAGTGAACAGAGAAGATAGCTTATTGATTTAAAAAATTAGATGAAGTACCTGTGGAGTAACATAATGTGAAAAACTTTGGTCTCCACCACAGAAAATCCTCTTTACACAGTAGTATTCTTCTCCATCTATAATTAAAACAAGATGATATAAATATCAAGAGGGTAATTTGAACAGAATATCATACTGGAATTGCTCTTTGTTTTGGTATTATTAAACATTTGAGAAATGTTACTTTTGCAAAAATAAAGTCAATTAATTCTAGTAGGAGCAAGTCTGAATAACATGTTTGACAACATGTACAGCAACCATCTTTTGAAAACACATTGACAAACATAGGCTTCCCACACTTATTTGACACGTTAGGGTCAAAACGCAGAAATCATCAAAATTGTGTGCTGTGGTCCCTAACCTGTAGAATAAGGAGGGAACCCTAAGACAAAGGACAATTCCCCCCCCAAAAAAAGAATCCCTGACACACATAAATAAACCCTTCCCTTAAATCCACGAGATGTATTTTCCTCTCTCTCTTCTCCATGCTCTTTCCCTTCCCCATGCTCTCCAAAGGTACAAGCTGGCTAGCCTTGCGCTAACTGGACAGAGGAATGGGGAATACTATCCTAGATCGGCTCCTTCCCTCCCTCCCTGTGTGTGTGTGTGTGTGTGTGTGTGTGTGTGCGCGCACAAGTGCACATGCCTCTGCCAGTACCATCATCCCCCCCGCCCACCCAGAGGTCAATCCACCCTCTTCACTCACCCACCATGCCACTCTGGCCACTTTCTGCTCTCTCGCATGGGGAAGGGTTGATGGGGTGGCTGCAATTACTGCATCTTTCCTTTGCCTCAGCCTGACTGCCTCCATCCCTCCATTGCAGGGAAAATTGGGGTGGGGGGGTGGGGAGATATTACCCCAGCTCCACCCACCCTATTTGTGTGTTTGTACGTGCCTCCATTCATCCCATCAGCCTCTCCACCTCCTCCCCTCCACCTCCCCTCCCCTCCACCAATCTGCTCCCTTCACTGGACTTCAGCCACATGGCTGTGGTTACAGCTGCTGCTGCTTTCCTTCATCTTGCTTACGGTAGACCTCACCTTTGCTCTTTTGACCATTTTTGATGACTTACTCTTTCTTTCTAAATTATAACCAGAAACCATTAATTCCACATGTGGTTAAAAGAGTAGACCAACACTTCATATATATGGATTCTGGGTATAACGTGAATGGTTGAAAGAGCAAATTGTTGGAAAGTAAGTTGTCAAAACACAAGGGAGGCCTGTATGATTTGACATTGTCACTGAACGCTTCTAGCCCAAAATTAAGTTTCTCCTTGTTTAACAAATGTTTTCAAAGGAAAATGGCTCATTACTGTTAAGGGGAGCAAAGATCTAGCGAAGTATAGCTATGCTACAAACAAATCCATCCTCCAAGCCATTCTCACAGTATCTCTAAAGTAGAGCTCACAGCCCTACTCCCTCCCACCAATAATATATAACTGAACTATACATGCATTTACCTGAATCCAGGGGAATCTGGCCATTATAAGGAAGCCAATTTCCTTTTACTGGGAAAGGACTTTTCCTGTTACTGGTAGATCCCATGCCTAACTGTCCATTACCTCCAAGACCAAAACAATAAATTCTTCCAGTTGAAGGAACAAATGCAGACGTGTGCTGCCTAGGTCAAATAGAAGTTAAATCCAAAAGTTAAGAAATAGAATTCTACAGTATATTGCAAAGAGCTACTCAAAATAAAAATAAGTGATATGGTTCATTTGTCACTAAACTTATATGATCACAGAGATTACTGTTTCCAAGGTAATGAAATAAAAACTGTTATGGGGCAGGGGCAGCATGGCAAAGGATAGTACTTCTGCCATCTAGTCAGCTAGATCTGAACATCATCAATGGATGTTTAGAAAGCACAAGCTTCTAAAATGACTAAGTAGCATCTCTGTCTTCTTTCCTAGTCAAGATACAGAGAAAAACAAGGACAGGAGACAGCTCCGAAGTTCCACTGTGAAAGAACTATCAGAAGAAATTATATGTCCCCTGAAAAGCATGGAGCTTGCAATCTGATAGAGCAGAAACCACATTAGCTGCCATGACTGAATGTGATGGAATTCAACTCTAAGACCATTCCCCCTCCCTTTAATTCAACATCCAAATGTAAGGGAAAAGAGAAGCAAGCAACTGTAATTAAAGTTGCATTAAAAATTACAATTGTGATCAAACAAGTATTTTAAAAAGCAACAGCATCAGAAAAGTTCTACTTGGCCGTTTTTGTTTTGTACTTCTTCTAGAACAGATTTCCAAGCTTCTAATTTTCCCCTACGTACTTTCCAAAAACAATTTTATTTAAGTAAAAAACAGTTCCAGAAACAATTAATACCTATAGCTGAAGTATTGTTACTCCACCTTTTAAAAACTGTCATTTTTGAAAGTCACAGGATTTTTATTTACTAACCTATAGCTATCTGTCCACTTACTAATCATGCTTAGAGCATACTTGATTTCTGTTTTTCAATCTAAGATGTAATATACACAAACCTGGGTCTCAACAGCAAATGCTTTGAAGCCACCAATCAACTGCTGAGTGGAGGAGCTGCATCCAGCCTTCCCATACCAAATGCACAGGCCAAATATCGGAACAATACCATTCATAATCCTCAAGTCCTGAATCCATCTTCGGGGGGGGGGGGGGGAATAGCACTCTGGTGCAACCCATTTCCCAACATCACATATGGCACGAAGAAGGAAATGGGCCATACTCTCTAAAAACTACTTGGTAACAACCATAAGGTATAAATAGATCTTACACCTTTCAAAGTTGATGAAAATTCAATAAAGTAATTTCATTCTGCATTAAGATTAATCTTACCTGCCACAGGCAATCTGTGTGACAATGTTCCCCATAAGTTCAAAAACTTTTCTTGGGTTTATCTCATGGCCAGTAGAGTTATGACCTAACTGCCCGTAGCCTCCAGCTCCAAAAGTAAACACCCCACCTTCCTAAAACAAAAAACAATCAACAAAAATGGATGTTATGAAACTTTTAAAGGAAAGAAAGAAAGAATCCCTAGAGTCTAGAGAATGATGTACTGAACAAATAGATAGTGAGCTCCTGGGTGTGCTCTTGGCTATGGGTGTGTGACGTCAGTGGTCTTTGCTCCCTCCCTTGGCTGCTGGGAAGCAAACTAGAGATGCTGAGCCTGAGCCTGCTTCCCAGTGACTTCACAATTCCTCTCTACTGGGCCCTAATCCTAGTGGCATCAAAAGATATTTAAGGGGGTCTTTGGTAAACAGAAAGTTAAGAGTCACTGGCCTAGAAAATGTTGGAGATCAAGTGTAAACACCTGAGAGACTTGCACTTTCATTTCAATTATAATGTTGGGATAAGTTAAAGAGCAGCATTTGTTGTTGCTGCTTATCAGTAATACCAGGCTGAACAACTAGAGGTATTATAAAATGTTATCTGATGTCATTTTGTCTTCAACTATAGTAACTTTATTGTCTTCACTTTCACGTTTATTTCACTAAAACCTTTAAGAACTCACAATCTCAGTAACAGTTTAAAAAAGAAGTACAAGATTTATTTCTCCACATTACTAACTGAAATAAGTGCCCAGTTTTGACACTAAAACCCATATAAATTAAATTTATGCTTGCAGGTAAATTCCAATTTTAACTACAACATATTAACGGCTGCTTAATTCAAGCAAAGTGTGTCATATTATGTTGGAAAGCACAAAATGATAAACTGTGCTCTTTGTTATTGTTGCTGTTGTGTGCCTTCAAGTAATTCCCAACTTATGGCAACCCTAAGGTGATCCTATAATGAGGTTTTCTTGGCAAAATTTGTTTGGAGGCGGGCTGCCTTTGCCTTCCCCTGAGGCTGAGAACATGTGGCTTGCCCAAGTTCACCCAGTATTTTTCATGGCAAAGGAAAATATTTTTCCTTAGCAAAAGAAGACATTCATCATTACCCAGGACTAGAACACATGCTGGATGCAAAAGAATCTGACAGGGCTTATACAGCTCTGTAGTAATATAAACACGAATTTTTCTTTCCCTTTCCCTTTGTCAACAAGTCAGTACTAATTTAGACGTTGTGGTTAAGATACTCTCAGTTTCTTTTATTCCAGTTCATAGGCATATGAAGACCAGTGCAAAACATGAATCATCAAACTGAAAAGGTTGGATGAAGACTGAAATGTGTGGTAATGGGGAAGCACTCAGAAAAATAATTGGCTGCACATCCCTCTTCAAAGGATGTAGGACTAGAACATCAAGCCCTCAGCAGTTGTGGCTTCCCATACGTGTGGAACAGCTAATCCTCCCACTGAAAGATTGCTTTCAATGAGCTATTCAAAGTTGAACCAATTTAGTAAAAAGGTTTTGCACCTTAAAGAAATCTTTTCAGGTCTACTCTAAGATTCATCATCCTGCTGATGTGGGCTGTATCTGCACTGTGGAAATTAAGCAGTTTGACATCACTTTAACTGCCATAGCTGAATGCTATGGAATTCTGGGAATTGTAGTTTTGTGAGACATTTAGCCTTCTCTGTCAGAGAGATCTGGTTTCACAACAAACCACAATTCCCAGAATTACATAGCACTGAGCCATGGCAGTTAAAGTAGTATCAAACTGGATTATTCCTGAAGTGCAGATGCGGCCATGGAAGCCACCAGCCACCACTGGCCATCAGTCCTTTTCTTCCTCCTCCTCACCTTTATTTATATCCTGACTTTTCCTCAAGACTGGGACTCAAGACAGCTTACACATTAAAAAGATCACAATTTAAAAATACCAAAAGCCAACATTATGACATAATTAAGCATAGTAAGGTTCTTAATCAGGCACAACCTTTGGAGTTGAGCTTCAAGAAAATGCTCAAAAGTTTTTGCTAAACAGTGTTTGAAGATAACCCCACTTCTCCTGCATTTCCCAACTGGGAAAAATGTAAGATGCAATGAAGCCAGTTTGTGACAGATACATGAGGCTTGGAAATGTCCCTAGAGTGTGAGGCTCAGCTGGGACTTTGCCCATATCTTCTCCAATTAGGCAGAATGTGGCACAAGCAAAGGTACTCAATTTATCAGCCAGAGACATGATCACCTCAAGGACAGAGCCAAGACCCCTGATGGCACCCAGCTCAGATTGCCCATGCCTAGATTACAAAGACCAGATCAAATGAAGGACAATCACAACAGGAATATTAGTTTGACTGAACTTGACTCCTTTCAGCTCCAGTCCTAGCATTACTGACTGATAAACCCTGCACTGCTGAAGCAGCTGGTTTAAAAGTAAAAGCTATCAAGAGCTACTATGTCCCTTATTTTTAATCCCCAACCCTAAACTCAAAATGAACAGCAGAAAAGGTACAGCCAATCTGAACATAAAATCAGCAATAAACTAATTGAGGCATGACACCGTTTTTCTAGTACAATCAGCCCTCCATATCCACAGATTTTTTTAATGCACAAATTCAAGCATCCATTGCTTGAAAGTATTTGAAAAATATATAAATTCCAAAGAGCAAGCCTTGATTTTGCCATTTTATATAAGGGATAGCATTTTACTATGCCACTGTACTTAATGGCACTTGAGTATCCACAGATTTTGTTATCCATGGGGGGCCCTGGAACCAAACCCCACTGGATACCAAGGGCCCACAGTATTGTACCTTTGTAAGAGCTGCTGTATGATCTTCTCCACAGGAGATGTAAACGATTTTTTGTGATCTTAGTGACTTAAGAAGATTTGGAACATATCTGTCTGGAAATAATAATAGTTCAGTTACATGTAATATACATTCTGTAACCAATTACACACATGCTTTTTAAAAGATTCAACTACTGAAAGAAAAAGATCCTGTTGAGTAACTATGTCAGTGTAGATGGCTTGAGGAACACTCCTAGAGCTGCAGGGAAAATGCTTAGGGCATGGGAAAATGCTGGAGGAAAACATTTGAGGGAACGAGGCAGCATAGAAAGATAGTCAATATTATCAGTGGGAGGGAAAGACTGCCAGCTATGAGCAGACAATTCCTCCAAAACGTGCCTTCCAGGGGTGTCTGTTCAAGGAACCCAGGTGCTCTGGTAAAGTTAGCATGACAATCACCCATCCTATGACACAAGTCAGCCTTCTCAGATAGCATGATTTCAAGGACTCCTCCTTGTAAGGCAGGCATCAGAGGAACAGTAAGCATCTCCTCTTATCAAGGATATCTCTGCCTTCCTTCCCAGCTACCATGTGACTTTGGAAAAAGTACTATGACTGGTGAAATTGGCTGTTATGCAAGCAGACTGTACTAGCTATTTTCTGACCGTAGTTTAGCTATCACTATTTTATAAAGGCACTTTGTTACATTATGATGAATGAAATTCCACAGAACATAATGTACAGAGCAGATGAACACCACATTGAGAGTGAGAGTCATTTCAGCAACCTTCTATGATTTAGCAGGCTTTCAATACAAGAGATCTGTTCAGAAGTGAGCAAGAAGCATATTCTATCTTTTTTTATAAAAAGCAACCAACAGTATTATCTTTAAAATTAAAGGAAAGCATTATTGAATACTTACCATTTTCATCATTAAGACCAAGTTGACCAAATTTGTTACGCCCCCACCCAAAGACAGCTCCAGAAAGTGTAAGTGCAAAGCTATGTGCCCCGCCAGCTGCAATTTGTCCAAACGGTATTCCTAATAAAGATTTAATCAGTTGTGGAGAAGTCTGCTTTTTATAGTCGTAACCTAAACCTAGTTGACCATGTTTGTTCTGGCCCCAGGAAAACACTTCACTTCCTGTTGGAGAAAAATAAAAGATACCCATTTCAGATTGTAATAATTTGTGTCATTTTAAGATTCCAATGATTCCATTAGTTTACATTACAGAATTCAAACAGGAACAAGAAAGATTCAGCAAAATCCAAAATACTCCAGAACTGAATACACAAATGTGCTAC
Organism: Sceloporus undulatus; assembly: GCF_019175285.1. Lineage (NCBI taxonomy): Eukaryota > Metazoa > Chordata > Lepidosauria > Squamata > Phrynosomatidae > Sceloporus > Sceloporus undulatus. The sequence goes on from NC_056524.1 coordinate 168,780,595, forward strand.
TGGAATTAATTGTCATAACAGGGCAGACAATTTATAGGAGTTAATGAGTTAACAACATCATGATTACCATAAATGTATATACAGTGTGCCTTTGTTTTACGCAGGGGATCTGTTCCGGCCCCCCCCCCCCCCGCGGCCGCAGAAAACAAAAAACACGTATGCTCGAGCCCCATTGCAAGTAATGGGGCTTGTGCTCGCAGCGACGCGCGTGCACCACAGGAGCACACACCATTGTTTCTTCCGGCGCATGGCGTCAAAAAAAGCAGCATATAATGTGCCCATGTATGATGTGGGCGTACTGTACAAAGACATCTAACTGAACCCCATCACTCAAAAAGCTATAATTTAAGGGAAATTTATAAAACCTTTCTTTTTCCATTTCAAATCTGAAGTACACACTCACTGAATAGGCCAGCAGTAAAAGAACTAGAAATGTATAAGAAAGAAGTTCTAGTGGGAAACACAACAAAAATGCAAAAGTGAAGAAACTTTTAAATATTACCGGGAGGGGGGACATAATACCGTTGCTGTTCAACCTTCATTTCCTTAACAAAACCAAAACTATAAGAGACATCATGTTTTACTGCACGGGGTCTTTTAGTGTAGCTTTTATTAACAGTGCAACATATTTTAAAATTAAAAAGAATTTACGTATTTTGAAATTACATAGAATACTACACCAACAACCCAGAGAGACTGATTACCTTTGGATAATGCAAGTGAGTGATAGTAGCCACAGGCAACTTGCACTATTTGGACATCTGACAAGCTTTTAATGTTTCTAGGGAAATAAGAAATAATTAGACTAAGCATGTGAAGTTAGTCAAACGCATCTCTAGATTGCAGCCACTGACTGTGACCTGGAAGTCTGCATGCTCTAGATCTGGATACTGGGATTCAGCAATTCATTTTTCCTCCCCTAGGTCACAGTACTAAATCTTCAAAGTACTTTTTAAATTGTCCTAGGTATCAGAAAGAGAAGGAACTGCTGAGGAAAACCAGTGCAAACACTACTGCAGCAGATGCAAAGCATCTTGCTACCTCAGGACCACTGTCTAATCTAGTAATTGAACTAAAAGAAAAGTCATTAGAGAACAAGGGTATTATACAAATACTGTATATGCTCAACTATAAGTCAACCTCATATATAAGTCGAGGGCAGGTGTTGGGCGCAAAACTATGGATTTTGATATGACTCATGGATAAGTCGAGGGCAAAATGTAGGCGCATGTAACAAAGGATCTAAAGGATGAAAGAAAGGAAAACAATGCCAAAGAATTTAGCAAATTCTAGCAGGCATAACTGCGCTCATGCTAAAGACTGGATAGATGAGAGAAAGGAGGAAGGGGAATCAGTGTTCCATGATAGCTTACGCTCTTGCCTTTTACAAGGGGATGGTTCCGTTTTTAAAAAAATAAGAGTTAAAGTACAGTACTTACATTGACCCATAGATAAGTCGACTCAGTTTTTCAGCCAAAATTTCTAGACATATACATGAGTATATACAGTAAATGTTTAGAAGACATCAGTATTACATTGTAGAGTTTTTAGACTGATACAAAGACTTGCTACTGCAATAATGATGTTACTGCTATGTGATGAAAAACAAGTGATACGCTTAAAGGTACAGGTACCAGGCAGCTACAAAAAATTCTAAGCATAAGCACAGAACAGATCAAATTACTCTCTTGGAGATGCTGAAATATACATGCCTCTCTATTATATGAAAATAAAAATCCAGTGTAGTCATTTGAGGCACAAAAAATTATTTGGAAAAAATGCTACATCTTAGATTATATTATTTATACAATTTCAAGAAGTGCTCGTACTTAACATACATTAATTAACTAAGCTTTACAACAATGCTGTAATACAGGCATATAATATCCAGTATTATTTTTATATGAAATTTAATGGCTAAGGGGTGAAGCATGTGGCCAACCTGGAGGCCGCTCCAGCCACACTCATCCCCTGATCAGCATGGGGCCATGGTGACTGGCCACAGTGGTCCTGAGGCTGACCACAGCCCCAAACGGATTGTGGCCAAGGAGCGCTGTTTTTGCACTCCTTTTTCCGGCGGCCCCAAGCCAGCATCCGGCCATTCTGAATGCACACGTCATGTGCATGCTCCACCCCCAAAGCAGCCGGAAGCCATACTATCTTGCTAATGTGTTTCAGGCCTAAGACTGAGAAGGAGAGGACTGTCTGCATGGGTAATGGCTATAAGACTTGAACCAGGGGTTTTTCAGTTCAACTATTACATTACAACAGCTCTCAAGAACAAATAGATGTAGAATATTTAGTACAAAATTGTACCTGACAAAATTCTAAATGTGCAAAGATGGCACAATAACATTTTGAGAGGGGGAGGGGGGTTTCAACAAATTATAAAATAAGAATTTTTTAAAGAGGTTAATTTTTTAAAATCGTTTTTTATCATTTAGATTTACCTGGGTACTCTGATATATTCCTCGGTTCCAGGCAAGCCAAGCTGTCCTTCTGCAGCAAAACCCCAAGCATAGACTTGACCCTTGTCATTTAATGCTAGCGTGTGGGCTTCTCCACATGAAACAGCTACAATATTTTGAGCATCTAGGGCACCAACCTGTTCTGTAAACAATGGAGGGAGGGGGCATAATTTGAAAGTTTTGTCACCCAAATATTTCCAGGATATTAACCACAGCTGAAACAGCAGAAACAGTGAACGTTCAAGCAGATCAGATCTCTCTTATGTTAGCTAGAGATTCTTCGATTCATTATCCCACAACTTGCCCACAATGTATCTCTCTTTGTTGTTATTATTAACCACCCTCAAGTCAATCTTGACTCATGGCTGCCCTGCGGATGAGACATCTCTAAGACTCCTTATCCTCCACTACTTTCCTCAGTTCTTGCAATTCATACCTATTGTCTCCTTAATAGAGTCCACCCATCTAGCATGTGGTCTTCTACTCTTCCCTTCCACATTTCCTAGCATTATAGTCCTTTTCTAATGAGTCGTGTCTTCTCATGACATGGCCAAAGTAAGACAGCCTCAGTTTAACCATCTTGGCTTCCAGGGAACTCTTAGACCTGATCTGTTCTAGGAACCATTTATTTGGATTTTTTGTTTGTTTGTTTGTTCACAGTATCCTCAGCACTCTTCTCCAGCACCACATCTGAAATGAATTTATTTTCTTTTTATTCGTTTTCTTAATTGTCCAGCTTTCACATCCATACATAGTATTTGTGTTTAACGCAGTTTATTTATTTCTTTTTTATCCTAATGAAGAAAGATCTGTAACGTTCCATCCAAAGTAGAAACAGCTGCTGAGAGACATAATTTTACTCATAAAAAGCGAATGGGCTAATTTTTCTCCATAGTGTTAACAGTCCCAGTTTAATTTGTGGAGCCCCAAAGGTGTCAGAACAAATATGGGAGATCTTAATCACAGATTTCTTAAATCACATCTAATTGTACCCTGGATGGAATTAAATCTAATTGAGAGCTAAAACATATGGAGTAAAACAATTTCTAGAAATCTTTCTTTATATTATCTATATCTGAAGAAGATGTGTTGATATCCACAAACACTTATACTGAAATAAACCAGTTAGTCTCCAAGAGTCTGCTGGATTCCATTACACACACATCCTTCTTACCATTTTATAACGAGATTTTGTACTTGTGAACAGTTAAATAGGGGAGGGGGGAACTATGTAAGACTCAAAATGACAAAACAAAACAAACAGCTTCATTTATATACCGTTTCATACTGAACTAACAGCATCTAAGCAGTTTACAACTGTAAGCTATTTGCCCCCAACAGTCTGGGTACTCATTTTAGCGACCTTGGAAAGATGCAAGCCTGAGTCAAGCTTAAGCCCTTTTGCTGGTATTGAACTCGCAACCTATTTTGGTTTTGAGTAAGTGGCTGCAGTACAGGCATTTAACCACTTCACCATCAGGGCTCCAATAATACGTATCAATTGTGGTTTTTCCTTCAAAATTCATACAGTTGATCACCTGTGAAAAATAAAACTATTGTTCAAGTTTATATTAAAGAGAAAGTGAGTTTTAAGCATATGGAGGTTCTTTATATCTTTTAATCCTTTCATGTTTTTAATTTTTAAAAATTGTTTTAACTATGCTATGTTTTTAATTGTTATGTATCAATATTATTGGTATTATTTGATTATTTTAACTTTTATAATTACTGTAATGTTTTTGTTCTATCTCTTTAAAATTATTGTAAGCCACCTTGAATTCTATTTTGGGAGAAAGACCGGATATACATCTAATAAAATAAATTAATTAATAATATACTTGACAGTAAAAATGTTTAAAGCACAGTCTACTATCTCTGAGTTCAAATTACATTTCAAAAAAATATCCAGAACACAGAGAAACATTTAAAAAAAGTAGTAAAGTTGCAGTTCTGATATGTCTTAGATAAGATTCTGCAAATATGTTTTAAAAACATGACATTCTATGCATAAATATTTTTTTCAAAAGGAAACGTTAAAAGCTCTATCAAAAGAACTTGGGTGTTTTTTAACTACCCTGACTCAACACATTAACCATATGTATTCACACACATAAAACCAACTTTCAAATATGGTACTAAAGCTATAGAATCTCAACAAGACACTGGTTTTTTGCACTTACCTGGTCTTTTTCTGGATTTTTCATGTCCTAATTGTCCCAAGTCATTACATCCACATGTATAGACAGTCCCATCATCCAGGACAAACACAGTGTGCCTTAGTCCACAACCTACATCTTGAACCTTTTTATTCAGGAAAAAGTTGCACCTTCTAGGTTCTAAAACAACTTCTTCATCAATGCCGCCCAAGCCAAGCTGTCCAAAAGAAGCATTTCCCCAACATAACATGTTGCCAGCCCTCTTGATGACTTGCCAGCTGCAGCATTCAAAGATAATCTTCCAACATCACTGTTATGGGGGAAAATAAATTAGCTTTAGTATACAGGATTAGAATACATTAAAATAAAATGGCAAGAATGTCATATTTCATTATAAGAAACCTGTTACTTCAGAACTGTAAAAAATTCTGTCTTCAAATATGATTGCTGTACTGAAATACAAAAAGTTTTAATTTTAAATAACTTTTCTGCAAGAGTTACTGTTTTTTTAATCTCAGAATATTAAAACTGTCAATATTCCTGATAGCATATCACTAATTTGTTTCTTTTAGAAATAGGTTATGATACAAAGAACTAGCATCTGAATTATATATTAAATCAACTGTGATGACAGAATAACAAGCTTTAGCATTTCCAACCTAATGAGAAATCTATGTAAGTAAAACATGTGCTAGCCTAAACATAAAGCTGTTGTAAAATATAGTCTAAATCCAGTTGTTAATCTTAATTAGAGTAGGCCCACTAAGTCAATGAGAACTTGGTAAACCAACACAAATGTAAGTTCCACCGATATAATGGGTGTACACTAGTTGGCAATAACAATTGCATATAGGCAAATTTAATATATCTGAACCACCTGAAAGGTTGTGGTTACAGATGAAAATATTGTAGCAATTTTTAAAAAAACTATTAAACTATTAATAACAATAAAAACTTTGGTCTACAAAATTAAAACATAAACCAATAAAATGTTGTATAAATATTACATACTGCAATTAACTAAAACAGTAACATTAAAATACAAATAAATTAAAATACAAATCAACAATGAAAGTGACAGGTTAATGCCAGAAAACTTAAAATATAAAATATGGGCCAGCATCAGTTAAAAGCAAACTGAAACAGCCACATTCATTGACTGGTGGGCAAAAGCAGCTTTGTTAAGCTTTTGGCACAAATAATAGAAGAATCTTGTATCACTTTAAAGACAAAGACATTTCATTTGGCATAAAAAATGCAGCTGATTAAGGGGACTGGACTCTTTTGCCAAACCTGGGATTGTCTACTTATGCAGGGCAAAGCTGTATGTGTCAAAACGTTTATTACCGTTGTTTTTCATACAGAGGAATTTCCCTCCATTTTTTTGCCATTGAAACAGGTTGTGAAATCAAAGATGTGCTTGCTGTAGAAGGCTAGGATTAGGCACGTGCCTATTTTGCCTATACTGTATAACTGCTCTTCTGCCAGCCAATTTCAGAGATCTGGTAACAGAGCCGTCTGATGAAAACTACTCTGCTGGTTAACATCTTTGAGCAGAACAGCCAAAAAGAAGCAGAGAATGTTTGAGAGCCACAGAAGATCCACGTTATACCATATCTAAATGTCTTCCAGCTCAGAGACACAGCCACAGTGCCAACATTTATGTTACTCTTGGGAGTGGACAATCCTAATTCCTGACATCCCTAAACTGGGAGTGGTTTGGAATCAAAATAGCTTCAGCTGACCTCAAGCTGGATCAGTTGGCCTTTGGTCATCTCCTGAAGTCAGGATAGAACTTCACAACTGTATTTCTTATTCCTGATTAATGTAATCAAAACAATACAAGTTTGAAAGCATGTATGTCCATCTTCTCAAACGTCAGCATGTACACTTAAACAAGGTTACCTGTACCTGCAGAATACACGTCTTAGGTTAGACAGAATATTCTTATCGACAGACCCAACCAGAACATTACGTTGTAGCCACCAGAATGCATTAAATACTGAAATCACCGAAAGGGGCAGAGGGGGATTAGCAAGAAGACATGAGACTGTTAGAAAATTCATGATAAGTCTAGTTTAAAGACCATAATGAAGATCTTACTTAACACTGGTGGGGTAAAAATCTTGTCAGCATAAGGGAGCAATGTCCTAAAGACACCAGATCCTGTCTGATCTTGGAAGCTAAATAGAGTCAGTTCTGGTTAGTAGTTAGATGGGGTACTGCAAGGAATACCAGTTCCTGAACACTATATTTTAGAGGAAGGAACTGGCAAAACCACCACTGAGTATTTCTTGCCTACGAAAATCTTATGACATTCATGAGTCACCATAAATAGACAGGCAACTTGAAGGTACACACACATACAAAATCCATATTCGGAAGCTGCAAACTTCTGACTGTGCAACAACATCCTGGATACCTGTTTGCATGGGCACTAAGATCTGCTGTATGATCAGTTTAATTCAAAAAGATCCTAGCCACTGTTTTAACCAGCAATGCAACTTCACTTCACATTAACAAAAGGTACTGTCAATGTAACAATTATTTTTTTCTGGACATTTTAGTAACAACTTGGAAAGCAAACAATTTTCACATGTTTTTTGCCTAGGTCTTTAGGTGTGAATTAATCTCACAACTGTTTTTCAGACCAATCCAATATATATCTGCTTCAAACATAAGTCCTACTCTGTTCAATCAGACTGATTAACAGGACTGCAGTTCCAAACGAAAAAGAAGAATATATAACTGACTATATTCTACCAGATATAGGAAACAGTCAAGATGGTGCTGCCTTAAACTGAAACATACTTGTTATATAGTAGCCTTCATTGGTCCATTACCATCACTGCAAATTCTCCATCAACCTGTTTTACAAGAAGACAAAACAGAAGTTACAGGAATTCAAATTTCCCAAGCAAGTAATCTACAAATTAACACTTGTATTAGAACATCCAAAACTGTATAAAGAAATTCTAACTGAAAAAACATTGTGACTTTCAGACTTTTAATTTTAATTACTATACAGTACTCACAAATGTTCTCTACTGCTGTCTCAAAAGAAAATACTTCGTTTAAAAAACAGACAGTGCAATCCTACCTGCTGTTCTATGGAATGAGCACTCATTTGCCTCCTTGCCATGATCTTGTAGTTCCATACAAGGCTACTCAAAAAATATAACAACTGGGAACAGTCAACATATAGATCTCAGAATACTGTCATATTTTACTTCTAAGATTTCACAAAATATTCTTTATCGTTTAGTCACCACTTTCCATGTTATTGCAATGAGGACAGTGCTGCAGTACGATGACTAGGCAAAGCACAAAGTTCAATTAGCTAGCAACATAAGGCAAAACAAAAAATGTTCCAGGTGAAATGCCGATGGAGAGCACTTCAAAATAATTTTGAAAGTGGAAGTGAGATCTTGATAAAATGAAATTTAAGTTAAAACAGATGGGGGGAAAAACCCATGAAGACTGACCTTACATTTAATATACTGTAGTGACAAAAACCTGTCCCCAAGAATTTCCTTGGTATCTGAAAGAATACTTGTGCAAATAAACTACATTTTAACAACATTGTAGCTCATGATGGGAAGAGCAGGTTTTGTTTTTAAAATGCAAGATTTTTTTTCAGTTTATTGAATTACTTAAAACTTGACCTGGGACACCATCAAGAAATTAGAACGACTTGGCTGGCTTTTCAAATTTGGAACCTTTACTACATTTCCTAATGACAACTATCAATTGCCAGTGACAGCGCACAACCAGGCTTTTAGGGTCAAAGAATTGTTGTTGTTTTTCTGTTAACATAATCTGACACACACACCACAACCTTTTCTGTTTCCTCTCAGTTTAGCTACAATCCTCACAGCAAGAGGGGTGAGGGCAGAGATGGAGTAATTCCCAATAATCGTACTGGGTGTGTACAAATGCATACACATGAATACCTAGTAAATACACACCAATAAAGAGATACATCAACATAGTTGCCTATGTCTTTGGGTTCTCCTTAGTGATGTGGTTATGGGGGCTGTTGTGGGGAGCACCAGCACTACACAAATTGTCACTACATCAATATCAATTATTAAAATTACTATCAATCCAATCTGTTTTCCTCTCACTAAACTGTTTTATATTGCTATTCTACAATACCTGTGGATGCAATCTTATGTATGCTTAATTCACAGTAGGACCCACTGATTACAGGGGAATTTAATTCCTATATCAGTGCAGTATTGTACTGTAAGACTACAGTTCTATACACTTACCTAGGAGTAAACACCACTGAAAATAATAAGAATGCACTGTAGAACATTTAGGTGGCTTTGTTAAAATTTTATGAGAAGCTATTTAATTACTGGGGAAAAAATGGGGTGAAACGTACACCTGTTGATGGCTTTATTTCATTTAAATGGTTTATAGTTTTCTTTTGATCACATGCCAAAGAACTGTGGAAAGATCTACATAAACCTGAAGCTTCCAGAAATACACACAGCATGAGTCACTTCTGCTACATCACTTACATGTAGCAGCAAAACGCGTATGATTCAAAATGAACACTAACAAACTGTGAATCCCCATATCTCAACATAGGACTAAGAATTATGTTCCACAGGTGTTTCCCACAGGTTTTCAAGCAGGCAATATATATTTAATATTTATTGCATGTACCCCTCCTCCAAGTACATAAGAGAGAACATATTGTTACTTTTTGACTATAAGTGAAAGAGAATAAACATTCAAACAGAAGAGTTTCAACTTAGTGGCTCTCAACTCTAGGATAAAACAGTAAAGTCAAATTCCAAATAGCTTTTTTTTAAAAAAATGACCATGTTCTTTATTTTAGAATTAATCTGCCTTATTCCAGAACATGTTTTCTTTTTGCCTACCTCAATTAAGCCCATAGTTTTAGTTCAACATTTCCAGAAGATCGTCACAGACTCGCGTGATCTAAACAACTATCCTTTCCCTACCACATTCTCCTTACTCTCATCTAAATGGGTCAGCACACCCTTACCTTTCTCTCACCCACATATAAGAGACACACCACATATTATTTTATTGATACTCTTATGTTAAAAGAAACCCACATATTTTTGAAACAATTGCTCATTTTTGCCAGTAACCTTTGGTCTCAGGTGCACAGGGAGCTACCATGCACACTTGTAGAGCTCCCTAATCCATATACTGTTGGCCCTCTGTATCCATGGATTTTTTATCCACAGATTCAGTCATCCACGGCCTGAAAATATTAAAAAATAGTCTAAATTCCAAAAGCAAATCTTGGGTAAAAAGAATAGTGGGTTGTTGTTTTTTTATTTGTGGATTTTCCACATTCATGGAGGCCCTTCTTTAATAATAATCTTTAACTGTCTTGGCACAGTGCTAGGGAATCCTGGGAAATGTTGTTTATTGCGACACCAGAGCACTCTGACAGAGAAGGCTAAATGTCTCACAAAACTATAGTTTCCAGAATTCCCTTGCATTGAGCCAGGACAGTTAAAGCGGTCTCAAAGTGGATTATTTCTGCAGCGTGTTTTGGACCATTGATAGCTGTATCTTCAGGGTCCGCCCTACCACTAGGAAGAGGGAGGCATGTACTTCAGCACCAAATTTTAAGTGTCACAAATTAGAAGCAGGTTATTAGTTATTTCAATGGATACGGATGTATTTTTTTAATGCCATGAATACTTTTTTTCCTCCTTCTCCGTGGCAAAGTAACTTGGCTGGCCTGGAGTATTATTCATCATCATATCCTGTTCTGCCTCTGGCAGAGAAATGTCTTGGGCTTGCTTATCCTCCATCCATCTCTCCAGTCTCTAAATTAAACCTATTGGCCGGTTACACACCGGCAGTTTAGTGCATGACGAGCACGCACTAGAGTTACAAAAGGGCGGTGCTTCTGCACCGCCCTAACCCTAGTGCGTGCCCGTCACGCACTAAACGGTGGCAGCCCTTCCATACGGCCACCGCCGTGAGGATGTGATGGCCGCGCCAGGGCGCTTAGTGCGCCCTGAACACGGAGCAGGAAGGAGCTCCGTTTCGGAGCTCCTTCCTGGTTTAGTCCGCTGGGCGCAGCCTTCAGACGGCTGCACTTAGCGGACTAAAAGAGAAAGGGGCCAAGCGGCCCCTTTCTCTTCTCCCCGCCGCCGCGGGGTGTCCTTGGAGCTTGAAGCCCCAGGGACACCCCTTTTCTGGCTGCGGGGAAGTGGCGTTTTGCTGCTTCCCCGCAGCCCGAAAAGTGGTGGATCGGGGCCTCAGCGGCTGCCGGTGTAGCCACTGAAGCCCCGATACTCCGGGGAAAGGGGCGGGTCCAGACCGCCCCAAATGGGCAGTCTATAACCCACCATTATTACTCTTCTTGTAAGCAAATTTGACTTCCTGATTCTTAACAATGTAACATGTTTAAATACCTTAGGCTCACAAGGATTAAGAAACATATTTCTGATATTTAGACTCTGTTCTAAACCAGAGATATTCAAAATGGAGGTCCGTCAACAGGTACCAATCTCCAAAATGGTAGAATTCAAAGATATAGCTGTGTTAGTCTGTAGAGTCAGTAAGTGGAGGGATCTTGTAGCACCTTTGAGACTAACTAAAGAGAGAAGTTGGTAGCATAAGCTTTCATAGACTACTTCCTCGCATGCATTTGGTAGAGTGGAAGCACAAAAACCAGTTTGCTATGCCTTTGTCCACCAACAACCATTGTTAAAACTGGGCCTGCAACTTCATTTCTATGAACAAAGGATTTGTAATTTGAATTGACAACCTCACATACCAATGGCATATATATATATGTCTGGGCTTGGCATCCAGTCCACCAAATGCATCTGAGGAAGTAGATGTTTACAAAAGCTCATGCTGCCAACGTCTCTCTTTAGTTTGTCTCAAAGGTGCTACAAGACCTCTCCACAGCTGGCCTCCAGAGTCGTCATCCAACACTCAAACCACAAGTGCTTGTAGCTCCATCCTATGGATTCCTGGAATTTGTAGTTCTTACAAGCTCTTCAACCTTCTCTGCCATACAGTACTGGTGCCTCACCAAACCACAAACCCTAGTGTACAAATGTCCCTCCATATTCGCTAAGGCTAGGAGCACAAGATCCCAGTGAATATAGAAAAACCGCAAATAACACCACCACCATATTTTTACCTGAGAGGACACCTCTCTAAGAATCTCTAGGTCCTCCAGCGCAACTCTGTGGCCAATGTCCGACAGACACTGACCATCGAACTGCATTGGAGGAGCTACAAATGCCTAGTAGTATTCTCTCTAGGAATCTCTAGGTCTTTCAGTGCAACCTTTAGTTAAAGTTGACCACAGAGTTGCACTGGAGGAGGACCTAGATATTCCTAGAGAGAACATATTAGTCAAATCCATGAATAGTCAAATCTGCAAAGATCAAAGCTGTAAATATGGAGGGATGATGGAGTGAGGGCAGTTGAAGTGCTATCAAACTGCCTTATTTCTACAGTGTATATGTACCCCAAGAAGCATCGTTCCAAAAACACTCCCCACACCCACATTTTCAATAGCATTTAGCTCCTCTACAGGGCTGCATCCAGAAATAATCCAGTTCGACACTGCTTTAGCTGCCATGACTGTGTGCTATGGAACCCTGGGGTTTGCAGTCTGTTATGTCACCATAACAGAGCTCTCTGACAGAAGAGGAGGAACGCCTCACAAAACTACGGTCCAAAACACACTGCAGGAATAATCCAGTTTGAGACCGCTTTAACTGCGCTGCATGCGTGCTAGGGAATCCTGGGAGCTGTCATTTATTGTGCCACCAGAGCTCTCTCTGACAGAGAAGCTTCAGTGTCTCACAGAACTACAAAATCCCTGGATTCCCTAGCACTGAGCCAGGGCAGTTAAAGCGGTCTCAAACTGGATTATTTCTGCAGTGTGTTTTGGACCATTGACACCTGTTATCTTCAGGGTCTGCCATGTGGCAGGCCACTAGGCAGAGTGAGGCATGTGCTTCAGCACTGGGTCACAAATGAGAAGCAGCTTCTTATTTATTTCAATGAATACACGTGTATTCTTTTCCCTCCCTAGCATTGAGCTATGGCAGCTAAAGCGGCGTCAAACCGGATTTATTCCTGCAGTGTGGATCCATAAAACCCCAGGATCCCACAGCATGGTGGTTAAACCGGTGTCAAGCCGGGCTGCATCCACACTGGAGAAATAACCTGTTTTGGCACCGCTTTAACTGCATTAGTGGCTCAAGGCTATGGGATTCTGGGAGTTGGAGTTTGTTGTGGGGCCTGGGCCCCACAACAAACTCCAACTCCCAGAATTCCATAGCCTTGAGCCAGAAAAAGACTTAAAGCGGTACCAAACCGGGTTATCTCTCCAGTGTGGACCCATAAAACCCCAAGATCCTACAGCATGGCGGTTAAACCCTGGTCCTTAAGGCTCCTCCCTCCAGGCATGGCGGGTCTCCCTGAGGGGAAGGCAGGCAAGGGATGCCCTGGGAAGGCGTGCTCCTTCCCCAATCTCTCTCTCTCCCTGCCTGGGGGCTCCGAGCCAGGCCTACCCACCGCCGTTTCCTCCGCCTCGAGGCAGCCCTAGGAGCGGCCCCGGAGTCCCCTCAGGCCAGGCCAGGCCTCTTGGGCTCCCCGCCGCCGGGCGCTGGAGTGAGCGAGGCAGCCGGAGAGGGAGCGGGAGCCGGGAGACAGAGGCCTGGCCCTGGCAGCAACGCGCAAGCGCCTCGCCCTCTGAGCCTCCTCCTTGCGTAGCAGAGCAGGCCCTGCCCCGTTGCACTGAGGCAGCCTGGGAGCCAGGGCTTCGCCTCAGTCGCTGCTGAGAGTAGGCCGCTCAAGGACCAGGGGAGCCTGGGCTTCGCTTAGTTATCATTCACCTCATTGCTCTTATGGGATTGAGGGGAAGCGTTGCACCAAGCCCCCTGCCTTTGGAGGGACCTAGAGAGGCCTTGGAGCACCTTTGAGAGTCCCTGAGAGAAAGACATGGGCAGCATCAGCTTCCCTAGACTTCAGTCTACTCCCTTAGATGCATTTGGATATAATAATAATAATAATAATAATAATAATAATAATAATAATAATAATAATAATAATAATAATAATAATAATAATAAATGTAGAGAGGTCTTGTAGCCCCTTTGAGACTAAGTGGAAGAAAGAAGTAGGCAGCATGAGCTTTCCTAGACTTCAGTCTACTTCCTCACATGCATTTGGATATGATAATAATGTAGAGAGATCTTGAGCTTTCCTAGACTTCGCTCTAACTTAATGCATCTGAGGAGGTAGACTGAAGTCTAGGAAAGCTCATGCTGCCCATTTCTTTCAGTCTCAAAGGGGCTACAAGACCTCTCTACATCATCATTATATCCAAATGCATCTGAGGAATTAGGCTGTGGTCAATGAAAGCTCCTGCTGCCAATTTCTTGCAGTGAGTCTCAAAAGTGCTGCAAGATCTCTCTACATCATCATCATCATATCCAAATGCATCTGAGGAAGTAGACTGAAGTCTAGGAAAGCTCATGCTGCCCATTTCTTTCTTTTTTTAGTCAGTCTCAAAGGTGCCAGAAGATCTCTCTACATCATCATCATCATCATTATTCTATCCAAATGCATCTGAGGAAGTACACTGAAGTCCAGGAAAGCTCATGGTGCCAATTGGTTTCTTTTAGTGAGTCTCAAAGATGCTACAAGATCTTTCTACGTCATCATCATTATTATTATATCCAAATGCATCTGAGGAAGTAGACTTTGGTGTACAAAAGCACCTGCTGCCAATTCCTTCCTTTCAGTCAAGAGCTCTCTAATAGTTATATACTGATTCTGCAAACACATCTATATCTTTGAATTCTGCCATTGAAGGTGTAATAATTAGCCACACAACTCTTGATAAGGAAACCCTAGGAATGATAGGGTTGCCATAAGTCAGGAATGGCCTGGGAGCACACAACAAGACAAGTTGGCCTTAATATAAATGAATGTTTTTCTAGTATCAAGAGAGAGATCTTGTAGCACCTTTGAGACTGACTAAAATAAAGAAAGTTGGCAGCATGGCTTTCTGCTTCCTCAGACGCATATATAGTCACCATCTATGCATCTGAGAAAGTAGGCTTTAGGAAAGCTCATGCTGCCAATTTCTTTATTTCAGTTAGGGCCCGAACAGACAGGCCAAAATAAAGCTGCTTTGGTTCACTTTGAAGCTATGCTGTTTAAATGACACACACATCTTAAAGAATCCCATCTCCTTTCTGGAGAGAATGTACACCTAGTGCGATGTATTGCAAAATTTATTTATTCTAAAAGCTGCTTATTTAAGAGTCTAATGTATTTTGCACCCTATTTTATTATATTTGCTTTTATTTAGCTAGTATTGGTTTTAACTCTTAACTCTTGTCTTAATTTTATATGAGTTTATAGATGTGACCAAGTTTTATTTTCGTATGTATTTTGACACTCAGATTTTCTGTTTTCTATTTTGCAATTTGTATTGTGCATTTCTTGATACGGTCAGCTGACTAATCAATAAACTTGTTGTTGTTGTTCAAGAAGCAATGTTGGTACAGTATATACAGCAGCCTTCCCGAATGCTGTATCCACCAGGTATGGCTGTGAAAGGGATGATGGCAATTGTAGTTCAGTGCATTTAGAAAGTATAGGACTGAGATGGGTTGATTTGACAAGTTCATCATTTTATCCAGTTTATCACACTAGCTTTTTCTGCTGCTATCTCCAGCACACACAACCCTATGCTCCTGTGAATGAATACTCCAAGTATTGTCTATCTTTGAGTATCCATTCACAGGAGCATAGGGTTGTGTGTGTTGGAGATAGCAGCAGAAAGAGCTACTAGTGTGATAAACTGGATAAAATGATGAACTTGTCAAATTAGGTAGAAGGCAGAGCAGGCCTTCTTTCAGTGTCAGTAAACCTTGGTGGAACTTAACTTATAACACTAACTAAGCCAAGAAAGACATACACTGAGATCTGAGTATGCTCACCCAGTATTTGCTACATTCCATGTATTGGTCTAATGGTAGTGCAAAACAGATAAATATTTAATTGACAGGACAAAGGTAGGAAAAGAGCATAATTGCTCTCTGGGGAAGACATTTGATTAATCCATGCCAAAATCTAATTGGTAGCCCCAAAAAGAATAGGCTCTGTCATTTAGACATATGAGAATTTGAGCTGACAGGGCAATATACTTCTGCCACAATTCATGGGCATTAGTTTAACTTGAAGGTATTATCATTGTAGGCAGAGAAGCCACTGAGGAGTAGTAGGCTGCCACTCTGTAATCACAGGGTCTTACCTTCAGTTTCCTATGTCCTTGTGTTGATGCAGATGGTAGCAAACTAGGAAAATGGGCAAGGTCATGAGTGTCTCTGGTTTGAATCAAGCCTTCTTGCGTCTCAAAGACCAAAATTCTGCAAACCCCCTCCCCCTACACGAAATACACATCAGGAAATACCACCAATACCAGCCTTGAAATGTGGGCAGGAAAGGAAGAAAAAGATAACACAAGGACACCCTGATTCCTTTTGCATGCTTGTTTTATACAGCTGCAGTACAAGAGGCATATTTTAGGAAACAACCACAACCCAAACCCAGTGGCATGGTAGCCTATTAATTCCTCTGGTTCTCCCCTCGCCCCTCATTTCTTAAACACAATTGCATCTATTTTCATTGTTTTTCTCTGTCCAATATGGGAAACATACCAACAATCCTAATAGAAAATTACATAAAATTCTCTCTCCAATGGTATATTACCAGCATTTCTGGCAAGGATGACAAATATACAGTAGATACAAAAATGTTGGATGACTTTTAATCACCAGGGTTTACAAATCTGTATATAATTGTCATGTCTTGTGGTGCTACAGTTTTGGGATAGAATATTTGTAGAAAAGGGTAATGTCGCATGTCCAACTGTACACATCACATGATCATTTTCACTATTTAACATTTTGGAAAAAAACTAAATGGTCAATACATTTAATACTAAAGGATGGAAATAAATATTATAATTTTAAATTTAGAACTATTTGGTATCATTTTGTTTAGTAGGAAATAATTTAGGTTGTCTATTTAAGCAATGTAAATATAAACATCTATTTTAAAGTTTATTTGTTTGGAGTTTTATCTTACCTATTACCTCTTTTTAGACTTCTGAGTTATGCAGTAATATTTTTAAGCAGCAGTGTCTTTGCTTGCAAGCAGAAGGAACCAGACTCATAACCTTACATTACAAAATTAACAGAATAATTACTGTCAGGCCAAATGGAAGCAAATGGCAATAAACCTAATAGTTGAACATTAGAAATAGTTGGCCTTAAGTAACCTGAAATGTACAGAATTATTAAAGACACATGACAGTGTCTCATTACAAGTCTACAAGGGATTTTTCAAGTCCAGCTAGGTATTGGCAATACTTTCATCTTCAGTTATTAGTACTGAATGAAACAAAATACTGTCAGTCCATGCAAGAAAACAACAATTTTCAATCCTCAAACTTGAACATCAAATTCTTTAAAATATTGTGATTGTCCAAAGTTCCTTAAATTTAAGAACTGTATTCAGATTTAAAAACAAGAAAGTTCATGGCTGCAGGCTTACAAACTAAAATAAATGGCACAGCATAGAAAAAGGAGAAGAATTTTGTTTTTGTTTTATTTTTTTAAGTAAAGAAGCAAACTTGGGGCTAGATTGGAGCTAACACTAAAATCTCCAGCACCTCACTGCTACCTATTGCTTTCAACACCTGTGAGGCATTTGCCTCAAAGTGCATCATAGTGGGGCCAGCCATGGTTCAATTAAGGGCCAGAAGAGACAGGCCCAAATAAAGCTGTTTTGGGTCACTTTGGAGGTATGCTGTTTAAATGATGCATGTGTCCTAAGGACTGGAGCACAGCTTTGGCACAGCCTCTGGCCTCTTAAGATGTGTGTATCATTTAAACAGCAAACCTCCAAAGTGACCCGAAGCAGCTTTATTTTGGCCTGTCTGTTCGGGCCCAATGTGAAGAAATAAATGTCAGAGGCAGGGGTATATTAAGATATGGGCAGAGAAAAAAGAAAGATAGGGAAGTATGCCATGGAGCCTTATGAAAGCAAGGACAAGATGGAGGTTTGGATGGAGTCACAAGTAATGAGTGGAATAAGGCATTTGTTTCAAATATCTGTCTACATAATTATTTCTTTTCTATTTCCCCTTAGAATAAATGAATGCCAAAGTAGCATGCATTCCCATGACATTCCAAATGCTGTCCTGTAAGTAGATCAAAGTTTGACCACCATTCTTTTCCTCTACTCAGAAAAATAGCTGCCCAAAGCAATGCCAGATGGTGCTGATTTTGAAATGACACCATGCCTTTCCATGGCACTATGATGAAGTACCCTAAAATTAGCCTTCTTACTATTTTGTCAAGATTGCATGCAGGGAAGCAGGCAGCCCACAGTGAAGATAGCAAAGAGGCACCGGAGAGGAAAGACCTGGGACACTCGCACACACAGGCAGGTCACGCCACTTTACGGTGAGCTGTGCTGGCATCTGTTCAAATTTCCACAATGGATTCTTTAAAAGTCATTCACTGTGTTAAAATGTTCTGGGATGGAGTAATGGAGGATATTATAATGAAAGCAGAAAACATCAGAGAGCAGCACTAAGAAAGGAAGAAGTTATTTTCACTGCTTGAGAATGAGTGGTGTGGGCTGTAAGAATAAAGCAGTTTAGCTAAATAGAAAGAGCAAGGTATATATCCTCTGATGTGTACTAATAGTTGCTGTAGGAGTGGTAGCTATTAAAATATTAATAGCATTGCATTCACTACAAAAGGAACAGAAGTGATTTCTAAAGAAAGGATTTTGTTTGAAAACTAGGTCAGCCTTAACTGGCTAAAGTCAGGTTGGTCCTCCAGAAATTTTGGAAAATGCCCAGAATGCCTTAATACTGGCCATGAAGGCTGGGGCTTTTGGTAAATGAAATCTGAAACATCTGGTTCCCCGTGGTTTGTCAGTTAATCAACTGAAGCTTTAATTGATTAACTGGTAGAGATGAAAGTCAAGGACACACTTTTTATTTATTGAATTGCCATGATTCTGATATGTGACCACAATAGGAAATAAAAAATATAAAATGATTCTTTGTTTTTAACACTGAGTGCTTATTAAACTGGAAATTACCTCATACCTCCTTCAGAAAGCATTCCTGTGGCTACTTACTTGGGAGTAAGCCATTCATATCTCAGTGGGACTTACTTCTGGGTAGTCATGTACGGGATTGTGCTGATAGTATCTCAAAAAAGGGAGATACAGATTTTGGTGTATTTAAATATAATATTCTGCTGAAAAACAGGTAATTGATCAAATGAAAAAAAATTAATGGGTTGATAGTCCTAAATAAAAAGCGAAAGTGCAATTTGCCTTCTATTTTCTACATACTGATTTTTCCCTCAGAGTCCTCCTCACCCATCAAAGTAGCTATTGGAAGCTAATTACTGATTTTTAAACAAAGAGTGTCATAATAATACAGAAGCAGTTATGTGTAAAATGAGAGGGACCAAGAGTGAGTCAGGCTAGATGAAAATAGATGGAAGTGTGGCAGAGGGAGGTGATCTGGCAGGAGGAAGGCATCCTGAAATCTTCAGGAGGAAAAGAACCTTAGAATATTTGTGGAAGGACATACAGAGAGACAATTGTTGGGGAAGCTAGATGGTAAAGAAATGAAATAAAGTGGGGACCTTATCTACATACTGTCATTTTTTTTCCCCAAATCTGGGTTTTCAAAAACAACCTTAAGACATGACAGGACCTTGGTAATATTCTAAAAAGCTTCTAGCAGTGAAGGAATATGTTTCCCAGAAATGTCCTATAACCAGTTTCAAAAAAGCATGCAGCAGGTCATTATATAAATATAGTTGGCCCTTGGTATCCCCTGGGGTTTGGTTCCAAGACCCCCTGTGGATACCAGAATCCATGGATGATGCAATCCTATTATGTACAATCCCACAGCAAAATTGTGTGCCTTATATAAAATGGCAAAATCAAAATTTTTGAAATATATATATAAACATGTGGATGGTTGAATCTGTGGATAGGGAGGGCTGTCTGTAGTTTTAACTCCAGAATTCCTCCAAGAATACTCTTTCAATTCTGTATGGTTCCATTCTAAGCCCCTTTAGGGCTCTTTTCTTATTGTCCCAGAAATGAAAGAGGCATTCTTAGTAAACCTGCTTAGTATCTAGAGATTAATCATAAGGGAAAGGGAACTTTTGCCCCTCTTGAATATAGGAAACAGTCTAGGATGCATATGGAAATAATTCTTAAGTAACTGAACTTTCATTCTTATGTAAGAAGGAAAAAGCCATATGTTATGATTCAAACAATGAAATGCTTTTCACCTATTTTATGTCTCCAAAGCCAGGGCAACATATTCGGCAACCAAAGCCATGCTCCTCAGTTGATCTTGAGCAGTGGAAAACTGGTGAGTGGTCTATTACTTGTGCATCCTCACCTAAAATCTTGATGGTTTGATGATGCTGTACTCTCCATTAGAATTTTAGATGGTTGAATTTGCCATGTGCAACAACAGAAAGAATCAAGATATTCCATAGGTTATGATGACTGATCTATAAATGCATATTATTTTTTGTTCCATTACTGAATGAATTAAAGTGTTTTGTTTTGTATGTTCATATTATTCAACATGGGAGAGACTCTTCCTGCACTTCTGTACTGAAAAGGCAAAGTTTTGTGGAGGCAGTGTAAATATTGACTTGATACATAAACCACAGCAGTTACATGGAACAAATCTGCTTCCTCATCCCCTTCCTTCTTCAGTCCACCATAAGAGAGAGAAGAGATTTTTGGTTTAGTTTTAAGATAAGTACAGTTATCATGTCATCCAAACTGTGTTTTCATTTTGTTTAATCTAAATGTTGTTTTAAGTATCATTTTTCCAGACAAGCCAAGATCAAAACACACAGTTTAAAGACAGTTTGTTTGGACAAACTACAGTTGAAATTAATGAATGAATTAAAAAACAGCAGTTAGCTGAAAACTGAGAGATGCTAATCTCCTCCTCATATCTGAATGTGGTGGGGTGTGTGTAAGCCAGGCTCAATGAGAGAGTACTAAACTATGATTTAATATTACATTAGAACTCAGCCAGTGGCTGATTGCTGACATCTCACAGAACCATTGTTTGAATTAACTCTAGTTTAGAATGCAAATAGTAGTTTAAGCCTCCAAACATGTAACAGGCAAATCATGGTTAAGGCTGTTTGTCAGCCTTAGTTTTCTGACCTCTGAACACTCAGCACGATACTGTGCTGCATTTGTGAACAAGCTATGTAAGGCTTGAAAGAGATGGGCCAAATAAGGTGGCTTCCAGCCGCTTCAGGGCATAGTGTTTAGACAACACATGCTGCTGAGGTGGCTGGAAGCCACTCTGAGATGGGCTGAAGCAGCCTGAAACCACCAGCAAAAGGAGCAGCAAAAAGCTTCTCCTGCTAGTGGCCAGTTGGAGACAATGGCAGCATCCCACTTTGGGAGTGGGCCATCCAGTCAACATGCTCCTGGAGCAATCGGGTCCATAGCGGCCTCTGACATCTCCTTTTGGGCCGTCTGCTTCGCCCCTGTGATGTACTTTAGGGCCTCAGATTATGAGGGACCTCAAAACTAAATATCACCACCACTACCACCACCACAACCACCAATCTATTAAAATAATACACATTGGCCTGTTACAGACAGACCAAAATAAAGCTGCTTCGAGTCACTTTGCAGGTATGGTATTTCAATGATGCATGAGTCCTAAGAGTCCAAAAGCCACACCAAAGCTGCACTCCAGTCCTTAGGACCGGAGCGTGGCTTTGGTGCGACTTTTGGATTCTTAGGACACATGCATCATTGAAATACCATACCTCCAAAGTGACTTGAAGCAGCTTTATTTTGGCCTGTCTGTAACAGGCCATTATATGGCAAAGTTACAGAGACTCTTAATCTTGACAGCACAACTAATTTGGCCCTAGGTTCCTAAGTCTCCCATATGAATCAGCCCTAAGGTGAGCTTTAGAAGAACTACAGTACTCTATGTCCTACCTCTGGTAGTGAATGCAAAAGGCAAATATCTTTCAGGATTCATTCATAAATTGTGGATACCTGTCAGTTTCTTTTGTTGTTTTACATGAATGTTTAATCCCCATCTCTTTATTGGTTGTTGTTTTTTTAAACATATTGGCTGTATCTGAACTTTGAACTGAATTATTATTTCAGTTTTGTCTGCATTTCTATTGTGAAATGTAATTTGGAAATGTTTGTTTTATGGAGGATTTATGGAGGATTTTTATTATTTGTTTCTTTGAATGGAAATTATAGAAATATCAAAATATTTGCTGTTGCTGTTTGTGACCTAAGTATCCCTGTATTTCCACAAATACACCGGCCCACAATCCACCAGTGAATGTAGTGCATTACATTTATGTGAATACTTACTTGGAAGTGAGCAGCATTAAACTCTGTGGGATTTACTTCAGAGTACACAAGTACATCATGCTGCACAGTGCATGACATTCCACCTTTACAAAAATAACCAACTCTCTAGATGAATATGAACAGTCCATTAAAATTATTTATGCATCATCATCACCATTGATTTCCCCATTCTTTTTCTTAAAAGATTGCTAGTTCTATCCATTATAAGCACACTCATGTTCTTTGTGGAACTGTCTTAAATACTTACATAGCACATGAGAAAAGAAAGCCAAAATGGAGTGAGAGAGCAGCAGCTTCCTCCCTATCAAGTAAGTATGCTTTTCTGCATATTATTATTATTATGCTGTTGTAGCATTTCTGGTCTCTTTCCCAAGGGAGACAGTCAAAAGCGTACCTTTTGTCAAATGGATTTTTCCAGTACGACAAAAGAAATGCTTTTACAACTGTCTCTCTTGGGAAGGAGAACAAAGTGCAGAGAGGCATAAAGAAAGCTACTCTCCTGTTCCATTTTGGCTTTCTTTTCACATGTAATAAGGCTTTTAATGGTAATCATAGAGGTTTTGGCTTCAGTAATAGCAAAAATGTAGCCAATGTGCAACTTGAATCAACAACACTACTTAGAAGTGAACCTAGAAATCAGGGTGTGAGTTTTTATAGCTATTATTTTGGCTTCTCCAGATTGATAACTTGTCCCACGTTTGTTCCATAACAGCAAACTGCTGCAATCTCTCCCAGTTTGTCTGTTCTTTTTCATTTATAACTTTTGGCATCTTGTCCGCACACTGATGTTGCTTGGCCACACATATCCCAAATTTCATCTGTGGAATGTTGGAGAATATGAAATGAGTGTAAAAAGTTGTCTTTAAAATGCTGTGTGGACATTCAGCATAGTTCGGAATATATCTGACTTTACTCTAATATGTAAATGTGTCATATGATGTGTCATAGATTCTTAATAGATACTCATAACCTGTGTACAAAAATACATTTGACATCATCCTCATCCTCTAAATATGTGCTAAAACATTGGCTCACAGGCTCAAATTTGTCAGACCTCTACAAGAAGGTGTTCCTTAGTTGGGGAGTGGCCAGCAAAAGCAACTTTCTAAATAACTGTTGTGTCTGCATTTGACACACAGAGGATACTGTCAAGTGTCCAGCCTCAGTTGATCATAGAAATTGTGTGGGAATGTAAAAAAATAAGATATTTATAGGCAGACTTGTTGTAACTTACAAAAAATCTGTCACCTACTTAGAATTTTAAACAGGACAGCTGTTATGTCCCACTAGTTCATACCAACCATCTTTCTTCATATTTCAATTAATTGCTTTTGATTAGTATTTTTCTTTTGAATGAAAAAAAGTGAAGATAGGGGAACAAACTGGATGGGATTTCCATTTATTACACTGACGATTGTATATTCTTGTCTTCATGATAGATGGCTGTGCCATAGGAGATTATCAGTCAGGGGGGAAATGCTGGGATAAAAGGCATACTCCCAACAAAGTTGCTTGATCGTGCTGAAGATTTTCAGACACATCGCGCTTATCCAGGACTTAACCCATGAATATCTAGGAATGCTCCAGCAACAAACTGTTCATGAGGAAGTCCCAGGAATGGTTTGTTGCTGGAGCATGGCTGTTGGAGGATAAGGCAAGGATTCTGCATAAAGCCAAGGTTAGTAGATAACCATATGAATGAGTATTGGGATGTAGTGTGGGTAGGCTTGCCATTTCCCACCTGGAGGCGGGACTTTCCCGGTTTGGGGCGGGTCCGCACGGTCCCGCCCCGGTTTGGCCCTGCCCCCAGGATTGCCCCCGCCCCCAGGCGAGATATGGCAAGCTAAGGGAGGCTTTCCCTCCCAGCTTGGGCCAAGGCCTGCAGGGAAAGCCTCCCTGAAGGGGAGGAGTCCCTCCCTGTTTGGGCTCCGCCCCCGCCGAGGGCGGGGCCCAGGCCAAAAGGGAAAGCCTCCGAGGCTCCTATTCAAATGTAGGACACCCCAAAAATGTGTCCTACATTTGAAAATTTTGTCCTACATTTGTCCCGGTTTGGAGGTCCTGATGAATGGCAACCCTAATGTGGGACCCAAAAGGAAGTTCAGGTGAACTGACCAAGAGAATCCCCATGAGGCTGGGGGATTAATTAGTGTCATGTGTGCAGTGTAAAGATGGCGATTGTGGAATGTTTTATTTTAGCTTGATGAATAAAATCTTTAAGACAAGGTGTTCATATATTCTCCAAATCATTTCTAAAAACTATGAGAGGATACAGCTGGGTCCATGGTGCCTGTTTTTGCCCCTACTAACCTTGACTTTATGCAGCATCCTTGCCTTATTCCCCAACAACCATAATTAAAACTGAACTCGTCATCTCATCTCTACACCCACAAAGTTTTGCATTTCTATGGACACTCTCTCACATGAACTATTATATAGGTCTGTCCCTGGGCTTTACATTCCACTCCATGCATGGTGATACAAGATCTCTTAGGCGGGTTACAAACCGCCAAAAAATACGTATGGAATACGTATTGGGGTTAGGAAGGGGTGGTGCTTCCGCACCCCCCTAACCCTAGTACGTATTCCATACGTACAACATGGCGGCGCCCCTTCCACATGGGGGCCACCATGTTTACATATCGGACGCTGTGCGTCCGCACGTGTCGCGGCGTCTATGACGTCGCGAGTCCGCACCTGGTGCCTCGCGGCGTCATAGAGGCGCCGCTTAAAGAAGCTCCATTTTGGAGCTTCTTTTTTGCTCCGCAAGGGAGCCGCACGGTGTGGCTGCGGCGGCTCCCTTACGGAGCAAATGGCGGCGGCGGCAGCAGACCACCTCAAAGCGGCGGTCTATAACCCGCCTTAGCATACTGATTTTACAGACTAACATGGCTGTGTCTTTGAATGGAATCATATTGTTTGCTAAATGGGAGGTCCAGAATATTTAAGACTGTGTTGTTCCCTGTAGCTTACAGCAGAAACCTGTTTTGCACTCATAGAAGACATCTGATTAAATTATCAGCAGAACCTTTTGCGTGTCTGACACATTCTATTTTTTTGCATGCGGCTTGAGTGCCTTTGTAGGGGTGGTAGAAAGAAAGGTTGCAGTTTAATTTTATTTATTTGATTTGATTTCTGTCCTGCCTTTCTCCCCAAAAGGGACCCAAGGTGGCTCACAAATAAAAATTCTAAAAACATATTACAATAAAACAAATAAAAATATCATCTAAAACAATGTAAAATTGTAGATATTAAAACCACACTCAAACCATGATACCCACCCTATATAACAAACACCCAACCCAACCCATGATTATATGTTAAAAGCCTGCCTGAATAAAGCCATTTTTTGCTTGCCAATGAAAGGCAAACAAGAAGGGCCTTGCTTCTCATGGAAAGGCATTCCAGAAGGCAGGAGCAGCCACCAAAAAGGCTCTCTCTTCTGTCCTCACCAGGCAAGTCTATGATGGTGGTGAGACCGAGATAAAGTCTTCTCTTGAGTATTTTAGAGCTCTAGCAGATTTATATGAGGAGATATGGTCTGGGCCTAAGATGTAGGGCTTTATAGGTCATGACCAGCACTTTGAATTGTGTCTAGAAATGGACCAGTAGTCAGTGAAGCTCTTTCAGCAAGGGAGTTATATGCTCTCTGTAACTGGCCCCAGTTAGCATTCTCACTGTGACGTTTTGCACCCGCTGAAATTTCCAGTTTCCAAAGGCAGCCCCATGTAGAGTACATTATAATAGTCCAAATGGGATGTAATCAAGGCATGTGTCACCATAGCCAGATCTGACATCTCATGGAACAGGTGCAGCTGGCACATGAGTTTTAAGCTGTATAAATTCATTCTTGGCCACTGCTAAGACCTGGGCATCCAGGCTCAGAGTAAAATCCAGGAGCACACCCAAGCTGCGGGCTTGAGATTTCACGGGGAGTGTAACCCCATCCTGCACAGGAAGAGTCCCTATTCCCTGATCTACCCTATGACTTACCAGGAGCACGTCTGCCTTGTCTGGATTAAGCTTCAATTTGTCTGCCCTCATCCAGTTCATTACTGACCAGAGACACTGTTCAGTACAGAGACAGCTTCCTTGGAATCAGACAGGAAGGAGAGATAGAGTTGGATGTCATCTGCATACTGGTGACACCGCACCACGAAACTCCAGATAACCTCTCCCAGCAGTTTCATGTACATGTTAAATAACATAAAGGACAGAACAGAACCCTGAGGAACCCCAGAGGCCAAGGGCCAGGGGATTGAACAGTAGTCCTCCAACACCACCTTCTGAGTTCACCCCTCCAACAAAGACTAGAACTACTACATAACAGTGCCCCCAAGTCCCATCCCAGAGAGGCAGCCCAGAAGGATATCATGGTCAGTGGTATCAAAAGCTACCGAGAGACCCAGGAGAACCAACAGGGACACACTCCCTCTGTCCAATTCCCTGCAGAGGTCATCCACCAAGGTGACATAAGCTGTCTCTGTCCTCTGTCTAGGTCTGAAACCAGATTGAAATGGTTCTAGATAACCTGTCATTCTACCAAGTACTGCATACAGTATCACAAAAACCAACAGGTTATTGTTGCACCGGAATCAGAATAGTCTACATATTCTTTTCTCCATCCATATCACTAGAAATGCCCTAACAATCAATTGACTAAGCACTTGCTGCCTTTTAATTTCACCCCAAATCTCCTCTGTGAAACAGCCACCTTACCCTGCCTAATAATAAAATCAGTCCTCCCTAAAGTAGGTTGCATCTGCCCAATAAACTTCCTTTTTTCCATCTTTCTTTTTGAAACAATAGAGAGAGAAAAAGAAAGAGAAGGGGACAGGACGAGAAACAAAGGAGGAAGATACATATGTACTGTGCAAGATGTTGTAGGTTAAAGTTAAAGGTGGATTTTGATACAGAAAATACAGAAGACTGTTAACAATAATGGACAGGTTGAAGACCTATCCTGTAAAAGTAATTACTTCCACATCCTTCTCAGTTTTAAAGACGATGGGAAACATCTTCAGCCTTCTTCACACACGATGTTTCTTCCCCTCTAGGCCTCTCCTAATAGATTCTCCATAAGTAGTGGGAATCTGAACAAAAGACTTCAGTTATCACCACCTGGTGCCTTTACATAAGAAATCAGCAGAAGAACAATTCACTGCAAAAATTATTTAAAAGTTACAAACGCATGCAAGCTGTCACTATGAGTGACGAACAAAAGGAAACACCTCTTCTTTTTTAATAGAAGGTAAAATACAGTGCCATTAAAAAAAAAAACCTGCATTTTAAGATTAGGATAACAAAATCTTCAAGTTTCTTCCCAGTTATATTTTGTACACATTCTCTAAAGTTTATTTCAAAACCTAATTGGAAGGCTATAATTATTAATAAATATTTATGACTGATTTCTAAGTAGTGTTTGAATTGATAAAATACATAATGCAAAATGAAAGTGATATTATGATGTGATTGAACCTAATGGCACATATACATTTGTACAATAATCAGTTCCCTCAAGGCTAAATAGTTTCCTCATAAATAATTCGTGTTAATATTGTCTTTGTTTTCCTTTGCACCTTTTCTAGTATATTACAATTTTTCATAAATAATAAAATCTTAATTAAAAACATTACTCTTAAAGCCTTTGTTTATTTACAAAAGAGCATTTTTTTCCTAATAATTGGAAGTGACAGTTGCCAGTAGCTTTTATGTTTTGCTTTTGTTTAAAAATTTCTAATACCTTTGTTAAAATTTAAAAGACTTACCCAAACAACTTCTTCTTTAAATAATTTGTTAGAGGGCTGTGAGCTTTATCTGCCCTAATGGTCTTTCTGGAGAAAAAAAAATAAGTGTGAGTTATCACTGGGAAGAAAGAGTTCATTTCATAGCTAAGGGGGTAACCAACATACTAATAACTAGTCTAAAAATGTTTGTGTTATAACATGGTATATTTTAAATGCTATGACTTATTCTGCTTAACCCAGCTGGAATGAGTCAGCTAATAACTTAGCCATTAGGAAACTGAGTGCCTCAGAAAACTAATTTAAAAAGCACAAAATATTATTCTTTGTTAAATAAACAGACTTATACCATAACTTCCAGAAACATATCCAGGTGTAGCTGTGTTGGCCATGTAGCAAAGTATAATAACATTCTAGTTTGTCTCACTTTCTAGTGGTGGAGGAGTGTATAAGATATTTTTGTTTTGTTTGTTTCATGAAAACCGAAGTGGTGTTTTAATTTTCTCACCACCAAGCATCCTTTTGTGATAACTGAAACTGGTTTTTTTTCAACAGTTCTTTGGTAGGCACTACAGAGAGAAGCTCTCATTAACATCTAATAATGAAGGCACTCCTATCACCCCATACCTTGCACATTATAAACAGATGGCAGCACTCCATTCTGAATCTCTGGGCTGCTCCAATTAGTTGTAGCCCTGGCACTATGTTTTCTATCCAATCTTCCTTCTTTGTACTAATATATCACTAAGGGCCCGTACAGACAGGCCAAAATAAAACTGCTTCAGGTCACTTTGGAAGTATGCTGTTTAAATGACACACACATCTTAAGAGGCCAGAAGCTACTCATAGGTCTCCTTAGGACTGGAGTGAGGCTTTGGTGCGGCTTTTGGCTTCTTTGGACACATGCATCATTTAAACAGCATACCTCCAAAGTGACCTGAAGCACCTTTATTTTGACCTGTCGGTACGGGCCCTCATATAGCCTTCCTCATATATCATAGAATAAATTAGAGTTCTCTAGCTGTTGACTTTAACTGAAGGCAAACGAAATTAATCAGCACTAGGGCAATGTTTCCTGAATAGATATAGCCATTTCTCTCAAAAACATTTGTTTTCATTTGGTGCCATCGGCTATCTAGTTGGCTAAATGATAATGCCTGCTGCTATTTAGAAAGAAGAAGAAGAGAGACATGTTTCTATTGTGGGGGGCGGCATCAAAGCAATGAGAACCAGTGTGATAAAGTAGTTTGAGTACCGTACTAGGACTCTTGAGAGATCAGGGTTTGAACCGTTGCTCAGCCATGGAAACTCATAGGGTGACCTCGGACAATGAACATTGTCTCAGCCTAAGTAGCTTGAAGATGGTGCCATCTTGAAAGCATATAACAACAACAAATGGGCAGTAGCTGTCTTCAACTTTGATAAGACTGGTAAGAAAAATGTGCAGTTTTTGAGGGCATCTCATGTTGTCTGAGGGAGCCAGTGTGATGTAGTGGTTTGAGTGTTGGACTATGACTCTAGACAGCAGGATCCGATCCCAGCTTGGCAGTGGAAACCCACTGGGTAAGTTTGGGCAAGTCACATTCTCTCAGGCTCAGAGGAAGGCAATGGCAAACTCCTTCTGTGCAAATCTTGCCAAGAAAACCCTGTAATAGGATTGCCTTTAGGTCAGAGCAAATTGGACATAATGTGCAGGCACACACTACCACCACCAGTCTGAAGATACCTTTTTAAATATTGAAAATATTTGCTGGAGAACACAGGACTGAACCCTACTTTTTACAATCCTACTTTTTACTAATGCAGGACAGGAGTACAAGAATCAGGTTACTTCTTAGGCTGGGTATCTTGCATTGCAGGACCCCAGTAAATTTAGGAAAATCATTTTTAGGCCTTACAAGAGGCCCATAGGACTTCTAATAATTGTGCCACACTGCTCCTTTTTTGGTTTAATTGATACATTTTAATTAGTCTTATTTATAATGATACAGTAGTTCATTGTATTTAGATTTTGTATATTTTATTGACAACAATTTTCAATTATATCTGTTTTGATATTTGTAAGCCACTTTGATTCCTAGGGCTGGGAAAGAGGTGAGGGTTAAATAAAATAATAAACCACCACAGATGGGACCAAAGACCACTGTCATCAAATGGCAGGGGGACAAATCCCATCTGTGCAGAAAGACTCTGAATTGCTATAGGAGATCACAGATATTGTGTATCATAGGAGGTATAAGTATGTAATAAGTATCAACAACTAAGATGTACTTAGCCATGTATTAACATGCCCCAAACAAACACTGAAAATGGTGCTTTCAGGCATGGGTTCTGTGTGGAGATATGCATCATAGAGGTGTGTACAAGAAGCAAGTTGCCTACAAAATACCCAGTCCAGTAAGGATCTCTCCCTTGGATGTGATTTTGCAATGATAGCTTTAGTCGATTCATTGTCTTCCCTGGCTTGGTTCACAAGCCACCTGTGGTTTTAGCATCTCCTCAAATAGCAAACAGATACTGCAACACTGGCAATGTCTAGTGTTTCTTGAACTATTGAAATATTTTCTTGTTGTAGTGTGCCTAAAATCCACAAAATGACGATACTTTATCGGTCCAACAAAAATGCACAAAATACATGTTACAAGCTTTCGTAGTGGATATTCAAAATCTTGCAGCATTATTTTGTGCATTTTGGTTAGTGCAATAAAGGTATCCCTGTTCTGTGCATTTTGGATGTTATTGTACTTTGTTATATGGCCAACA
Organism: Sceloporus undulatus; assembly: GCF_019175285.1. NCBI lineage: Eukaryota > Metazoa > Chordata > Lepidosauria > Squamata > Phrynosomatidae > Sceloporus > Sceloporus undulatus. The sequence goes on from NC_056524.1 coordinate 168,811,204, forward strand.
CAGCTACCCCTGGATATATTTAAATATTGTTAGAGCATGCTTGTTTCTTAGATTTATAGGAGTTATACCACTTGACTTTTTACATATAAATTTACAAAGTAGTGACTCAATAGCTTGAGAGAAGAATAAGAGGATTCCATACAAATGAATGAAATAATTATAGATAGAGAGACGGTGATGTGAGATCATGGAAATTTAGAAATGTGTGGGTTTGTTCATGAAACACTCATAATTATTTAACTGAAATGAGAAGAACCTGAAAATTCTTTAGAACGTTCTGTCCAATCTTAGTTCTTCTATCACTTTCACAAAAATAATTAACGAAGGTAAAAGTAAGCATTGCACAGTAATTTAATTTAATTACTGACTGGAGGTTTCAAGAGGTGTAGCAGCTGCTTAGGAACAGTAGAGGGAGTGTGGCAAGTAATCAGAAGGAAAGGAAAAGCAGTGCTGAACCTCTAGCTCAAATAAGGTTAAACCTAAAAATCTAGTAGCTCAGTAAATGACAGCTTCTTGACCCTGTTTTCAGTGCTTAGGAAAGCCATTTGGTTTGGAAGCAATTACACTAAAAATGCATAACATTACCATTTTCTAAAAAGATACCTGTGTTAGTGATTTGTAGCAAAAACAGCAGTCCCACAACACCTTAAAACTAAGAGTTTTATTATGGTGTGCTACAATAGATTTGTTAGCCTTTAAGATGTCTCATTGTTCTGTTTTCTAATAACATAACGTTACACTAAAATGTTAGTCTATTTAACTATGACCATTTAATACCTTTAAAATATTGTGTGTTTTTCTTTGGAATGATTAATGCTAATTTGGAAAGCCTCTATTTAAGAAAATAACTGTATATAAATGAAAATGCCCAGTGTGAAATATTTATATTTGATAATTTCTTTTCAAATGTGTTTCCTGGGATGCAGTATTTTAAAAGTAATATTTCTAAAACATCTTTGGAAGGGAATGCCACCCAATCCTAGAAAATCCAACTATTTTCTTCTTCGACTTATTTCCAACCATGTGGGGGAGACAAGGGATAGAGGATTAAGGGCATCCAATATGGCCCCAGTATACAGGTCCAAAACACGCTGTAGAAATAATCCAGTTTGAGACCATTTTAACTGCCATGGCTCAGTACTAGGAAATTCTGCAAATTAAAGTTTTGTGAGACATTTAGTCTTCTGTATCAGAGACCTCTGGTGCCACAATAAACTACAATTCCTAGGATTCCCTATTATTGAACAGGGCAGTTCATTATTATTTCTTCAGTGTGTTTTGGAACTCAGACTCCAAGAAGAAGACACAATCTTCAAACAGTTTCAAAAGTAAGTTATTATTATTATTATTAACCTTTATTTATAAAGCGCTGTAAATTTACACAGTGCTGTACATACAATCTTTCATAGTGTTTGTGCTGGACACAATAAGAATGAGAAGCCAGCAGGGAACTATGTCTGTGATTGTGTATGTGTGTGCAAAATGGGGAGAGAGAAGAGACAGAGATTTGGAAAAGTCAAGAGAGATGAACAGTGTGGGGGACACAAATCCACCTTGTTAGACTGTAGCATCAGTGTTTATTTCATTTTCTGTGGCATTTAAGTCCATGAAATTGTTGGGAAGGAATACGTTAATACACATACTAATAAAATCATACTTACAGGTATTGTTTAGTTATGATGTGAAAAATAGAAATGATTTCATATATCAGCAGCAGAAATATTGTGCCCAATTCCAGGAATGGTATCAGGGCATGAGTCAGATGGTATAATTAATAACTGCAATCCTCAGAAAGTACTAGGCCTTTCTCCCTCTCTCTCACTCTGTGTGTGTGTGTGTGTGTGTGTGTGTGTGTGTGTGTGTGTGTTTGGAGAACAATACAAGTATCTCATTGCCTTTTTTAAGCTAGAAGGAAGCAAGTTGTGGGGATCAGGGGACCACAATAGCAACACACATACGCCCTTTTTCTGATGCCACTGCTGCTAAAAAGGCATGTTTGCTTTAAAACAAAGTTGCACAGTAAGCATGCTTTGTTTTGAAAACAACATTTCCAAGTGTTTTCAGGAATTTTTGGCTTCAAAACACAGTTTATATCCCACTTGCCTTGTTTGAAAGCAGAAGTGGGTAGCTGTTGATGGTTTAGGGTCCTATTTTTGTCCTTCTCTTTTCCTTTACAGGTGGTGTGCACCACTCTAACTTCACTCCTTTGTTGTTGTTGACTGCCCTTGATTTGGGTCCCTGACTCATGGCAACCTTGTATATGGGATATCTCCAAATACCCTATCTCCCACTACTCTGCTTAAGGCCTGTAGATTCATCGTGATCTCTCTAATTGAGTCTAGCCATCTGGTATGTGGTCTTTCTCTCTTTCTACTGCTCTCCACCTTTCCAAGCATTTATGTGTTTTTGAGTGAGTCCTGCCTTCTCATGATGTAGCCAAAGTACAACAACCTCAATTTTATCATCTTGGCATATAGGTAGAGTTCTGGTTTAATCTCTTCAAGGAACCATTTGTTTGTCTTTTTGGCTGTCCACAGTATCTTCAGCCCTCTTCTTCAGCACCACATCACAAATGAGTTTATTCTTTTCCTATCCGTTTTCTTCACTGTCCAGCTCGCACATTCGTACATGCTGATGAGGAATATTATGGCTTGGACAATTCTAACTTTAGTGCTCAGCTATATGTCTTTACTCTTCAGGATCTTATCTAGTTCTTTCATAGCTGCCCTTCCCATTCCTAGTCTTCTTCTTATTTCTTCGCTGCAGTCATTATTCTGATTGATGTTTGATCCAAGGTACGAGAACTCTTTATTTCAATTTCTTCATTGTGTAGGTTGAATTTCTTCTGTGCTCATTATTCTTGTTTTCTTTATATTCAGCATTAATCCTGCCTTTTCACTTGCATCTTTGACCTTCATTAGTAATTGTTCCAAGCCCTCCTACCCCAACCAGATTTTCAAAATTTGATCCCAGAAGATATGATATAGGCTGCATATTGTTATCACTGAGAGAATTATTTCACATAACCAAATACTATATATACTCATGTATAAGTTTAGAAATTTTAGTCAAAAGTGGCCAAAAAAATCTGAATCAGTTTATCCATGGGTCAATGTAAGTACTGTACCTTAACTCTCATAAAAATAGAAACCATTCCCTGGTATAACACAAGAGTATAATCTGTCCTGGAAGCACTGACCCCTCTCTATTCTTTCATCTACCCATCCTTAAGTGTGAACACAAACAGTTATGCCTCCTTCAGTTTTGTAAATTGTTTGGCATTGTCTTCCTTTGCTTCATCTTTTAGATCCTTTGTTACATGTCTTACTCTCAATTTATCCACGGGTCATATCAAAATTCATCATTTTGGCCCCAACATCTGCCCTCACCTTATACATGAGATCAACTTATAGTTGAATGTATACTGTAGCTGAAGAGGGAAACGCATACTGGTAGAAATATGTAGAATTTCTGGACTGTGTGACTGGGATAATTTGAACTTGAAAAAGGCAGAAATATGTTTATTCTTCCTTTATAAAATTTCCTCAAACTGCAATATTTAAGAAGGATGGCAGTGTTCATCTGCCTATAATAATGATTTTGTTCATGAGCTGAAAGCTTAGGTAACCAAAAGAATTCCAGACAGATGCTGGTTAGCTGACAAATGGCAAAGAAATTCAGAGGATCAAAAGACTGCCCCAAAGGGGCGGCAGAATGCCGCCCCCTTCCTAGCCACATCAGGGTCACAGCAACCTCACGCCACTGCCTCGATCTGGCCTTTCGAGGGTGCAAAAAGGAGCCGCAAAAAGCAGCCCCTTTTTGCACCCCCAAAAGGACTCCACAGCCATGGCGGCATGGCTATATAGTGCTCCTTCGGCACTGCATCATAGGAATGCAGCATCAGCAGAGTGCCATGACACTGCATGCCACGTGAAACTAGGTTATTTTTACGATGTTCAGACTGGCCCTGAATGCACCCTGCACTTAACGTGATGCATTTGACACCAGCTCCTTTGCCGTGTTTTTTTTTAAGTGCCGGAGCAATCCAGATCTTCGGTAGTGTGAGTATGCTACCGAATCGATCCAGATTGTATGGTAGTGGTACCGGAAATGGTGATGGCACCATTTTCTCTCCAGTAGGTATTAAGTGTGAACAGGGACAAGGTTTAAATTGCCTCGGGGACATAAAACATAGTGAGAACATTGCTCCAGTATTGCACTACCATGGAAATCTGGATCTCCGTGGGACACAAACGTGTGTGAATGACCCCTTCATTTCTCAACCTTTTCTTGACTATTTTTAAGCCCCTAATCATTCAAGTGAATGCCTATAACCTTACAACTTCATAACCATAACTCTGTCTTCAAGAGTTTTGTGTTGAAGGTATTTAAATTATGTTTACACATTACTGTGTGACACCCTGATACATATTATAGGTTTCAAATGCTGGGATGTATTTATTGCTGTCTTTGTGGAGTGCTAATGTGCTATAATCCATATCAGGATTCCATGCTGGATTTAAAACCTCCGGAAGAGTTTGAGTGGGATTTTGAAACTCCTCAAGGGTCTGCAAAGCTCTGTGTAAATTGTGAGGATACATTTTTACAATAATTGTAAGGTCAATACATGCCCTTTGAACAATTTAGGGACATTTAAATAAACATTATAGGTCTTCCTAGGGACAGGAATTTTTGTAGGCTGCTAAACTAGTATTGCTACAGTAGCATGCAGTTTCAGGAAACTGAAACATATAGAGGCTACTGCAGCCCTGGAACTGAGCCCCATTATTCCTTGGTTTTGTTTCTTTTGGTTTTAACTAAGTTTTCTAAACTAAGTGGCTGCAGCAGCAGTTGGGGTAAACTAGCCAGGGCAAGAAAAGAAAGACAGGATTGCAAAGGAGCCCAGCTCACCGAACATGAAGAGGAATCCCTATGACAAAATATCTCAGCCCTAGTGGCCAGGACCAAGTTAATGGAAGTGAAGCATACACGCAAAACACACACATGTTAAGCACCTATGAGGATGAAGAGGCCAGCCCTTCCCAAACTTCTGCTAGTCATTAACTCGGTTGTTAGGCAAATGAACTGAAATTTTTTTAAGCAGATAGACGCCAATAAGAATGTGAGAGCATTCCAGTTTATTACACTAGGTATCATTGTAGTTGTTAGCGTTCATGACATTTCCAACTTATGGCAACCCTAAGGCGAACCTATCATGTGGTTTTCTTGGCAAAATTTGTTCAGGTGAGATTTGCTATTGTCGTCCCCTGAGGCTGAGAGCATGTGACTTGGCCAAGGTCACCTGGTGGGGTTCCATGCCCACGTGGGAATTCAAACTTTAGTCTCCAAAGTCATAATTTAATTCTCAAGCCACTATACCATGCTGGCACTAGGTGTCACACATGTGAGTAATTACCTGCTGGACCAACATCATGGGTGTATGCATGGCGTTATGAGCTCCTGGTTCTTAGGGAACCAGTTTATTCTGCGTAGGATAAAGTTGCTGATAAATAAAAATAAGACCTTAAGGGATAAGATAGTGGTGGTATCTCATTCTCAGCGCAACTATACAGCTGCTGTTGTAGAAAATGAGAATATTGAGGGGAAGGGGCATTGCTCCAAGGCGCATCACCACAAGAAGGAAATAATTATTTCTTTGATGGATTAATTAATGTTCTGTCATCCTGAGAATATCCCTGTGGGGCTGGCCTTCTAATACAGGGGGGTTCAATAATTCAAGACATAGCTGTTTCTGTGATGGCTCTATGATGGAAATGTAGACCGTGCAAATGTTGTGAACCCTGTACATTGTCTACATAGTCTGGCTGATAATGTTGGAGTGGAATTAGTAGTTGTGGTGCACAATGACAATAATGATCTGAAGATGTCTAGTTATGAAGTCTTGAAATTTCCAGCTTCTTAGTTGAAGGTAGAAAGCTAAGACCTCCTTTGGGCCAGTTGGACAGTTGAATTTAGGGGCCTGTTTGAATGGATAAGACTCCTTAGCTTTCACCTGGATAAGTTGGCCCTACACATGGAACGGGTAGCATTTCAGAGAACTGTGCTTTTAAGAGACCACAAAATAACATCACATTTTATTTTTGATGTATTGGTTTTAGCATTCACACATAAGCAAGAACAGAATGCACAAGTATTTACTGAATCACATAATATGATTGGCAAATGCAACCATTTTCTAATGGTCAATGTAGCAATGAGTTTTTGACAGATCAGTAAGGAGCTGAACAAACGTATACCGAATAATGAATATTTTCCAGAATGTTACTTACCCAGTTTTCCAGTACTGTCAGCCTGTATTAATAGCAACAATTTATACTGAGTCTGGAACATATTCAAGGAAAAGGTGCTACATACTTCTCAAAGCACACTGCACTGCAAACAATATCCAATAGCATCATCTGACAAATCAAGTAAAACCCCATACTTTGAATTCTTGACATTAATTATGTTTAACAATCCCTTTTAAAGTTATATAACACTCTTTAAAAATAAAGTCTTCCTCAAAATTCTGATCTTGCAGAAATTTAGGGACACTAATATTTTCACCTAATGAGAATTTTAACTAATCATTTCTAAAAGAGACTGTTACGTAAACAGAAAGTGCCACACTCAGTTTTTCTACAATGCACATGCAATTGTTTTACTTCTGTGGGGCTGGAGAGTCTGTGGGTAGAGATGGAAATTCAATTTCAGATTGGTTTTGACATGAATTCACCACAATTCACAAATTTCCTCATTTGGGTTGAAAAGAGCTTGAGGGGTTTTGAGACTTCTGTTGACCTCTGAATAAGGCATCTCCTCCAACACACTCTATCTTTGAAGAAGCTGCTCAGTTCCCACAGACCTAGAGCTGTGTCATTTTTCATTCTATCCATCTGGCGTATAGTCTTCCTCTCTTCCTACTGAAGAGTAGGAGCCATGGTGGCACAATGGTTAAATGCCTGTACTACAGCCACTTAACCATAAGGCTGCGAGTTCAATATCAGCCAGGGACTGAGGGTCGACTCAGCTTGGCATTTTTCCAAGGTCGCTAAAACGCGTACCCATCTTGTTGCTTACGCATTATAATCCACTTAGGGAGTGTTTAAGTTCACTGATAAGCAGTATAGAAATGTACTTGCTCTTGCTCTTGCTACTTCTATCTATCTTTCTGAGCATTGTAGTATTTTCTAATGAGTCATGTCTTCTCATGACATGCCCAAAGTATGACAGCCTCAATTTAGTCATCTTGGCTTTTTGAGAGAGTTCAGATCTGGTTTGTCCCAAGACCTATTTGTTTGTCTTTTTAGCCATCCATGTTATCCACAGAACATCTCAGATAAGTTTATTTTCTTTCTATCAGCTTTCTTCATCGTTGAGCTGTCACAACCGTACATTGTGATGGGAAATACAGTGGCTTGAAAAATCATCTCTTAGTGTTCAGTTTCATATCTTGGCACTTTAGGTTCTTTTCTAGTTCTAGACTGCCCATCCTAGTCCTAATCTTATCCTGATTTCTTGACTGCAATTTCCATTCTGATCAATTATTAATCCAAGGTATGGGAAGTTTTTAACTACCATATACACTTAAGTTGACTTCATGTATACTGTATATGCGCATGTATAAATCTAAAAATTTAGGTTAAAAATTGACCCAAAAAAACTGAGTCAACATATCCACGGTTAATGTAAGTACTGTCCTTTTACTCATATGTTGTGTGTGTGTGTGTGTGTGTACACACACATATATGTATATGTAACTATCTCCTGGTGAACGAGGAAAATTTAATTTGTCCTGGAAGCACTGACCCTCTTCTACACTCTCATCCATCCAGCCTTTACTATATGCACAAATAGTTATGCCTATAGGGTTTTTTGGTACTGTTTTTCTTTGCTTCATCCTTTACATCCTTCATTACATACCCCTAAATTTTACCCTCAACCTATCCATATCAAAATCCATAATTTTTGCCCCAAAACCTGCCCTTGACTTATACATGAAGTCAACCTATAGTCGAGTATATACGGTAAGTTAACGGCAGGTTTGGGGGCAAAAATTATGGATTTTGACCTGACCTATGGATACATTGAGAGTAAAACCTAGAGGCACGTAACAAAGGATGTAGAGCATGAAGCTAAGGAAATCAATGCCAAAAGCTTACAAAATTCTGGCAGGCATAACTGTTTTTCCAATCCGGGAATTCAAAAAAAGTCAGAAGTAGAGCCATGGCAGAGAGAGTAGAGGAGGTTAGTGCTTTTATTAGGTGCTCCTGGGATGGACTAAGCTCTTGCCCAGGGGTAGGCAACCGTTTTGAGCCGGGGGCCGGGTTGCTGTCCCTCAGACAACTGGGGGGCCAAAGCCAAAAATTAAATAAATAAATATATATTTTTTTTAAAAAAAAATTAAATAAATAAATAAACCAGGACAAATGTAGGACAACATTTTCAAATGGTGGACACTTTTTTTAAAAAAGTGGAGGACACGCAAAAAAATTGCTGATTTTTTAAAAAATGTTAATATAAATGCATGTTTCTGAGGCGTCTATAGACAATTGCCCCCCTTGCCCCTGTGAGCGAGAGGCCAAAGGCCCTGGCGGCAATCGGCGGCAGGACCGGGCTGGGGCCGGTCCCAAGGCCTCGCCGGGCCGCATCCAGCCCGCGGGCTGCAGGTTGCCTACCCCTGCTCTTGCCTTTTGCCACTCTACTCAGAAAAAGGGGGTGGTTTCTTTCTTTCTTTTTTTTCTTTTTTGACCCATGTATAAGTCAACCTAGTTTTTTTGGGTCAAGTTTATTGACTAAAATTTCTAGACTTATACATGATTATATACAGTATTTCAGTTTCCTCATCACATTTCTATAGAACCTCCGTGGTCATTATTTTACTTTTCTCAATGTTCAGCATTAAATCTGCCTTGGTGCTTCCTTCTTTGACTTTCCTTAGTAATTGTTCCAAGACTTTGTTATCTTCTGCGCTAGTATTACGGTGTCATCTGCATATGAAATGTTAAAATATGAATATTAATGAATGCCTGGATGAAAATACGCTCACTAAACAAACAAAATATTTTTATTTATTTACTGCATCAAGTTAGAAGGGGGAGATATCTGCATGTAGATGTAGAGGGGATCACAAGGGTAATAGGTTTGAGAACCACTGGTGTATAGGATTAATCCATAGCCATTGAGCATGTTTTGGACTACTTCCACTGAATTATAATAATTTCTGTATTTATTGTGTAATCATATGCAAAAGTCTTGATGAAAAGAACTTCCAACAACATGTCAGATTAGAGATAGCTATATGTATCAGGAATGCTATATTAACATGACATTACCATATTTTGTCCCTTTATTTTAATGAAGGAATTGTATTGCTAATTGTAAGCCATTATCTGTTGACACAGCATCTACATGCCATTATATATTAATATAATTGAATTCTTCAGTTTTTGGAACTTTTCACATTTGTTTTCATTGTAGGTGCAGCTTCTCCAATGTAGGGTTAGCCCTAAATTACTGACATTTTTCAGAACTATGTTAAAAGATGTTTTTCAGTATACAGTAAAATTCTTTGTTGTCATATTCATTTTGTACATTTATCCTTTCTGGATACAGATAAAAATGTACATTTAAAAATGAATATCCCTAAAATTCATATCTCCAAAATGCTTTTTCTCACATTTGGAAGCACACATGGGCAAGTATAGTAATTCTCAATGAGCACAGTTCATTGTACAGACTTCCCACTTTCACAAGGAAATAAAATATGCCATTGGATTCAAACCCCAGCTTAGTCTTAGGCCTATTAAATACTTTAGAGGAGAAACAACTCTCACCCTCATTTTCCCATGCATAAAATGGATGCAACAGTTTTTTTGCATGGACTGCTTATGAAAAATAAAAAACAAGTAACAGCATGTGTTTAAAGTACTGACCCAACAATTACATGAAAGACAGGAATTCAGTTCCTTGCCAGATAGCACTTTCTCCCCCGTGTTTCATGGAATTTGTCTGATTTTGAAACCTTACCTTCTTATTTGATTTCTTTTTTAAATGCACATGATCTTACAATATTTCTGCTTACAAAAATAAGTGGTATTATCCTAAGGCATGTTTGTGTGTTCCAATTCAATTATATTTAAAACATTTGAATTTTAATTTTTTAAAAAAGCTTATTAATATTAAAATAATAAGGAAAAGCAGGTTTCTTTATTATTGGTATATAAATGTTAGGCATCTTACATTCTGATAATAAGCAGCAGTTAAACAAACAAGGAAGAACTTAAAATAAATCCCCTGCTGTGATAAGCTTAGACACGGAACAATAAAAAAACAATTTTATGCTTTCTTATGAACGAGTCACGCCAAGAATGTGTAAGCGTCTACTGAAGATATTCTGTGTGGGGAGAGAAAATGATGATCCCACCCTGTGTAGGTGCTATTGCAGCAATGGAATCCCTTTGCTCAATATTATCCTGTCCAATGAGGTGGAATGTTTCACAGGCACATGGTTTATGTGTCTCAAAATAACTTGGGACCTGCAAACTGACAAATGCTATTGCTTCAGTGGTGACAGGTTGTCCAGCTTGTTACAGCCATCTTCCCTAAAACGAAGGTTAACGCCTCCCCCCCTCTGCTGATGGACTCCAAGACACTTCAGTTCCAAAGGACCTGAAGGAGTACCATCACTTCGTACTTAGGATTCATTGTCACCGTGATTGTGTGCCAGAGTTGGATTTCAACATCTGGACAAACTAGAAAAGGTAACTACTTCAACTTTCAAAATGTTACTGTGTTTTGATGACCAGGTGCACAGAGGGTCTCAAAGAGAGGGTGGTGGTTTGTGTTGTATTTGAATGCTCTTTATTGCTGATAAATCATATTACAGGAGCAAGTAACTTTTATTTACTGTCTATCTTAAATTACACAGTGGATTAAAGATTAAAGAGAACAGAATGATCTTCAGAATCATAAAGAGAGAGGGGAGAGGTGTTCCAAATTCCTTTTGTCCATGTTTAGTTATTCTAAGTTCACAGAAGACATAAGTATAAATGGCGTGGATAAGAAAGCTTCCATTTTTTATTCCCCCTTTTTAAAACAGTAGTTGAAAATGTTATATGAGTCACTAGCATTAAACCCACATTAATCATCTGTATTTCCTCTGCAAAAAAATAATAGAATCTAATTTAATAATGCCATATATTTAAAATCTTTATTTTTCATAGTGTGTGTGGTGTATGAGTGTGCGAGAGAATATGTGTCATGTAAAATGATACTGCCAGCTAAATTTAGGGTTTGGAGATTTGCTACGTGGATTAATGTACACAACAGCTGCAGGAACAGTTTTGCTCGAAGGGCATTGCTCCCTCAACCCTCGCCCTTCTCTCTCTCTCTCTCTCTCTCTCTCTCTCTCTCTCTTACTCCGTCTCCCAAAAAATTTAAAAAACTTTTTTGACTGTCAGTGGCAAATGTTTGGCATACTATATTGCAACATTAAGCAGTAATCGAAAGGGTGTAATGAAGCATAATAAATAAGACTTGAATAACATAAAACAAATTCTTAGATTATCTGTGTAGCCACTATTATTTTATACAAATTTTATGCAGAAATGCCATTCTCTTCAGATAAGTTTTAATAGAAATTCCTGGGTTTTTAAAGTAAATCCAAATAAAAATAGAAGAAAGGCAGGTGATTAACAGAAAACATTCTAACTATAGACACATGTTTAAATAATTCATAGTGGCTAAGAATAATTTTTTTGCCAACTTTCCTTTAATGAATATTTTCAGAAGTAAAATGTGGTCCTTACAGCCATGAAGAAACATTTCTCAAGGCACCTTCTGAGGTTTTTCTCTAGAGATGACTGAACAGCAGTTTGAGGACAACAGATCAGTCTTTCAGGAACAAAACCTCATACATTTATAATAAATAGTATACCTTGGAGTACGATGTACACACATACACACAGCACAGTTATGTTGAATACTGCAACTGGAATTTTACTTAGTTGTAGTTTTACTATAGAGATAAGCGGTATTGCCCCAGCTTAATGTAGCACCAATATTATTTTTAATGAGGCAATATTAATGTACAAATTTTTGCAAAGTATTCAAATGTATAATTCAGGAGTGAAGATTTTGGCTGCATTAATAGGCAATTAATGACAACATTTATAATAACGGGAGATGCCAGAGTGGTTAGCAATTTGTGGCTACAACTTGAGCTCCCTTTAAAAAATCAGTGTACAGCAGACAGTTTTTCTTCAAATCTGAGATTACAAGAGACTGCAGTCCTAAAGCGATTTGCTCAGTAGTAATTCTGTTAAATCATTGCATTAATTTTTTTCTGTGATGATTAGGCTGTGAATCTAAACTAAGCTATTCAAAAGTTAGTTCTAATGAAATCAAACTTTTGGTAATTTGTAGTTTGAACATTACAGCTATGTTATGTTGGGAGAATCAATTATTTTATGACATAGCATTATGAATTACATTATGTCTCTTTTTCCCCCAGTTTATAGCAAAGGTCCCATAGCAATAGAAAAATATTCTTTTAAATTAAGCCAAAGCCTGTTGTTGTTGTTGTTGTTGTTGTTGTGTGCTTTCAATTAATTTCTGACTTACAGTGATCCTAAGGTGAACCTGTTAGGGGTTTTCTTGGCAAGATTTGTTCAGAGGAGGTTGTTTTTGCCTCCCTCTGAGGTTGAGAGAGTGTGGCCTGCTGAAGGACACCGAGTGGGTTTCCTTGGCTGAGTAGGGATTCAAACTCTGGTCTCCAGAGTCATAGTCTAACACTCAAACCACTACATCACACTGGCTCTTTAGCAAAATCTTACATGAGAAAAAATATAGGTAGACTACGGGTCATTGCATATCATACTCCATCCCCATCCCTGTCCAGTCCCATCCAAACTGGAGTATCTTTCTAATATATCAACATTAGCTCCTCTCTACTAAGCAGATGGTAGATTTAATTCTTTTCTCAGATCTAGCCAGGGAGTTCTCTCACTATGTATAACTGTAACAGAACAGAAGTTAGTATAGAGATTAATGAAGATAAAACATAAAAGTAGCTTCCCTAGTTTTTAGCAGCCCCCCCCCCCAATGCCTCTAACTGCATACACAAGAAAGCATTGAGTAGAAACACTTCAGTGAGTTTTTTTTAAAGCTACAGTGGAATGTGGTGTATGGCCTATATTTGGCAACAGTAAAAAAATGATGTAAAACAAGAGATGCATTTTTTCCAAGAGGCAATATATAATTTGAGCCGCATTCATTAGCCCTACAATCTGTTTTCCAGGCCAAAGTGAAGAACTAGAATGCAGCAGGTGAAATAGTAATGAATTAGATTGTATATCTCTTTCTTATTATAGTACTGTACTGCCATTTAAACTGAGACAGTGCCATTGACTGATCTGTTTCATAACAACTTAAAGCACGCATTATTATTCCTATTAAAAATAGATATGCAGATGTATAGGACAGAATTAATATATTGTACTGTATTGGTATGTAGAGGAATCTTGCCTGCCAATTTGTTTCTTGCGGCCAAGTCATTTTCCCAACGAAGTGGGACCAATATAGAGGGAGAACGTAGACACAGTTTAATCTGAAATAAGAATGATATATTCCAACTCTCAGAATGATTTTTATAAAACTGAGAAGGCCTAACCTAAGCCTTCTAAGTTAAGCACAATAAGTGACTGTTTGTATCTGCATGTTGTTGGGAGAAAAGAATGCTGCTATGCACAGTAGGGTGCTCCTTCACAATAGTGAGTCAGCTCAGAGTGGCCTAGTGATGCATAGGAAGTGGGGAGGAATGACAGTCCTGTACAATCTGACCCCAAGCGCTCTTTCAGTCTTTCTGGTACAATAGCTCTGTGCAGGTAAGAGACGTTCTTGCCTGTATATTAATATTTGATAACACTGAACAGTGCCTAATGGTTTATATGTGTGGGGGTGGGGTGGGGGGGGGAGACATCAAGCACCACAAATGACATTTTTGCATCATTTCATCTCAAATACAATACTTTTCAAAGAAGGTATAAACAAAGAGTGATATCAGTGCATTTTAAAATAAAGTCTACAGCCCGTTACAGATGGGCATAAAGTACAGACTAGGTCCATATTAGGGTTAGAAAGAGGCGTCCCTTCCGGACGCCCCAACCCTAATACGGACCAAGTCCGTACAAAATGGCGGCACCCGTTCCACACGGGTGCCACCATCTTTACGTAACGGACGCACTGCGTCCGCCCGTCACGCGGCGCATATGACAGTGCGAGTGCACCATTGGCGCCTCACGCCTTCATATCTGCACCGCAAAGAGAAGCACCATTTTGGCACTTCTTATTTGCAGCGCGGAGGAGCCTCGCGGTTTGGACGCTGGGGCTCCTCTGCGCTGCAAATGGCGGCGGTGGCAGACCGCCCCTTCTGGGCGGTCTGTAACGTGCCCTGGTTACCTCTGCTTTTTGTGCCTGGATTTGAATAGAGCATTTGCTGGGAATTGATCAACTCTTTTGAGATAAGCTGCTCAAAAAGAGTGCTGAGAATATTAGGGATCAAACCTGAGCTCTCCCTGAAAGCCAAGAGGACCAAATTGAGGCTGTCATATTTCAGCCACATCATAAGAAAAAAAATGACTCATTAGAAAAGACAATGATGGTATGAAGGGTAGAAACAGAGGAAGACCATGTGCCAGTTGGTTAGACTTGATCAGAGATGCCATGGGCATAAGCCTGCAGGATCTAGTCTTGGAGATGTCTCATCCACAGGGTTGCCATGAATCAGGATTGACCGAAAGGCAGTTAACAACAACAATCAGTTGCATTCATTTTTGTACAAGGTGGAGAACCTAGGACACTCCATATTTTTTTGGACTACAACTTTCATAATCCCTTACCATTTTCCATGCTGTCTGGGATGTCTAGCAACTGAAGTCCAAATATCTAGAGGTGCAGCAAGGCTGCATTATCAGTGGTGCAATTGGAAGAAATGATCCAGGGCCATCAGTTTTTCTTCCTTTCTCTCTTTCTCACTACAGACTGGTAGCCAATAGCTCGTAGACTGGCTCCAGTCCATGGATTACCACTTTGAGTAGCAGTGAACTAGAAAACCATTGTTAAAGTGTGTTTTTTAAAGTAGGACTTAAATTCTTAAATTATTCCTACCTACTCTTCATAGGAGAGCAACAGACTGAAAATTATATCAAAAGGGTAATGCTCAATTATTTTTTTTTCTCAGTCTTGGAGACTGGCATCTATGCCAAAGCTTTACTTAGGAGCTATTTTCATCAGAAGATTGTAAAGGGTTGTAAACACTGTGAAAGGCAGGATTAAAACAATCTTGGAAAACCGGACAGATGTTTAAAAGAAAATACAATTCTAGTATCATACTCGTAAAGGGAAAGAAAATCAAATGTACATTTTTTGAAAAAATATTAATGTCCTAGCAGTCATTTTATGTAAAAGGACCCAGGGGATTGTAATTGATCACAAATAATAAATATGAGCCAGCAATGTTTTTGTCTCTGGTAAGCGGAGACTATTTTTGGAAGGCATGGCAGAAACATCACAAGCAGGATGTGATACCCTCTAATCAGCACAAATCACTGTTAGGTTGAATATTCCATTGCTCATTCCATTCCTAAGAAGAGCCAGAATATTTATATTGAACAACCCTCGTGAAGTTTATTTGAAAATGTGCAGCATTCAACAACCTTGTGCTGCATTGCAACTCTCATCATGCCCAGTTGTGTTGCTCTATAACCTCCATTCTCCTTACCCTGTCTGACTATTGGTAAGTTAGGAGAGAGACCATGCCACAACAACTTGTGCCATATCTGCAAGCTGTTACCTCAGATTTAACCTGAGTCAGGCCTTTAAAAATGTGGCTCCTTCCTCAAAGTAATCAGAGCTCACAAGTGACTTCACAGAATTCCAGTTGTTGTTGCTGGCTTGGTCCTAAACAAAAAGGTCTATGGCATGTGTGTCAGATACACTGCAACTAGAAGACATAGCTGGGAATATGTGTTTGATGTGGTACAACAAACTTGCAGGTTTTGCACTCATGGATTAAGTATACTTTCATTTATATCTTCTGTCATGGTCTCAGTGAACATGAATCCAGAAAAGCTCTGTTAAGCACCCCAGAAGAGCTGTGCTAGACATGATCACAAAGTCGTCTAGTCTACCAGTCAGTATTCACAGTAGCCAGATAGATGGCTTTGGCACAATAGTATTCTCCCTGTCTAATTACCCTAGTGACCGCTATAGACAGACATATTGCCTCTGGTGCTGGAGGGAATATACTGTATATCCATCATGACAAATAGCCATTGAGACACTGTTCCCCCATGAGTTTGCCTAATCCACATTTAAAGCTATCCATCAGCAGCCATCATTACATCTTGTTCTGAATTCCACAATTCAACTTTGCAATGTGTTAACAAGTATTTCCTTTTGTCTCCCTTGACTCAGCTTTATTGACTGATCCTAGTATGGAGAGGGAGAAGAAATTCTCCGTGTTTACTTTCACCATACTTCATAATTAACACATCCAAATTCCTCTGTTAGCAGAGGCACATAGAGTAGTTAATATCTTCCTTGTTGTCTGGTATACAATCAGCCCTTCATATCCACAGATTTTTTTATCCACAGATTCAAACATCCATAGTCTGAAAATATTTTTTAAAATATATAAATTCCAAAAAGCAAACCTTCATTTTGCCATTTTTATATAAGGGACAACACCATTTTACTATGCCATTGTATATAATGGGACTTGAAACATCCGCGGATTTTGGTATCTATGGGGAACTAAACCCCAGCTGATACTAAGGACCCACTGTATATATTACTGTACTGATAACAGTTTCTTCTTTTTCTGATGGAGAGGGAACAGTAATTGCCACGTTTGGGGGGGTAGCTTTAGCAGGACAACTCTGTTTTTAATAGGTGTCAAATGAGTAAATAGATGGAGCTTTTCCATCTGGTATGTGGTCTTCCTTTTTTTTTTACTGCCCTCAACCTTTCCTAGCATTATTGTCGTTTCTAGTGAGTCATCTCTTCTCATGGTATGGTCAAACTATGACAGCTTTAATCTGGTCATCTTGGGTTCCAGGGAAAGCTCAGACCTGATCTGTTCTAGGATCCATTTGTTTGTCCTTTTGGAATACTACTTACTCTTGGCTGCTAAACTGCAGCCCTGCTTGGAAATAAAATATGGCAATTCTTGCTATGAAAGTTCCAACTCAGTAAGTGACAGTAATTCAAACTGACTCCAAATTAGATTTTTCAGTATACAACTGCCCTGACCTATTCACAGACTTTTGGGAGGAGGAGACATTTTCCACTTGTAACCTTATATGTTTTCCTGTAGCTTCTCCTATTCCCCCCTCCTTTTTTCCTTTTCACAAAAAATTCTATTAAAGATGGGGAGGGGGGGGCAATGTCTGTACAATGGCTTTTTATTGGTAGCACTAGCAGCTGCCCACTTTGAAGGAGATTAAAAGCTTTAGAGGGAAAGCATCTCAGAACATAATGCCTTGGATGCTAAGATAAGTTAACTTCCAGAAGCTCAAAGAATGTGTCTCATCCCCTCCTCCCACTGCAATCATTTCTACTACCATACAGGAGTGTATTACTGAGAGTTAGTTAATAATGTTCTTCTATTATCCCAGTGAGAGACCAGGGACGTAGCCAGGATTTTAGGAAGGGGGGGTCCAGACTAAGTGCCACCATTATAATGGGGCTTGGGTGCGGCGGCGCAGCAGCACACACCATTCATTTTTCTAATGGAAGGGGGGGTCCGGACCCCAAGATCCCCCCCTTGGCTACGTCCCTGAAGAGACAGTGTGATATAGCTGTTTGAGCATTGGACTAAGACTCTGGAGACCAGGGCTTGAATTCCTGCTCAGCTATCGAAACCTACTTGGGCATGTCTCGACCTCAGTACAAAGCAAAGCCAAACCCACTCTCAACAAATCTTGTCAAGAAATTCCCATTATAGGATTGCCTTAGGGCTACCATAAATTGGAAATGAAGCCACATCACAATAATCATCCCAAATATTCATCTTTAAAACTGTTGCTGCTACTGCTTTTGTAATAAGGCCACTTTTTAAAGTGATTTAAGAGAAGATAATTGTGCAACTCAGAATCACCCTGCACTATAGCAATAATATCTGATTTCTGCATTCTCCTCCAAGGCTGTGTTGTTCTCTTTATAATATGCAGACTACCTGAATTGAGCCAGAGAGTATTCTTTATCTTCTTCTAAATAAAGTTTGAGAAGTACAGCTCTTTGATATTCAGAAAGAAAAACTCCTTCAGGCCTTATCTATTGTGTATGTACTCGGGCTGTAATCCTAAACATGAGTAATAAGGAATTGTAAGTTCCACTAAACTCAGTAGCTATGCTAGGGACTGCACAGTTAGTTGTATAGTGTACAGGAACTGTTAGCTAAATTCATCTTCTTTTTTTTTACATTTTATTCTGGCACATCTTGCTGACAATTTCCCCCCTTCCCCAACAAATCAGAAAGGGATAAATATTTCTCAGCATATTGTTTGGCTGCTAGCCAAATGCTTACTTACTAAATATAGGGCAAAAGAATCGTCTTCCAACACTAGCTGAGAATAGCAAGTAAAATTTGCTATGCTGTGACCCTGTATGATCCACATTAAAAAATTAGTTTCAAGCTAAGTGTCAGACTTTAATGTTTCTGCATGTATGGGAAAATGCATTTTGTGAAACCACCCCAGCCTCTTAATCTGCCTTAGATATAAAAACAACTTGGATTCCTGCAGCTAAACTATCACAACTCATAATCCCTTCTGGATTCATTCTCAATTTAATCTTCATTTGTTAAGTGTGATCAGACAGAGTTACTGTTGTCCTTGCAACTGATGCTTCTCAGTATCTTCGATGTCGGTGTCTGTCTAGTCTATTTTATATTTTATTAATCTATGCAATATATCTTTGCTACGAATTCATCCTATGATCAGTAAAACTAGTAGGTTAATCTAAAACCTTAGTCAATTAATAAAAAGAGCTGGTTTCAATCAGCAAATTTTAGTTGGTGGAGTGAAAAATTAAGGAGATCTGCTGTATATTTTTAGAAGCTATTTTGTTTCTAGTGTGTTACTGTACAAGAGAATGAAAATATATATTAGCTCTGTTACTCATTTAATTGTAAAGCAACATACAATTCCTACAATATTTCAAAATGATCCTTAACATTGTAATTTTCATAACAAGTAAATTCTTTTGGAGAGAAAGTGTAGTATAGTGATTTGAGTACTGACTAGAATTTTGGGAGATGAGGGTTTGAATCCCTGCTCAGTCATGATAATCCACTGGGCAGTCTTGGAGACGTTACCTACTCAGAGGAAGGCACTGGCAAATCTCCTCTGAACAAATCTTGCCAAGAAGACCCTGTAATATGTCTTGAAATGACTTGAAGGCACACAATAACAAATTCATTTAATTCTAGTCAACTAATTTATGTGTTGAATTTATTATTCACCTCAAAATTATTTATTTGAAAAGCCTGATATTCACCCATAAATAATCCTGATTATAAAACAATAGTGTTTAAATTAAACCAGGAAACATCCTAGAGCCAATGTGGTATAGAGATTAGAACACAGATGGCATCTGTGCAGCTGTCCAGATGCAACTAGCCAGCATAAACCATTTATGTGAAATTTTGGTTGTGCAGTTCAGCAGCATCTGGAGCTGTACAATCCCTGCACCTGGACTAGAGTGTCAGAACAGGTTTTAGGAGGCTTGTGTTCAGTTTTGTAGTCAACATGGAGATGATTAGTTCAAGCCAGTCCCCTTCTGTCAGCCTGGTTACCTTCATCATCACAATTGTTGTGATGATAAAGTGATGCAGGGGGAACTATGGAGCTATTTTGGAAAATGGGGGATATGAACATACAAAATGAATAACCTGGCTGATCACTATCCCAGAAGAAGTCTATAAATATCAGTTTTATGTACCATCCTGGCAAGGTTAGACACGTTTTATGTCATACTGACTTCTGTGGACACTTAAATTCTCCTGAGGTGAGCCAGAAGTAAGACTACATGGTGTAGCCTCACAGCCAGTGGCATGCTTGCCTCATGTCCTCTCTCATTGGCATGTACATGGGAGGGGTCACTCTCAAAATTTACAGAGTGAACCCCAATATCTATAAAGTGGACATCTTCTCCACAGGTGCCTAATAATGAGCACCAGCAGAAGATAACAAACACACCATTGGAAATGGAGCTATGCAAAACAGCCCCAATGCATATGTCTGCCTATACTGTATGTTGAATACCTGAACAGGGCTTCAAGCATGTGCTTAACAATCACCTGCTGAAACAGATTTTAACATGCCTGACATCTTTGCTTTCATTTTACCTAATCTTTGACCAGTTGTGCTTTGCATTGCATAGGCACAATTTTAGTCACTTGCAGCTTCAGCCCTCAAGTACATTCCACTCCCTAGATTCTTGTTGCTTTCATCCAAATGCCCTGGCACATCACATCAGGTCTCCAGTATGACAGATGAGAGATCTTTGCTAAGATGTGGATGTTCCTGATGGGGCACGACTCAAGTTCTGATGCATGCTGAGTATGGCAGTTATGTATGCGACTCATAACGAAAGCTGTCTGGCCTAAGAATATGAGAGCAACAAAATTACATGTTCACAGTGAATGATTCACAGCTTTTTCATTAATGTCTCCAATTTTCAAAGTATTTGAGAAAATTCCAAATTGATTCAGGGATTCTTGGTGCTGTAGTTGAAAAAGTATCTAAGCGCTCAGCTGACTGCTTTTCACTGAACTGCTCACTTGGCTCAAGAGTGCTTCTTTGAATCAGCAGTTCTGGAGAGCTGTCAACATTTCTCATGCATCTCTTATTCGTCTGCTGCAACTTTGCAGGCACAGACTGGCCATTTTGACACTCTTGGATAATTTAGGGGCATTCACCTGGATTAAGTACATTATTTTTCCAGAGTATCTCTAAACTTCATTCAAAAGAGCAAACAACATATTATTTTAAGTGTGTCTTTGCACTTCAGGGTTTGAGTTTAGTGGTGGTGTGTTGTTGTTGTTTTTAATGAAAATAGCACCAGCTAGGGTAGGACTGGGAAAGTTCCTTCCAGAAAGTATATAGTTACACTTATATTTCCAAAACTCAAGAAAGTAAATAGCTTCTGTGACCATTATAATTTTGAAAGGCTATTTGTTACTCTTCCAAGTTATCAAAAGCATCATTAATAGTTACTTCAAGTTACTTTTTGTTTTTCAGAAAGAGAATGCAACCAATTGTAGAGCTGTAGTACAACACATGTTCTCCCCTTTTTCATTTCCTGGTTGCCTGGATACCTCCAACAGAGTTCAAAGCCACCTCATGAAATACCATGAGCCAACACTTGAACCAGATAATCTTTGTCCTCCATTTTGTGAGGCCACACACTGTATAACTATAAAAAACCAACCAGAATATTACAGATGCACATCAAAAGGAGAAACATTATCCCTCATTATATTATACATTTAATCATAGTTATTTGGTGAAGAATCTAATTAGAAATAACTATTTACTTCTGAGCCCTGAGGTAGGGATGAGAACGCACACAATAACTACTTTCTTTCTTGCTGTGGGCCTGAAGGGAAAAAAATTCCAAACCTAGTATTTGTACTGTGGGAGAGGTTTCCTTATGAGTACTTGAGATGAGAGGTTTTCTTCAAGGGAGGAAAGAGTAAAGTCCTTTTCTGGTCCCATTGCTTATCAGGCACACCTAGAGCTAGTATTAGTTGCAGTTTTAAAAGCAGGCATGTTATAATCAAAGATGTGTTGAACATCTTGTCCTCTGTGGCCCTCATTTTGTGTTACGTAGAAATGAAATTCCTTTTCTCTGCTCCATCCCAGAATAAATTTTTGGAACTTCAGATTTGCCTTTCAAGATCAGTTTTGAGCCTACGGGTATCTAGGCCTTACTATTAGAGATGTGTGGTCACCTCAGGAGACTGTTGTTGAGGGGTAGGGAAGGGGCAAAGCTGAATGCGACCCACCCACTACTGCTGGCAGAAGCTGCCATCTCATCCCTAAAGCTGAAGTAATATTTCGCTGCCAGTGTAGTCAAGTTGCGCATGGTATGCAGAAGAGGCAGAGGGAGATTCCATCTTCTCCCTCGTCTCCGCCAATGAAAGCTCTTGGGCTACTCTGCAGTTGCCCTGGGGACATGACTTAGGAGTGGGGATGGATCCCATGCAGAAACTTGATTTAAAGTGAACCCCCCCCCCAAAAAAAATGTGTTGTTTTTCACACAGTGTTCAGGGTTAACTTGAACAGAAATTAGAAATAATACGCAAAAGTGAGTAGTTTTTCAGACAACATTTGTATCAGTGAGAAATAATATGACATTAATTCGAATGCAAAGTCAACAAAACCCATCCCTTTTTACTTTTGGGAACTTCTGACTCATCTGAAAAACAACCCACAAAAGCAGATTTTAAAATCCCGTTTCTGCATGGGATTTAACCAATTTGCCTCCATGTGATAAAGTCCTTAGAAAAGTTACTTTGGAATACAACTCTCAGAATCCACCCCCTGAATGATGTTTCAAAACTCTGAAAACACATTCTTTCAAAGTCTGATTTGTACAGTCAGCCCTTCTTATACACAGATTTTTTTAATACACGGATTCAAGCATTCACGGTTTGAAAATGTTCCAAAAAAGTATAAATTTTAAATATCAAAGCTTGATTTTCCATTTTTATAAGAGACACCATTTTGCTATGTCATTATATTTAATGGGACTTGAGCATACATAGATTTTGTTATAGACGGGGATCTTGGAACCAAACCCCAGTGTCTAACAAGGGTCCACTGTATAACATTTTGTGTACCATCTTCCAAAAGAGCCAGCATACAGGTTTGATTGTTGGACTATGGGTGATAGAAGTTCAAAGCTTCACTTGGCCATGGAAATCCACTGGGTGTCCTTGGTCAAGTCATACTCTCTCAGTCCCAGGAAAGCAAAGGGTTCAGAAGGTAAAATTTCCTCTGAACAAACCTTGCTAAGAAAACCCTTTGATAGTGTTACTTTAAGGTTGCCATTAGATGGAAACATATTGAAGGCACACAACAGCAACCATCATGCATCTTACGGTACTGCTGTCAGTCAAAAAGCCTTTTAGACATTGCTAGTGTAGGAATCATTTGTTATGTAGATCTGGGATGGCCAGCTGCTTTTTATCTTATTTGAGTCCTGGCAACAGTGACATAGTAGTACATTCTGAAGTTTAGGTGCTCATCATAACTATGACCATTTCCCATCTCCAAGCCTTTGAAGAGAGTTAAAAAAATGCAGGGAACTGTTTTAATCCATATCAACAAACCAGTGCTAGAATGTCTCATCTTCAACAGGGGCAGGTCTTTTGTAAAGCTAATAGGTCTAAATTGCCAATTCAGGACCAAAACAGCTCAAATATACAGTGGGTCCTTGGTATCCACTGGGATTTGTTTCTGGGACACACACACACTCATGGATACCAAAATCTATGGATGCTCAAGTCCCATTATATACAATGGCATCGCTTATATAAAATGGTAAAGTCAAGGTTTGCTTTTTGGAATTTATATCATTTTTCAAACCATGGATTTGAATCCATGGATGTAGAAACCATAGATCTAGAGGGCTGACTGTAAGACAGAGAGATCACAACAATATAAAGTGGGTGGGAAAATCCAGCCTTCCCACCCTCCACTACTATGAGGTCCTGCAGGTGGAATGAGGGAGCTTGGAAGAGTGAGTGGCAGTTGATATTTTTGTCCCAGCTAACCAAAATATAATAGCCCTTTGTCACAGTGTATCTCACATCCATTACACTACTGCCTGTCAGTTTTAATCATAGTATAGTAAAAAAAATTGTTCACGGTGTTAGCCATGAGGAAGGAAAGGATTTTCAAAATAAAATAGATGAGGTGTGCTTTTGTTTTCATTGCTTGTTGACTGCATATGCTGTATAAACATGTAAACAAGTAAATATATAGAACTGCATGACTTGTTTGAGCACCTGCACTCCTCAGATGTGGAACAGACACCCCTAAGAACAGCCATAGTTTAGTAACAGGATGTTCTTGATTAGGGAGGGGAAGGGAGAGAGCATAGTAGTAATGCTTTGCATGCAAAAAGTCCAGCGGCCAGTGTCCAGTAACACTAATTAAAAGGATCTCAGCCTGCAGGGCTGGGAATGACCTCTTCCTGATGCCCCAGACAGCTGCTACAATCAGAGTCAACAGCACTTGGACTAGAAAGATGAATCAGTATAAGATAGTTCATGGCACCAACTTTGTTGTGGCACCCGTAAGCAGGCAGCTCAAAATCTCTTAACACTCTCAGCTCCAAGACCATTGTTTGTGGAGATTACATTTGACTTCCAAAAATGAAATAATAATAATTGCACGCACACACACACACACACACACACGTATTAGATTGTAATATAATATATTATAATATTATATATTGTACATTATAGTTTGCATTATTATCTTATATATTATACTAAATTTGTAATAGTAGTAGTTGTTGAGCTCAAGGCACTATATGGCTCCAGTCATCTTCTTTCCACTCTTTTCCTCACAATAACCCCTGAGGTAGGTCAGGCTGTGAGAAAGTGAGTGGCTCAAGACTGCCCGAGTTTCACGGCTCAGCAGTGAGTAATACTTGCCTCTTCCAAGCCCCCATCCTAGTCCCACATGTAACCACAACCCCCATAGTTAGCTACCCATCCCAATAAGATTATGCCTTGATATTAAAAGAAGCTATTTGTCTAGTAGAACATCCCTGTTTTCTTCTTTTAATTCCATACCAGCAACAGACTTGCTATTGATGAGGTTATGGTCCTATTTGTACTCTTTGTTAACAGCATGCAAGACAATACTTCAGAAGCTTCCACTTCAATAACTCAACTGCTGAGAGAGAGCTATCTTGCTGAAAACAGCCATCAAGGGAATAGTGAAAGGAGTAGATCAGAACCATCTCCACATTCTTTCCATTGTGGTGATACTTCTGGGACTTCAGACGAGGTGCCTGGACAAGATGAACTTCCTGATCTCTCTGCTTTTTTGAGCCAAGAAGAGTTGGATCAAAGTGTGAATCTGGCTAGGCAAGCCATCTCTCAAGATCCCCTTGAGAGCAAGCCAGACGAACAGATTCATGTGTTTTATCCCTCTGAGTTGAAAAACTCTGGAAATACAGTTTCTAATAAACCACAATTCCAGCCTGCATCTTCACCAACTTTGGACAGCAGTCTAAAGAAACAGCCACTTGGTTCAGAAGCTGAATCCAAAAAGGAATTTCTCAACAAGGCTGCTGATTTTATTGAGGAGCTATCTTCACTTTTCAAAGCACACAATTCCAAAAGAATCAGACCTAGGACATGCAAAAACTACAAAAGCAAACTTGAATCTAAAAATAAGGCTGCCCAAGAAAGCAGTTGTGTTTTTTCAAATCTATCTGAAAGTCGAGAAAGGCCTTGTGTTCCAGTACCTCAAGATTTAGATAAAACTGAGCACACACTCGAACACCCAGATAACCTTCAGCAGACAGACTTGGAAGCTGTAAATGCATTAGAAATTTCAGGTTTAACTACAGATTCATCAGCTGCATCTTTTGATTCTGAGGAGCCTATAGGCCAGCCACCACATTTTACTCAAAAACTGAAGAGCAGGGAGGTCCCTGAAGGAACCAAAGTGCAATTGGACTGTATTGTGGTAGGAATTCCAACACCTGAAATCAGGTAACCATATCCCTCTTTTATTTCTGTAATTGTACCTGTACATAAAGGTAGATTAATATAGTCAAAATAATCTCAAATGTGTACTCAGATTTTACCATGGAAGCCAGGAGCTTCTCATTTATAAACTTGCTCCTTTCTGTGATCTTGGAAAAATGGATCGCTTGTGACAAACATAAGATGAGTATTTGGTCCAGCTGTGGATTGTCTTGGGCAAGAGATAAGTGGGCTGATCCCCTGTGTGTGCATGCGCACATGCATGCACATGCCTTCAAGTCACCTGTTAACTTATGGCAACCCTATGAATTTCATAGGGTTCCTTAGGTAAGGAAAATATTCAGAAATTGTTTCCTTCCTCTGAAATGTAGCCTGTGACATCTCTTATGGATTGGTGGTCTCCCATCTAAGCACTAACTAAGGATGGCCCTGCTTAGCTTCCATGATCAGACAGGATCTGGGTCCTTTAGGGTACTTAGGCCTCCCTTCTATGCATTCACCTGGCCTCTCTGTCTAGTCCTGATCTACAAGAGGATAAGATTAGATTAAAGGCAATGGTGTGTTTGAATGAAGGCTGCCCAGACTGGAACAGCAAGTGTTTTTGTGTGTAACAGGTGATTACAGCATCATCGGCCACAACCTCTAGCTTCTTTGTTCCCTCTGAATTTTCCCATAATCCCCTTGGTAGCCAGGAGAGGGTAACCGTGGATGTGTCCTACCAACAGTATGTTGTGGGAAGCTTTCCTTTTGGAATGCCAAAATGGTCTTGAATGGGCAATTAAAATACATTAGATTAAGAAAAGTCTTTTTCTTGGCTGATATGAAAACTGTTCAGATTGGTTTGTTGATATGGATCAACACAATTGCTTGTATTTCTGGATACTTCTTGAGGATGTGGCTGTGGGAGCTGCCATGGCCTGCATTTACCACTGTACCACTGATTGTGGGTGCTTCCAGACAAGGCATTTCTTGTCCAATTACCCTGCCATGTTCACAAAATTTTTACACAGGATCCAAACATTGTAGCCTTTCATTAGTGACCAACCCTCTTTTTATTTTCCCACCTCTTCTTCAATCTTGTTTGTTACCAAAGAAATCTGTTGAGAAAGAAAAGATGGAATAGCTATATGATGCTTTTTGATTGATAGCACTGGGAGTTGCCTACATCTGGAAACATTCTTAAGTAAAAAGACCTGGAAGACTAGGATTTAAATTCATCTCAACCATAGGAAGTATTAACAAATTCATTGGACTCTTTGGTTTATCTGCTATTCCCAATTCCAAATATGATTTGAAGTGGCTCATCTCTTAGCATTGTTGTCAGTGTGATAGCAATGGTAAAATGCTTCCGTGCATTTAGAAGTGCTGTGTGTTTCTTATCAGTTATAGATAAACCAGTTCCTGGGCTTCTCTTTTGGTGACACTCTAGCTTCAGATCAGATATGGAATCTAAGGTAGGGCCATTCAGTTAGCAACAGGCTCCAGTTCTCAATGCTGCTCATCATAGTATACTGGATAAGCAAGCAGGAATCAGCAACATCTGGGGAAGCAGAAATATCCATCTCCCAACATGAAGTGGTGGGTGCTCAAGTGTACAGGACAGCAGTAGTTTTCTGCCCAGTTGTCTCTTAGCATTTTCATCCTTTCTGAGAGACTCACATTTTATTCCTATAGGAAAAAGTGCAGCATTGGCATTGGAAGAAATGGATAGCCTGGCCTTCAAAAGCAGAGGATTGCATGGGGATAGGATGTTTACAGAGAACATTTCATTTCCCCCCATAATTCCTAAAATAAAATTATATCCCCAACCCACCCTAGAAGTTTGCTTGTAATTTATTTAAAATTGTCTTTCCTAAAACAGTTTTTTTAAAAAAAAATATCTAAATTAAGTCAACTCTTCCCAAGGTATCTTAATGATTAATATGATAACATGATTGGGTTGAAACCAGGCTTAGTTATACTTAGAGTGAGCCTAATAAAATGAATGGGACCATTGATTTCAGTGAATCTGTCCTGAGTAATCTGGATTTAACTCACTAATAGCTCAATCTTAAAAAGAGTCTAGTATGTCTCATAGAAGAATATGTGAATTGTTCCCACTTAAAAATCTAGTGTTTGATATCATGCCAAAGCATATGAAAGCTCCCCTTAGGGTTTTGGATCAGTGACAGCAATTTCACACACACGAGTCACTACCCTTGATGTCACAGTCAGTATCTGACGGTGTGTATGTGTGATAGCCTTTAGGGCTGAAGAGTGGGGTATAAATACCACAAATAAATAAATAAAAATAAACTTGATTTGAATGATTACATCTGAATAGTCTTGTAAATTTAAGGCAGGCAAAAACTTATTAAATCTAGCGCATATTTGTGTGATCTTTGTATCCTATTGTAAAAGCAAATTCAGCTTGATAGTTTCAGAGCCCAGCATCACATGTTGTGGATGCTGTGACAGAGAGATCTGAAAACACACAAAAATGCATGATGCATAGAAGTATCAGTGATCATTACTTAAAATAATGAGTGATTGTTTCAACATGTTTAGACCAGCTTGCTCCAGCCTTCTGCTTTCCAGATGCTTTGAATGACAGCTTTCACCACTACCGTGCTAACTGGGGATGGTGAGAGTTGCTATTCAACAGATCTGAAAGGCAGAAAGTTGGTAAATGCCAGCTTAGAGAGTCTCTGAATCACAGCATGTAAAAGAAAATTTCCCCCGTGAATTTCAGAACCCAGATCAATAAATAGAGTGATTACAGTACTTTTTACCATTGCATTTGATATGTACAAAATACAATTTAGGTACCAAGATAAGAGCCTAAATCATGTGAAGTCAAAGGCTTTCACGGCCAGCATCTATAGTTTTTTGTGGGTTTTTCAGGCTATGTGGCAGTATTGTGGAAGAGTTTATTCTTGACGTTTCTCCTGCATCTGTGGCTGGCATCTTCAGAGAATGGTGGCATGGAGGTGTGTGGGGTATATATATTGTGTGACCCTACACACCTCCATGCCACCAAAACACAGCCACATAGCCTGAAAAAAACCCATAAAAAAGCCTAACGCATGTTTGGCACTGGAAGTACAGCAGTATTGCAACGGAAATTCCTTCTTATATTTCCCCATCCCTGATTTGCAGCTATCAAAGCTTCCCCCAAACTTTCTCTGGAAGATTTTGCAGCCCAGTAGGATACATTTTCAAGATGCACAAGGGATTATCTCCTCCTACTTTTGCTGGATTATACTGTGCTATCAGTTGGTGCAGTGCTGGGTCATGTCCACAATTTCTAAATAAAAAATACAACAAACTAAGATCCAAAACACAAAACAGTAGCTACTTAAAATATGCAGGCTTTTTTTTCTTCTCTGCAAGCCATGACCAAAGATGTATGAATATATCAGCATTCAAATGTGACTCTCAGAAGCTAAGAGACAGAGAACGAGAAAGAGCAGAGATTTTGTACGTAAACTTGTATTCTAAACCTGGGTGTAACTGAATATCTGGGGAAATTATCTGTTTTATCTGCCACAAAATTAACATAGGATTATCAGCATATAAATATTCCTGTCAGACTTTAAGAAATGTCAGTCTTTCACTTCAAGACATTATACAAAAATGTTCTTCTGAGGTAGATCATTCCTAAAATCTACTAGAAAACCATCCTATGAATGGAACCTGTTCATCTTAGGATGCTGTCTCAGTTTACTGAAACTAGCCCTGGGGTAGTTACATGATTGATGTTCCACTGAAGCAATTTTCCACACAAGAATTATTTGCAGACAGCTTCCCATGAATGCAGTATATGACGTCAGAGCTGGCCCATTGGGATGCAGCATGAATGTGAAACCTAGTAAGGCCAGTCTTAGGGACTTATGCATTTCCTCCATTGGTCATAAGTGACCCATATTTGTCATCTCTACTGAGAGGTGCCTGCATTTTTTCCACTCGACTTAGCTCACCTCTCTTAGATTAATGTTACCGTGGCTGGGCATGCACAGCTATTCTATAAGTATCAAGGGAATTTGAAGCCCTATAAACAGGTTCTGTGTCATTCATTTTCTATGAGAACACTCTCTCATACATGTATGTTAATGAGAAAAACACATTCTGATCTTACTTGGTTTGAGAAGCCAAATATTCCATGCTTAGACAAGTTTGATTTTACAGTCCTTGGGAAAACACACCCCAGAATCCATAAAACAGATTGGGAATACCCCAGAATCCATTTAAAAAGTCTTCTAAGACTGGAGGCAGATTTCCAACCCCTTTCCACACATAGAAAGGATCCCTCCTCCCTTCCTCATGGTAGCTGGTATTTCCCATGTCAGTAGGCAATAAATCTGCTCAGGGCCTGGTTTCCAACTTTGAGGGAGCTATCACTGATGCTGAATTTATTTGGGGAATGATGGAGTTTAGTACATTGGATAGCTCTATTAGAGTTCAGCTTAAAATCTGGAGTGGATTCAGTACTTCACAACCACCAGCTGCCACTGCCCTTCCTGCACAGAAACATGAATACTTCTTTTTGCTCTGACACTGACAGAAGTTAAAGATGGTAAGTTAAGAAAATCTAAAGGTATGCAGCATCCATAGGTATACAGACCTCTCTCGGCCTCCCAAGATGGGAGAAGGATCTAATAATAATAATAATAATAATAATAATAATAATAATAATAATAATAAGTTTTATTTATATACCGCCCAATCACTGGGAATCCGAGCGGTTTACAACAGAGGGGATAATAGACAGTTCCCTGCCCTCAGGCTTACAATCTAAAAGACACGACACAAAAGGAGAAGGGAATGGTGAGCGGGGGAGGGAATCAGGTCCAGTATTCTTCTCTCCCTCTGAGGCCTGGACCAAAGCAGATGGACCGGAGGGAGGGCTCTTCTTCTTCAGGCTAGCCCTGATGGAGCTGGGCCAGCCTATTCTCTCCCTCACAGGCTGAAGGATGACAATTATGGAGAAAGGGGCCTCTTTCTTCAGGCTAGCCCCTGATGGAACTGGGCCAGCCTTCTCTCTCCCTCAGAGGCCGAAAGATGACAGTTAGGGAGGGAGGAGCCTCTTTCTTCAGGCCAGCCCCTGATGGTACTGGGCCAGCCTTCTCTCCCCCTCAGAGGCCGAAAGATGACAGTTAGGGAGGGAGGAGCCTCCTTCTTCAGGCTAGCCCCTGATGGAACTGGGCCAGCCTTCTCACCAGTTTAGACCAGTTTAGGAAGCTGGTTGAAATATTTGCTTCCCATTCCTGGCAAGATAAAGGATGGAAGGATAGATTTTTATTGTCCTACCACAGGATAGTCCTATCCGTGCTCCATCTATGCTGCAGGGACAGAAAAACCTTTGTCTAAATTCTTGGAGAGCCCAAGCCAGTGAGAAGATGCTGTCATGGCTGGGGATGATAGATGTTGCAGCCCAACACAGCTGTAATGCATTCAGTTGGGGAAGGCTGGAGTAGCCACTGCTGGACCATGTGGATCAATGCTTCATTTCAGCAGATCTGAGCATAGAGCTATGTTTGCTGGGGATTATAGTGTCTGAAAAGAACATTTTCAAGTTCTGTTATTCAGTCTAAGGAGATTATGGCACATATTTTTCTCCCGAGCTGGGTGTGGACATAAACTGCTTAAAAACTCTTTTGTGCCCAGCTCAGAGGCATTGCGTACCCAATCCGGACTTCTCCCGTTCTTTGTGGAGTCCAAGTCGGGTATACAATGCCTCCAAGATGGGCATGGAGGCATGTGAAAACATCAATTTTTAAGTGGTTTATGCTCATACCCAGCTCGAGTATGGGCATAAACCACCCAGCTCAGGAGAAAAACGTGTGACATAATCTCCTAAATCAGCTTCACGTGTTCCTAGACTACACTGTGTCTCTCTCCCAGCGGTGCAATGGATTCTCAGAAGTGACCTAGCAAAAGTGCTTGCAAATCGTGAGGGTCATCTTCCACTTGGGGAATGTATGGGTTGCTCTAATTTGCTTGGGGTGAGTAGGAGGTGGGGATTTTCTGTTTATACAAGTATTAGCAATGAAGCACACTTTAATTTCTCAAGGCCAGTTCCAATTTCATTTGCTGATTCTACATGAAAGGTTTGATATGATTCATGTTGAGTCTCCTTCACCTGCAATTCTGAAATCCAACATATTTCAAAATTCAAAACAGTCCATATGGGTAGCTGAGATGGTGACAATTTCTGATAGTTCAGTGTACACAGACTTTGTTTCATGTACAAAACTATTTAAAATATTGTGTATAAAATTACCTTCAAGCTATGTGTATAAGGTGTATAGGGAACATAAGTGAATTTCATGTTTAGACTTGGGTTCCATCTCCAGGATATCTCATTATGTATATCCAAATACAGTCAGACCTCCATATCTGTGGGGCATCCGTTCTGGACCCCCATGTGTATACCAAAATCCATGCATGCTCAAGTCTCATTTTTCTTAATGGCAGTGTGACATGTGTGCACCCGCTAGCATGGCTGTGTGCATGCAGCGCCATTAAATAAAACGAGGGCTTACCATCTGTGGATGGCAAATCTGCCAATAAGGAAAGTGGATTGTATTCCAAAATAAAAAAAATACTTTGAAATCTATAACACTTCTGGTCCCAAGCTTTTCAGATAAAAGAGACTCAACCTGTATTTCCAAAATCTGTATTTCCAAATGCATCTGAGGAAGCAGGCTCAAGGCTACGAAAGCTCATGCTACCAACATCTATCTTTCAGTTAATCTCAAAGGTGCCACAAGATCCCTTCTCATATTGATTTTACAGAGTAACCCAGCTATGTCTCTGAATTCTTTCAAAACTAAGTTTGTTTCCTGTAAATCAAATTATGCAAATAGACCCCCTCTTGTGATATCGTATATAAGTATTTCTGGCAGTCATTCAGACATTCATTCAGGAATACAAAGCCTTGTATCAAAAATAGCCAAAGTGAGATCAGAATTACCAGGTTAACAATTTGTCCAGAAAAATCATATGCCTGCTTAGTCAAGAAATAAAATACTCTGTATTCAATGGCATAATTCCCTGCTAAGTGTATCAAAAGATGCAGTCCTGTACCCACTTATTCAGAAGTAACTTTCAGTGAATACAATCAAGCTGGCCTTCTGAACAGGGAGGATTTCCTTGATAATTGTTCGTGTTAACCAAGGGTGGCAAGTCTGCCCCCACAGCAGGCCATAGTACTGTATGTCATTTTCAGCTACATAATGAACCATATATTCCAGCTTGGAAATCAGTTCCATCTGGAGTATCCAGGTTCAGTAGCCAGTTTCAAAGAATTTGGGTGGCTGTGGGTTTATCCCAAATGGAATCCACCCATCTTGGATGCTTTTAGTAGGAGCTTGTGTGCATTATGAGATGAAAGAGCAGTTTAGTCTAGGTTTTTTTGTTTTTAAGGTGATGTATTCAGGAGCCAGGGATGCAGCCGGGGGTGGGGGGGTCCATGGGGTCCGAACCCTCCCTTCCATTAGATACAATGAATGGTGTGCGCTGCTATGCCGCCATGCCCAGGCCCATTATAATGGTGCAACTTATTCTGGACCCCCCTTCCCTTCCCAAAATCCTGGCTACATCCCTGCAGGAGTTTAGAAAACTTCAGTGGCTACAAAAAGCCACAGGAGGCTGCTTGCATCCCACAGGCCATAAAGTTATATCATGAATCTCAGCATATGGAGCCCTGGTGGCACAGTAGTTAAATGCCTGTACTGCAGCCATTCACAACCACAAGGTTGTGAGTTCAATCCCAGGGACTTTAAGGTCCACTCTGCCCATCTTTCCATTGGCCACTAAAATGAGTATCTAGCTTGTTGGGGGCAATTGGCTTACACATTGTAAACCATGTAGGTAGGGTTGCCATAACTGTCTACCTCCAAACCGGGACAAATGTAAAACAAAATGTAGGACAAATGCAGGACAAAATTTAGCCACAACTATAGGACATATTTTGTAAATGGAGGACAAGAACAACTAAAAAACAATAAATTAATAAATTCAAAAAGCATTAATATAAACGCATGCTTCTTAGACATGCTCAAAATGGAAGACATTTTGACATTCTTCCTGGATAGAGGTTTGGGATGTAGCTTTGTGTGGTGGACTAGGACTCTGGAGACCAGGGTTGATTTCCCTGCCTATTGAGTGACCTCAAGCAAGTCACACTCTCTCAGCCTCCTCAGCAGAAACCCCTGGCAAACCGCCTCTAAACAAACCTTGCCAAGCAAACCCCAGGATAGGTTTGCTTTAGGGTCTCCATATGGTGTAAAACAAGTTGAAGGTAAACAATAACAAAGAATAACTGAGTACTGTACCTTTAAGTGCAGTGGAGGGTTCAGCATGGTGTAGTGGCCTAGGACAATGGGAGACCAGGGTTAAAATCCCAGCTTGGCTATGGAAACCCACGGGGTGACTTTGGGCAGCAAGTCACACTCTCTCAGCCTCTCAGGGGAAGCTAAAGGCAACCCCCCCTGAAGAAACTTGCCAAGGAAACTGCTTGGGTCACCATAAGTTGGAAAAGAGCTGAAGGCACACAACAACAACAACAGCAGAGGAGGGAGAAGGGGGGAGAAGAAAAATGAAGGAGAAGGAGAAAGAAGAAAAGGAGGAGAAAGAAGAAGAATAGGAAAAAGAAGATAAAAATAAGGGGAGGAGGAGGGGAAGAAGAGGAGGAATAAGAAGGAGGAGGAGGAAGAAGGGGAGGAGGAGGAGAAAGAAGAGGAGAAGGAAGAGGAAGAAGAGGAGGAGGAGGAGGAGAAAGAAACAGAGGAAGAGGGGAAGAAAAAGCAGAAGAGGAGGAGGTGAAGGAGGCCCCCAACCCCCCCTCCCCCCACCACCAGAGAGAAGCCTATAGGCTCAAACTGGATTATTTCTGCAGTGTGTTTTGGACCAAATTTTATTATTGTATTATATACTTTAGTAACTAGTAATTGTTGCCAAATTGATAAAAACATATTTTAAAAGTTTGTTAAAAATTAATAAATAGCATTAACTAAATGTTTATTAACTTTTTTCTCATGTGTTTTTGCATTTACAGAAACAGTAGACCTGAATACAAATTACAATACCATTAGAAAAGCGCAAGAAGCTGATACACATACTTTACCCTTGTGCCCTGGTGGCACAGTGGTTAAATGCCTGTACTGCAGCCACTCGTTCACAAACCACAAGGTTGTGAGTTTGATACCAGCCAAGGCCTCTGGGTCGACTCAGCCTGGCATCCTTGCAAGGTTACTAAAATGAGTACCCAGCTTGTTGGGGGCAATTAGTTACACATTGTAAACCACTTAGGAAGTGCTTAAGTGCACTGATAAATGGTTTAGAAATGTACTTGCTACCCTATATGCATCTGTTTGTATATTTAGAACACTTTACCTTTCCTCCAGGAACCTCAAGGTAGCAAAGATCAAAATCCCAATATTTGATTCTCACAATAACCCTGCAGGGTAGCTTTGTCTGAGATATAAGCTTAGGTGAACCATCAAGCTTCATGGCTGAAAGTGGACTGGCCCTGAGTTTCTATGGTTGTAATCTAACACTCTAAACATTACACCGTGACAGTTTTATCTTCTGTTATACAGTTTTTTCTAATAACCAAGTAGGACTCAAATGCTCCATTAATATTGGCAAATGAAAACAAAAGATGCTTCATCGTTTTGTCTCAAATGCCTGTGGGCCATTTCTGCCTGGGTTGATTATGCAGTTGTTTTTACAGCAGTTGTTGCAGACTGTCTCCTGGTTCATCTGTGAAGTGGTTCTTATGGTGACAAACAATACTTTTGTTTTTCAGGTGGTACTGTGAAGGAAAGGAGCTTGAAAACTCACCAGATATTCAGATCACCCAGTCAGGAGACCTGCATTCATTGATCATCGTTGACGCTTTTGAAGAAGACACAGGGCGTTACTCCTGCTTTGCTTCTAATATCTATGGGACAGACTCCACTTCTGCGGAGATTTATGTAGAGGGTAAGGGTGGAAGCCTCTTTGGAGCAAACACTGTTAGATACTTAAGCTGAAAATGGTACTGTGAGCTGAGTTTATATAGCTTTGCCCACTGGAAGGTCTATGGTGGTATAATGGATGCAGCAAAGAAATTACACTTCTCTGTCACTATTGCTTCTGCATAGTGTTTTCCAGCAGAGCTGTTCTGAGTAGTCAAGGGCCTTTTATATTCTGGCCCCCAAGAAGAAAACAAAGACCACTCGACAGCTTGCTGTGAAGAATTTGCAAGACACTTTGCAGACAAAATCACTCAGATTTGCTCTGACTTGGATGATGTAGTTGACGCAGGTCCAGTGGATGTAATCATGGCACCTGCTTGTCCCGTTTTATTGGATAAGTTTTGATCTGTGCAGCCTGATGATGTGAACAGGATCCTTGGAGAAGTGAGGGCCACCAATTGCATTCTGGACCCTTGCCCTTTCTGGCTCCTGAAAGCTGCTAGAGGGGGACTGGCCGAGTGGGTAAAGGAGTGGTGAATGTTTCACTGCAGTGAGGCAGATTTCTATCCTACCTAAAGAAGGTTGTGGTGAGGCCATTACTGAAAATGACCTCTGTGGATCCCGCCATCTTGGCTAATTATCGGCCAGTCTCTAATATTCCATTCTTGGGCAAGGTTCTGGAGCAAGTGGTAACTTCCCAGCCCCAGGGGTTTCTGGATGAAATGGATTATCTAGATCTATTTCAATCTGGCTTCAGACCTGGCTATGGGATGGAGACAGCTTTGGTCACCTTGGTGAATGACCTCCGCAGGGAACTGGACAGGGAGAGTGTGTCCCTGTTGGTTCTCTTGGATCTCTCAGCAGCTTTTGATACCATTGACCATGGTATCCTTCTGAGCCGTCTCTCTGGTATGGGATTTAGGGGCACTGATATGTAGTGGTTCCAGTCTTTCTTGGAAGGGTGGAATCAGAAAGTGGTGTTGGGGGACTCCTATTCGACTCCTTGGCCATGTCCCCCATGTTATGTAACATCTACATGAAACCATTGGGAGAAGTCATCCAGAGTTTTGGGGTGAGGTATCACCAGTATGCAGATGACACCCAACTCTATTTCCCTTTTCCATCGGATTCCAAGGAAGCTGTCTCTGTATTGAACCAGTGTCTGTGGTCAGTAATGGACTGGATGAGGAAAAACAAATTGAAACTTAATCCAGACAAGATAGAGGTGCTCCTCGTCAGTCGTAAGGCAGATCAGGGAATAGGGATGTTGCCTGTGCTGGATGGGGTTACACTCCCCATGAAATCTCACAGCTTGGCTTGCAGTTTGGGTGTGCTCCTGGACTCCACTCTGAGCCTGGATGCCCAGGTTTCAGCAGTGGCCAGGAGTGCATTTGTACAGTTAAAACTTGTGTGCCAGCCACACTCATTCCTTGAGACATCAGATTTGGCCACAGTGACACATGCTTTGGTTACATTCCTTTTGGACTACTGTAACACACTTTACATAGGGCTTTCCTTTGGAAACTGTTTGGAAACTTCAGCATGTGCAAACCCTGCAGCCAGAATGCTGACTGGGGTCAGTTATAGAGACCACATAACTGCCTTGCTGAAACAGCTTCACTGACTACCGGTTTGTTTCCGGGCACAATTCATAGTGTTGGTTATGACTTATAAAGCCCTACGCAACTGAGGTCCAGATTATTTGAGAAACTGTATCTCCCCATACGACCCTGCTAGAGCCTTAAGATCTTCCGGGGAAGGCTTTCTCTTCGTCCTGCCACCATTACAGGCTTGCCTGTGAGGACATGAGCAAGAGCCTTCTCAGAAGCTGCTCCTGCCCTCTGGAATGTCCTTCCGTGGGAAGCAAGGCTGCCCCCCCTCCTTGCTTTCCTTTTGTTGGCAAGCAAAAATGGCTTTATTCCGTCAGGCTTTTGATGTATAATCATTGGGTGGCTTGGGTGGTTGTTATATAGGGTGAGTATCATGGTTTTAGTGTGGTTTTAATATCTGCAATTTTATATTGTTTTTAGATGATAATTTTGATTGTTTTGTTGTGATATGTTTTTAATTTTTCTATTTGTGAGTCACCTTGGGTCCCTTCAGGGAGAAAGGTGGAATGGAAGCCAATAATCTAAGAGTCTCGAATATGGTATAGTTCGACTATGGTGTAGTTCAAGTATTTGGATTTACTTTTTTCATTGTAATCATGAGATGCGCAACTCTCATGGAATTGCTAGGTGAGGAGGAAATAGCTGTGGTCCAAGAGAGAGGATGCTTTGAAAGGGATATGTTACGGCACAGAGCTTGAAAGTTACTTTTTAAGAATAATGAAGATAATAGCATGATGAAGCCATCCATAATTGACCAGAGGTAGAGTGATGCTGATTGTTTACTCAGGCATGAGTAAAAGGCTGAAATTCATTCCTAACATTACTACAATAAATATCCAGTACCTTTTGGATAGTGACTGCAATATTAAGACAACATACTTTTTCCTGACTGTGCATACTGGAGCAGTTTTCCTTTACATATCTATTTATCAGCATGGATATTTACATAATCATTTAAGAAGAAGAAAAATCAACATCGTTCTACCTCTGGTAAATTATGGATTGCTTCATCATGCTATTATCTTCATTATTCTTAAAAAGTAACTTTGGGTTTAGCAATGTTTAATGTTCTTAAAAGCCATTCTTTGAAATAATTAATTGGTCCCATTCCAGTCCATCAGAGAGAGTATGTGTCTTTCTTTTAACTTTTTAAAGATTTCCCTTAGGAGTTAAATTAACTACTAGACCATAAACTTGTTGTCAATTTCAATCTAGTAAGTTTCACCACTCTATTGACTTGTGGGAGAGATGTTGAAACAGTGTCTGGGAAAACATTGAATAGACTTTTCCCACTGTAAGAAGGTTCACCTTTCCTTAAGTTTGTAATACTTGTATGGTTACTGAGGAACAATCAGACTATTTCTTCAGAAGTTACCCCTCTTTTTGCCCTCTAAGCAGCAGGAGGGGAAACAGAAGAAGCAGAACATCTTACTCAATCAATCCTAGAGTTGTTTGTCCTGCAGCAGCTGGCTAGGTGATTCTGGGTGCATCTGCTGCCTTGCAAATAAAATTATTGGAAAATGTGATACAACAAAAGTGGTATCTTGATAGGATTGATTAACTGACTTATAATTCAACTTTTGATCAATCATCATCAAGGTACCTTAGATTATAATAACACGCATGCTCACACAAGCACATTTTAATTTATTTGTTAGCTATATTTACGTCCTACTGTTTCTTCAGGAGTTCAATGAGATATACAGCCTCCACATTTCTTTTCTTTTCTTATCTTCACAATAATCTAGTCAGGTAGGTAGGGCTGAGAGAGAGCAGTAGGCTAGCTTATGGGGAACAATACTAGTTAAGTCACACACACAATCCTGTCCTTCAAAAATTGTTCTATGTACCTATGTAGATAGATAGATAGATAGATAGACAGACAGACAGACAGACCAGCTGTCTCACTTTGTCTAATGGTAAGGATGGCCCTAGATGCACATTTATAGCACGTCAAAAATGGCATTATTGAAAATATCCTCCTGGTGTTTACCCAGATAATTAAATCAACATATGTCTAAACTCTACTTTATGAATAGTGCTAGGCATTGTGCTTCAGTTACAGAAAATAGAAGTATACATTCCCTCAATGAAGCTGAGTAAAAAGCAGTGGAGTCAACAGTTCACCTGTGGCCCGCAACTACGGTAGCCTCTACATTTCAGTACAGTGCTACTCAGTGGTGATCTGTGGACTGATGCTGGCCTGCGAGCCATTAGCTGCCAGTCTGCAGCAAATTTCCCAGAAAGAAAGAAAGAACACAAATGGTGCCAGGCCCTAGCATATGGGGTGGAGTCAAATAGCTTAAGAAGCAGTGCTCTACTTGGCTCTTGTATTTGCAATTGCATGGTGGGGGAAATAGAACTTTCATAGTAATATTATAGAATAATAAAGTTGGAAAGCCATACCTGCCAGTACAGGAATCCACGACTAAAGCATCCCTGACAGGCAGCCATCTAACTGCTGCTTTCAAATCTTCAAAAAAGGAAAATTCACAGTCTTCCAAGGGAATCTATCCCATAGTCAAACTGCTAGAACTATCAGGAAGTTTTTTTCTAATGTTTGATCAGAATCATATTGAATCTAAATGATGATAATGCACAAGGTTCCTGTGAAAGATGCACTGCCTGAAGGAAAGAGTTCAGGATCCACCCCAACTACAAAATAGTTATAATCAAAGATTTATCCTGTGAAGAAATAGTTATCCAGAAAGAATGGCAATGTAAGGGTCAACATTGTTCTGAGATTTTAAAATATATATACATATATTTTACAGGAGCCTCATCTTCTGAATCTGAAACTGACACCAGTAAAGAAGAAATGGATCAGTGAGTGTTGTATAGATGAGTGTCTGTATGAAATGCTGGACCTGCATGATCAAGTGCCCTATTCATTTAAATTTCTTTTTAAAAATTGCTTTTCAAAACAATAGCTGTGCAAAAGGTGAGTTTAATCAGGAGGTCCACAGCATGAGGTTTGATTGAACTTTGTAGCCTTAACAAAATGAAACAAAGTTTGTGTACTTTGAACCATGAGAAAGCAAAGGTGTCACTATCCCATCTACCCATAAAAAAGCTTTCGATTTTGGAGTATTTCAGAGTTCAGAACTCAACCTGTATCCTTAGAATTAAAAGCAACTGAAAAACATATCTATCAGAAAGCAAGACATAATATTAACAGTATAGCCCAGCACACTATTGAAAGCCATTTCCTTAAAAACAGTCATCTCCCAAATAAAGCAGTCTTCACCTGTGTGACAGAAGGATACAATGGTGGGACACCAGTCTAGTATTTCTGAGAAATAAGTTCCACAATAGCATTTGGATCTCCTCGCAAGAGTTGCTTGGAAGAAGAGAGAGCATATGTCTAGCAGACCCCATGATCTGAGCATCAGCCACTCCACTCTTCTTCTCTTGGTTTTGTTAACCATCTTCCTAGGTGGAGAGTCCTGGAGAGCATGAAAGCTTGAACACTTTTTGGTTGGCCTAATAAAGATGTTACTCTAGTATGAATTTAAAAAAATTGATTTTGACTGACATATCAGACGGTATATTACTTTTTTGGTAAATTTACTTTCTCTAACGCTTTCCAGATATCAAAACCACACAAAGATCTCTTCAGTTGTGCCACCACCTCCTGTTAATACTACTATCACCCATCAAGAATCACCCAAACCACAACCATCAATGATACATCCTGTGTCAATACCTGTCCTCCACGTAAGAGAGATGGATATACTGCTTCATTCAAGGAGAAACGCAATGGGCTTGTGTTTTCTGGACTTTATTTACATCCTAAGAATTGGCCTTCAGTTGTGACTGCCATAGTTTTAATTTTGTTGCTGTTTGGGAGGAAGGTGAAAGAACAAGATTAAAATAAAGAAACAAAATAGCCTTTTTTGAGAAATAGAATAAGAATATAGTTATTTTAGTGTCAAAAATTTAGAAAGTGGGGGAGCTCTAGAATTCTGTTGGTGTAATGGTCCAGTATTTTAATAGTTACACTACTAACTGTCTTTTGTCCCTCTGACTCCCAGCAGTTTAGCAATACCAAAATGCCCTTTCCCCTTTCTAGGTTTGGCTGCTGACATCCAAAACTACATCCCAAAATCACAGGGGTGGAGTGGGGGAATAGGAGTAGATTTGTGTGTAAAAGAATTCCTGGGCTGAGCATGTACTCAGTACGTACTCACCCTAGTTGCTCAGTTTTGTCCACTTTTCTGAGCCACTGTTGTATACCTGTCAGTGACTCTTCTGGTCATAGTAGAAAATAAGGTAGATCCCATAAGTCTTACATCTGTGCAACCCTAACCTAAGCCTCATCTATTCACAATTTAGAATAAATTAAATTAAAGTTAGTAAATTAAGAGGGGCTATTTTTTAAAAATAGCTTATCATCACTGTTTCATCACTAATCTCCACCTGTATTCATCAGGTCAGGAGGGAATAAAAATAGGCAGAATCTAAGACAGTAGTGGTCAATTTGTAGTCCTCTAGATGCTGGACTATGAATCCCATCAGCTGTAGGCAACAAAACCAGTGGTGGAGTCTGTTGGGAACTGAAGTCTAAAAACATCTGGAGTGCCACAAGTTGCCCAACAGTGAGCTAGAAATTGGAAACATTTAATTTAATACTGCTGGGGGAAATGCTGAGTAGGTCTAACCTGTAGGCAAATGTTATAGGAGGACCTTGGAGGTACAGATGAGCATTGCTAGATGATATAGTGCTGTATGATGTGCTTATGTAAAACCTCCATTTTAATTCAATTCCAGATAATTTTGGGAAAACAATACCTCTGCAGCATTAAAGGGCTGTAGTGTGTAAGCTGCCTTAGTTTCTGTGTCCTAGACTGCATCTACACTGCAGAATTAATGCAGTTTGATATTGCTTTAACTGCCATGGCTCAGTGTTATGGAATTCTGGGATTTGTCATTTTGTGAAATATATAGCTTTCTCTGTCAGAGAGCACTGGTGCTACAACAAACTACAGATCCCAGGTTAGTATAAGATGGAACCATAGCAGTGTCAACCTGCATTAATTATGCAGTGTAGATGCCGTCCTAGTGGTGCAAGAAAGTTTTTCTGGCTGATCTCCCTATAATGCTTTGCTTTGGCTAGAACTAGTTGGCTTAATATTTCTAAGGCCACCACTTCAAGATTTGCTGCCAACCTATGGGAAATGATGAATTTTTATGGGCTTAAAATATCCAAAAAGTGTGAAATGTCTCCCATAAGTAGCTCAGTTTTCTTTGATGCTTTCTTGGACAATTGCTGCAATCTCTTTGAATTACTGAATATTTGTGCTCATAGAATATAACTTGAAAGCTCATACATGAGGGTGGAGGTAGAGATCTCTCTATGGAGTTTATCAAACAAGGGAAATTGGAAATATAATCCAATGGCAATCCGAACACAATCATGGGGTTTAACGTTATTGCATGATAGACTACCACATGCAATTTTGGGCAATGGGAAGTCAGTCCGAACGCAATCATGGGGTTTCACGTTATTGTGTGAGAGGTGATCACATGCAATTTTGGGCAATGGCAAGCTATTTTCGGGCAATGAGAAGTCAGTTTGAATGCAATTCAAATTCACGTAAATTCACTGAACTAGCAAATTCACGTAAATGCGTTCTGGCCCCACTTTCTTTTCATTCAAAATTAAGAGAAATTCCTCCCGCGTGATAAACTCCTATGAGTTAGCAGCCTTGAAGTTGCAATGGCCACCTGGAAGGAATGTTCCTTTTAGGAACGTTAAACATAGGTGCAGTTAGTAATTTTGGACTAAGGATTTTAAGATGTTTTTTTATTATTATTTAGGTAATAATATGGAAAGGCTGCTTGTTCTGATAAGGCTGCTGCCACACTGTAGAATTAAATGCAGCCTAACACCACTTTAACTCCATCCTAATGAATCTTGTCATTTGCAGGTTGTTGTGGCATTAGAACTCTCTATCAGAGAAGGCTAAATACTTCACAAAACTACAATCCCAGAATTCTATGTCGTTGAGCCATGGCCGTTAAAGTGGTGTCAAACTGCATTAATTCTGCAGTGAACTGCAGCCAGCCCTATGTGCTCCCCAAAGCACCATAGGGATTTCCCAATGTTCAGGAGGTTTGTGGGAGTTTGCCAGAGAAAAGCAAAATTTTGCTTCACTATGAGCATGACATTATTGGATACAACCCTTAGTTTCAATTCTACACGGATTTGAATCCCCCTCCCCTGCATAGTGCTTCTGTGTAGCCAGAGAGAGAGAGAGATTTCTTGCCCAAAAGGCAAGAAAAGTGTGCTCAAATAGTTCCACTATTTTTCTCTGTATTAATTTTGGATGAAATCAATCAGTTGGGCTGTAGGAAGAATATATTTACTCACTCAATTGGAAAAAAATGATGGAAAAGCAGGATAGACAAGATTGGATGAAAGGATGGAAAAATAGAAAGCAGACAGATGGACAGACAGACTGATGTTGCAGACAAACTGAAGTTTCATCACCTTGAGGTTTCTAGCTTCTCTAAATTTTTAATATGAAGTGCTGGAGATTCTATTTACCATGACTTGATTCTGATTTAATAGCTTGCGAAAAAATGGCTGCTGATTTTTTTTTCCTGCAAAGTTTGCTTTCCTATGTAATGTATTTTGTGTCTCTATGTATGTGCCTTCAAGTCACATGCTGACGTATGGTGATCCCATGAAATTTTCATAGAGTTTTAGTTAGGCAAGGAATAATCAGAGGTAATTTTGCTAGTTCCTTCCTCTGAAATATAGCCTACAGTACCTGGTTTTCATTGGCGGTCTCCCATCTACTTACCAGGACTGAAGATCTTTTCTATTGTTCTTGTTCTAAACAGAAATGTCACATCAGAATTAGCACTTTGTTTCCCTGATACCAATCATGTGCCTGTACCTCAATTTTTGCTTTCTAACTTCCAGAGTCAAAGTCCCACTAATTATTTACAAGGATTAGATGGAAGACCCATAATAGCTGCTCCTGTGTTCACTAAGGTAATTTGTTTACATTATCCTTTCAAAATCAGAAACATTGGGATAGTAACTATATTCAGGATATTTTTCCAGTCATAAAATATCCTCTTAAGTTCATCAGAAATTACATTACAGTATTAAGCTTGGTGTTTGAAGGTTACTTGTCTAGAACGAATCTGTCTATCTTCAAACAGGCCTCTTTGAAAGCTTTGGATATTTTAGCTTTGGGGAACAAACAAAGGTTCCAACGTAGCATCCTTCAAAGGCATCTCTTGGCTGTAGTACAGAGAACCTGCATGCACTTTAAACCTAATTCAATAAAAGCTTTTTAAAAATCAGAGGTGGTCCTTG
The DNA here is from genome assembly GCF_019175285.1 of Sceloporus undulatus. Lineage (NCBI taxonomy): Eukaryota > Metazoa > Chordata > Lepidosauria > Squamata > Phrynosomatidae > Sceloporus > Sceloporus undulatus. The sequence continues at coordinate 168,855,892 of NC_056524.1, forward strand.
GCCAAGTTGGTGGGAGAAATGCATCATTCATTTAGAAGAGGAGGGTCTTCTTTCCAAGGAGATACTATTAGCACAAATCTTGAACACTATGGAAATGCCAAATTAAAATGTTCATTTTGTTCAAGGATTCTAAACTGTATATTTTAATGATCTGTTGATTAAATGGCTGGCTTTTTTGTTTGTCTGCTGATAGGAGAAATTTTATGCCTCTAATTTGAAACTGTAAAATCGTATTTGTCTTTTAAAGTCACAGACTATCCTGTGATCTTAGTGGATCCACTGTTCTGTTTTAAAAATCAGAAACACTTTGAACCCAATTATTCTCTGCTTTAATTCCAAAAAAATATTAAAACAACACCATGGTCTGTCTCTATGTTAGATGTTACAGAACATATCTGCCTCTGAGGGTCAGCTGGTTGTGTTTGAATGCCGTGTAAAAGGAGCGCCTTCTCCAAAGGTTGAGTGGTACCGAGAAGGCACGTTAATAGAAGATTCTCCAGACTTCCGAATATTACAGAAAAGTATGTTTGACAGCTAATATGAACGGTTATTTGGAATGGTCAATGAAACAGAGAGTTGTGGCAAAGTTATAGTGATTTCCACATCAGTGGGGGAGTGAATCTGTTGTAGGATTTATTCTGAACTTCATAAGTGCTGTCAAAGGTGTTGATGTTATGGAGTCATGTCTTTTGATAGTTCTGCACCTGGATAGCTCCCTTAAAGTTCAGGTTAAAATGTAGAACAGATTCACAGGACTACTGACATGTGGGAAGACCCAGGACCAAGGAAAGATAACTCTGTGGTCGCTGGAGAAAAGAGAAGATGTAATTGTAGTAAATAAAAATAAAGTAAATAAATAAATGTAAACAAATTCAGTGAGCCATTTTGCTCAAGGATATTTTCAGCTACACAGTTTTTGCCACAGTCGACAAAATAATTTACGGCAATAGAAACTCTGATAATATGTAATCGTGTTGTTAGAGTGCATTTAAGTGTTTAAAGTGCTTATTATATATTTTATTATAATAAATTACATGTATTTATTTACTATATAATTGAAAATTATATAGGTGTTATTACTGCCATATTACAGATGATAGCAGGTAAAGCAAAGAGTATAGCAACTTGTGAAAAACTCAGGGGGTTTTTTAAGCCACTGAGCTCTAATGGGATTTGCATGCAGGCACAGGCCAAGCCACCAATGGTAGAACCATATACAATGTGTAGAACCACCTGTGGTAGGCTGGTACTCAAATCAGAGGAGACTGAAAGTGCAATTGTAATACATAGACCCTTCTGCTGGCAGGATTCTCTTATTCTGGTGAATCTCAAAGATCTGTTGACAGTGTTCTACTAGCTAAGGCCTACTGGCAGAAGAACGCAGTGAGGGACAGAGAAGGGGCCAGGCAACTGAGGAACTGGTTTATACCAGATCCATCCCACATTTCTCCAAGAGAAGCAGCCACAGTGCCAGATCAAAGTTAGCCGAAGGTGTGGTAGTCTTAAGCAACTCCAAATATCCCCCAACTAGGTGAGATTTAGTTTCAGGGAAGTTTCAGCTGGTCCACTGTCTGCTCAGCTGGCCCTTGACTGGTTAGTACTCTAAATCCTGAACTTAATACCATTCACACAAGGCTATATACTAACCTATGTAGATATGAGATACACCCAGGATGCACTCATAGATAGACCCAGGATGACATTTAGAATAACATATGTACAATTTCTAAGCTGCTCCAACACACTTCTGGGTTATAGGAGTCCAGTCCAAATAGATACTAGAGCAAGTTCTGGAACTGATTTTCCAGACTGATTCAATAGACAAAGCCACAACTCTGAACATGCAAGACTTGAGTAGGGCTGTTGCTGACCAGGGCTCTCAGATTGCTCTCATTCATAGGGTCACCATAAATTGACATCATCTTGATAACATATCAGAATTCTGGCAAGTTCATTCAGAGATCATTATTGCAAGTTGCTTCTAAAGACCACTTTTGAGTTCCGTATTTTGCAATTAAAATTGTAATATAAGTCCTAACTATGCTATTTTCAATGTCTGTCTGAATCCAAAGAAAAAAACACCCCGGCTTTAATAAAGCAAATTTGGGAAATTTTGGGCTCTCCAGATGGTTTAGACTTTAGTTCCCAGTAGCATCAGGCAGTACAATTCAGGGCAAAAAAATTATTGGAGTTATAGTCCAAAACACTGGAAGAGCAAATTCTCATTTCTGATATACAAAAACTAGCTGATATATATATATATATACCCAAAATACATAATTTCCTTCTAGAACTTTGGAAAACACTCTGTATATTGAAATAAATATTGAATTGTGTAATGTTTCTCTTTCTTTCCTTTAGAACCTCGTTCTATGTCTGAGCCAGGTAGGCATATTCCTTTATTCTAATGCATGTGAACAATCAGTTATTTCATCTCACAAAATCCTCCATTGTGACCACAAATGAATGATATGGAACATTATGAGTCCTGGTTCATTTGCCAAAAACGTGCAGAAGGTGCCATGGCTAGCAATATGTAATGCAGTCTTACATATATTTACTCACAAAAAAGCACTGCTGAATTCAAGGGAATTTACTCCCAGGCAAGTAAGTACAAGATTGCACCTTAAAACTTAGGAAACCTAGCAACACCAGTGTTTTCTCTGAGTAAAGAAGGATTAAGCTTCTATTCATTTCTAAGATTCCCTATATTTCAGATCTGAGAATTCTTTTCCCAGGCCAGAAGTGAATGAAATAATCAGTATTAAGACCTTATTTTCTTTGGGGCCAAATGTACTCCAGATGATATGTTGTGCTATTTTTAACCAACTTGCCAGTTGGAGATTATTGTGTCACTCCTCAGGCCATGCCAGTTTTTCTCTCTTAACCCCTCAGCTCCCACCCTACTCATGAAATATGAGAATACCCCTGCAGGCATTCCATCTCTGAAACTGGAGAATGCCACACTGAGCGTTCTACCCAGAGAGGTGAATTCTGACTCTACTAGATTTTTAGGGCCTTCAGGACCAGAGCAAACTATCTGCAGTCAGGGCTGAATGAAAAGACTCAGAGTGAGAGAACCCCATACAGCGCTATGTTCTAGTGATCCATTTCCCTCTGCAGACTGAGAGATGGGCGAGGACTCAGGAAAGCAGGCACACTTGTTTGTACTTTATGTGAGAGAGCACCTCATAGAAGTGTCACAAACATACAACTCCTCCAAAACTGACAGATGATGTGCCACCTGCCAAAGAATATTAAGAGCGCTCACCTCAAAGCAGACATTTTACTTTCCAATGAAAGCACTCAGATTTTCTGTCCAGAGGAGCTGGTCGGATTGAAATCTATGGATCTAAAAAGGGTTTAACCATGTATTAGATTACACCCCTATATATTTAGACATTGTTGCTGGGTTTGTTTGTTTTTTAAAAAAGCAGACAAAACAATATAGCTTGTGCATCTCTAATTCTTCAGTGGAAATTTCAAAATATTTAGAAGTCTTGAATCAGAAATAGTATCTTTGGAGTTTATCAGACAAGGAAATTGGAAGTATAATCCAATGGCAATCCAAATGCAATCATGGGGTTTAACATTATTGTGTGATAGACTACCACACACAATTTCCGGCAATGGGAAGTCAGTCCGAACGCAATCATGGGGTTTCACATTATTGTGTGAGAGGTGATCACATGCAATTTTGGGCAATGGCAAGCAATTTTTGGGCAATGGGGAGTTAGTTCGAACGCAATTCGAATTCACGTAAATTCACTGAATGAGTCGTTCTGGCCCCACTTTCTTTTCATTCGAAATTAAGAGAAATTCGTCCCGTGTGATACACTCCTGTCTTACTTCTGTTCCCATTGTAAGGAAAGACATGCCTTTTTCCAGAAAATGTAAAGGACATGAAAACAATGTTGTTTCCCAACTCAAGAGGAATCTGAGGTCTGCTTAGCACAGGACAGCAGAAGTTCAGTGTCAGCTTGTCTGTAGCTGGCTTAATTTTTACAAAAAGACAAGCAAATAGATCCTGGCCACCTTATTTCAAAGTCATAATCCTTCCTGCTCTTCTGCAACCACCACCCAATGAATGTCTTATATATGTTTAATTTCGTTGAGGGAGAGGGAATGATGTGATGATTTAATTAAACAGAAGTAATTAATTGAAAGGAACTTGATTTGGGAGCAAGATCTAGATAATGTGGAGTAAATTCATTTAATAAGAACTGAATTGAGTGATCTTGGATGAAGTGCACATTAAGAGGGTGAAATTTGAATTCAATTGATAAATTTTAAATTTGCATCTGTGAAAGCCTGCATGGTGTAGTGGTTTGAGTATTGGGATACAACTCTGGAGACCATGGTTCAATTCCCCGCTTGAGCCTGAAAAGCCCTGGGTGACCTTGGGCAAGTCACACTGTCTCAGCTTCAGAGGATGGCAAAAATGGCAAAACCCCTTTGAAGAAACTTGCCAAGAAAACCCTATGATAAGTTTGCCTTAGGGTTGTCATAAGTCAGAAATGACTTGGAGGCACACAACAACAAACAACAGAATTTGGATCTATACATACAGGTGTTGACACTTGTAAATTCTGTACAAATTTGAAGTCGAAGGCTTTCATCGCTGACATCCATAGTTTTTTGTGGGTTTTTTGGGCTATATGACCCTGTTTTAGTATATTCCTGACGTTTCGCCAGCATCTGTGGCTGGCTCTGAAGATGCCAGCCACAGATGCTGGTGAAATGTCAGGAATAAACTCTTCTACAACATGACCACATAGCCCAAAAAACCCACAAAAAAACTCTGTATAATTTGTCTTCAGCTTTTGTCATCTTTTCTGGTAGTGCATAACCTACCTTGTTAACAAGGCCAGCCCTAGATAGGCTGCTGTTCAGAGTGAAAAGCAAGACAGCACCCTTCCTTTTTCATTTACAAAAGCGGATAGGACTGGGACTTGGATGTTTTTGCATTAGGACTATCAGTAGGAAAGCATTTTGCACTGTACTTGATGGTAGCCACTGTAGCCGGCTGTGTGGCATACAGCTCTCTTTTCTAATACCTAGCTGCTATCTCTCAGGGTCTGCCACCTAAGGCAACGTTCTCACTCTGGTAGGGCTGGCCTTATAGATCATGACCTGAACTACCTGCTCTGCTGCTTTCAAGAGTGATCTAAATTAGGCCCTTAACTGACAAGAGACTGGACCAGCTTTGAAGGGCATAATAATTATCTTCCCAATGTTTTACCATTTTCTTCATGTCTGCTACTTTCCTGTCATGCAATAAAGAAAGTGCTGCAGTGTTGTCAGCTATGTGGAATTCTAAATCAAACAAAGTAGAACACACTTAGGGGAAGAGGGTGAGAACGAGTCTGTGAGACAAAAATTATTTTATAGCATATTATATGTGTACGTGCCTTCAAGTCAACTGTTGAGCTAGGGCAGTGATGGTGAACCGTTTAGGAAACAAGTACCCAAACTGAAAGGCCTTCTACCCCTGGGTGTTACCTGGTGCAGGAGGTGGGACTTTTGGGGGAATGGGGCAGGGTTTCTTCCCCCTGCCCTCCCAGGCCTTTAACTACATCTCTGGTGGCACCAGAAGACCCAGGAAGAGGAGGAATAGGCGTACACCTGTTTCTCCTTATCCACCCGGACCCTGCCAGGCCTTCAGCTGCATCTCTGGGGGCAGCTGAAGGTCTGGGAAGAGGAGGAACAGGCAGTGATCTATTCCTCCTCATCCACCTGGACCCTCCTGGGCCTTCAGCTGCACAGGATGGAGAAAGAGGAGGAACAGGCATGCCAGGAAGGAAGAGGAACAATCCCTCCATGTGCCATGAAAAGTGACTCCGCATGCCATCTCTGGCACGCATGCCATAGGTTTGGCATCACAGGGCAACTTCATGAATTTTATAGAGTTTTCTTAAGCAAAGAATACTTTGAGGTGGTTCTGCCATTTCCTTCCTCTGAAATATAGACTACAGCAACTGTTATTCATTGGCTGTCTCCCATCCAAGAACTAACGAGAGCTGAGACTTGTTAGCATTCAAGATTAGATAGGATCAAGCACCTTTAGGGTATTTATAGTTGAATGGGTATGTCGCACTTGATTTGAGAGGAAATGTGCTCTAATTTGTTGTTGATTTTAGAGGAAATTTGCACGTTGGTCATCGCTGAGGTATTTTCTGAGGATTCTGGGAGTTTCACATGTACTGCAAGCAATAAATATGGAACAGTCTCCAGCTCAGCTCATCTAGCTGTAAAGGGCAAGTGATTATTTTAATAACTCCTGTAAAACTATTTGGGACACATCAGTGTGTAATCTCAGCTTCAGATAACATGCAAAACATTTTAGATTAAGCAACTGATTAAATTAAGCATTTGAGAACATTTTGCAAATGTATTAATTCCACCTTGAATTTAAAAAAAAAAAACAGGCCTTTTCTGTTTGGAGATTATCACACCAGGTTTTATTGCAGGAATAAACTGTATGAAATCCAATGTTGTAATTTTTTTTATCGTACGACGTAGTGCCTGTCCCGTAGTCAAGCTGTAGTTCCTCTGTTTGCCTAGCAGATATTTTCATTCATGGGAAGAACCTGTGAATTAATGCAACATCGCTGCTTTTCCAGTAACAGTTCCTGATGCAATCATTCAGCGTGTTGCAGTCATGATATAACAGTGACCATATGGTCCTAGTGGGCATGGATTTCTCTCTCTTTTGGTGTCCTTCCCAACCTAGGTGAAATCATTCCATTTCTGGTACCTGGATAGAACAAAAGATGGCTTACAGCAGTAACTTTGCAAGTTATCCCTTTCCCAGTAATATATTTTTAAACGGATTTAAAAAACAAACTTGTGTGATTGTGCAAATTTGTTCAATCAATATTCCTCAATTTCTCATTCTCTTGTTCATGTGGATGGAATTCCAGAAGTTTAAAAAGTTTTTTTATAATAATAATAACTTTATTACAGCCATTTGGCCAGCACATTAAAAAAAAACCTACTGCACTTGTGCATCATATAGGCAACAGGAGGTGGGACAGAGCTAATGCATAAGTGCAGTAAGTAGATTGCAATATTGTAAAAGGTTGATTTTGTAAAATTGCAAATAAAGTGCAATATTATACAATGCTATATTGAAATGCTTCCATGATCCTCTGTATCGGTTGAACCGCAAGTTACTCTCATTGGTATAGACAGTGTGATAATCTCCTAAATGCTTCCAGGGAACCTGTTTGTGGGATGTGTGTATGTATTTTATTTTTAACTGCTGTTTTTGAATGTGTGTGCCTGTTCAAAATTCTGTTTTTAATGTGATAGTTTTTAATTGTGTCTTAAATGTTGTTATCAAGTGTTTAGCTGATCTTGTTTAAGCTTTATGAGCTACCAATTTTATTTAAGTTAGTATCCTATAGAGGAATCCTAACCCCACTCAGCTATTTTTGGGCCCAAACAGACAGGCCAAAATAAAGCTGCTTCAGGTCACTTTGGAGATGAATACATGCATTATTTAAACAGCATACCTCCAAAATGACCTGAAGCAGCTTTATTTTGGCCTATCTGTTCAGGCCCTTAGGAAGGAATAAAGCAACCCTTCTGCCAAAGGAAAGGAACTCCATTGGTGGCTGGGATCCATCGTAATCTTGTCTTCTATTCCATCTTGGTAAATATAAGTCCCCCCAAATTGTGCATTCTAAGGGTGCTCCAGAGCACGTCTGGGGTCAGTTGAATCACCTGAAAAAACTGGCCCCTCAGGTATGAACAGCTTTGACCCAATTGTTTCCAGAAGTGTTTTGATAAAATGACATGCTGGACAGCAAAGTATGGCAAAATAATTACCCTGGCCAGCACAAGCTACAGTGCTTCTTGGCGACTCCAATTATGGTACTACTGACAGTTTTTTATTTATTTATTTATTTATTTATTTTAAAAAAGCATCCCTCCCCTCTCTCCAATGTTTCAAAAATCTGCAAACCTCGTTCCCCCTATAATCTGACCTCTCTACATATTTAGAATGAGGCTTGTGGGATAACTGGAAGGTCAGACAGCTATAGCTGATTCTAATCAGTCATACCCGCCAAACAAGACATCTTTACTCCAGGTTCAAACCTTAGAGCATTTCATGTTTCCTGAGCAGTACATTTAAGATGGCTTTGTAGTTCAGTTTAATTTGTTTGGATTATAGGTTGCACCAAAGGGAAACTGAGGGGAAACAACCAGTAGTTTGTCCTCTGTTTCCCAGTATTTTTTTCTTTCAGATATCAAACTTGTTGGACAAAGATTTGCTTCCCCAAAAATGTATGCTGCCCCTTCTGTGCCTCCCCTCTCTATAAATATTTTTTCTGGAGTTGCCAGTGATGTCTGTAATAAAACAATATAATGTTTGCTATTCCAGGACCTGAGGACCAGAACAATAATGCTGCTCTTCACAGTGTAAGTTCCATCAGTTTAGTTGCTACTGAGCAGCCACATCCATCACTTGTCCCTTCCCTCCCATTGGTGGATCAACTACCAAAACCTAAATTGGAAGGAGTTCTTATTAATCACAATGAACCACGGTCAAGTTCAAAGGCTGGTCTTCATGTGCACTTTAAATTACCAGAAGATGATAAAGGAAGTGAAGCATCATCAGAAGATGGCGGAGGGCCTGGAAATCAAATCAGACCAAACAGCTTCTCAGACAAGATGAATGGACAGATATTTAAAATTCAAGAGCCAACTTCCCCTTCAAAGGAGCCACCTCCTGTGCTGGCTAAACCAAAGCTGTGAGTAAGAAGATGTTTGTAAAGTTTTAGCAATGTCAGAAACTGTATTCCATTTTAATGTTTGATTTGTTGTTTTTACATACCTTCAAGTTGATTTTAACTTACAACAATACTGTCATAAGATTTTCTTGATAAAATTTATTCACAGGAGGTTTGCCATTGCCTTCTTCTTAGGGTGGCAGACTGCAGCTTCCCTAGAGTCACTAAGTGACTTCCCCAAAGTCACCCATGGTTGACTAGGAATTCAATCCTAGTTTCCTGATGCAGCTCTCAAACCATTACACTATACTGACTCTCTAATGCTTAATTAAACATTTACAAAATGCAATATTTTACATAGATATAAAAATACTGTATTTTGAATTGCTGAATATACTGTTGTATTGTCTTGAAAAGTAGGAGTCAGGCATATTGCCTGGTATAGGAAAGCCCTGGGCCGTTAGGAATTTTCCTTCTAAAGAAGCAGCCCAGCCACTCTCCTCTCCAGTTGTATGACCATTTTTCTTTATAGAAATAGAAGACCAAGCTATTCATCTTTGTAAGACTAAGCTTACAATTAAGCAGCACATGGAAGCAGATATTGGATGGTGAGCAAAAGTATGTGTGACAAACAGGCTTCCCTGCATCCCTTAATCTGCCTTTATGTGCAGTGGAGGACACTGCCTATTGATAGTACTGAAGTAAGATTCAACTGATAGTCTCATCAGATGTTGTACATGGAATGGAGAGAGGTACCATCTTATCCTTCACCATAGGCAGCTAAACATTTTGGGTCAGCCTTGCATCCTTGTTCCATAGAATCCTGTTTCCCTTTGCACGTACAGCACAGAACAGCAGAGCAAAGACCAACAGAAAAGTTACTTGTGCATAAATAATCCAACCCAATGTGTTGAGCCTCCTCAACTAGTAATGGCAACACCAGTATCGTGAGTCATCACCAATAGTGTGGCAGCCTCTAGTGGTAGCCCGTTGACCCCCAGAGGTTACCTGCCCCAGTGTTATTTGGCAACTCATAATCTTGATCTGGTTTCAGAAGCAGTCCCTGCAATCTCTTTGATTATTCCCTTCTGGCCCATATTTTATTTTTTTTGTGTACAGGGATCCTACCCAGCTAAAACAGCTGCACAACCAGGTCATGCTGGAGCAGCAGCAAATTCAGCAGCCATCTCCCCCACCTCCACGAGAGACATCATTCAGTTTTGCCACAATGAACTCTTCTACTTTGCCTAACCAACAGCAGCAGCCACCTCCACCTTCATCAACAACATACAAGCAGAACAAAGCTCTTCCGACACAGACATTCAGTTACACCCGGCCTAAACAATTCCTGGCATCTCAGAATGCCCTTGCAGCAGTCAGCTCCCCTTCTAGCTCCCCAATGCCTTCTTTTGCTAATGTACCTCAAGGAACCCAGAGGACAACCAACAAGGAAAACTTCTTAGGATCTCCTCCACCATCCCAGACAATGTCTCCAGGAGGGCTGGTGATCCAAACTGAGCAGCCTCTTGCAAGTCCCAAAGAACCTGTGTTGCCACCACTGTTGCTTTCTGTTTCCAGCATGACTCAATTCCAACCCCAAAATGTGCCTCCTACACCTCTGTCTCCAACTGGTCGGATTCAGAACCCAGTAGCCTTCCTCAGTGCTGTCCTTCCTTCACTTCCTTCCACACCCCCAACGAATGCCATGGGTCTACCTAAAAGTGCACCAGCTGTGTAAGTGACTTAAATGCTGCATGTTCAGATCAATATGAATGAGTTATTGTGGAAGAATCAAATAGGGCCAGAGTTTTTTGTGGGTTTTCCAGACAGAGTATGTGGCCATGTGCTGGAATAATTTATTCCTGATGTTTCACCTACATCTGTGGCTGACATCTTCAGAGGGTGGTGGCATGGGAGTATGTGGGGTATATACTTGTGTGACCGTTGGTTGGGATGAAGTGATTTACACAGAAAACTATAGACACCAGCCATGAAAGCCTTCATAAATAGGGCCAGGCTTGCTATTAGGCAGGCTGAGGCTTCTGCCCCAAACTGGGGATGTCGGGTTTCATGAAAAGGTAGCAAATTGTTCATTACTTCTTACTGTATTTTTACTGCCAAGTAGAGGAGAAGTAACCATGGGCATTTTCTACCTCAATTGCCAAAATATTTTGGCTGTTGTTCATTTTCAACCTATGCCTACCCTAAGGCAAACCTAGCACAGGATATTCTTGGCAAGACTTGTTCAAACGTGATTTGCCTTTGACCTCTTCTGAGGCTGAGAGAATGTGACTCGCCCAAGGTCACCCAATAGATTTCTATGGCCCAATGGGGATTTGAACCTTGGTCTCCCAAGTCATAGTCCAGTACTCAAACTATTACATCCCATTGCCTTTTGGTACTGTTATATGCCTTAATATGGATGGGGCCAGGGGTAGCATTTGTTGTTCAGGCAGCAAAATATTTTGCACAAGTGGTCACATACGAGAAGGTTTGTTCACAGAAACCACCTGTTGTATAGGGATTATGGAATCTGGTGTTTTGAATTAGTTTAACTCATCTTGGATTATGAATGTGTGATGATTCCTCAGTGGCTCCCTGAAGCTGTCTGCAAGCCTATGTGAAATATCACATAACATAATTTAATTTAATGTTATTTACAGTGGCCCTCCATATTCACTGGGGTTAGGGACAATGAGCCCTGAGAAAGTGGGAGAACTTTTCTAAAAAACCAACTTTCATTTTAACTGAGAAAACACCTCCCTAAGAATCTCTAGGTCCTCCAGCGCAGATCTGTGGTGAACATCTGCTGAATGTTGACTAGAATTGCACTGGAGGACCTACAAATGCCTAGAAAAGTGCTCTCTTTAAAAATCCTTAGGTCATCCAGTGTTGTGTCTAGCAGATGCAAAAGGATTCTAAAGTCATGGTGGAGGATCTAGAAATTCCTAAAGAGAACATATTAATCAAACCCGCAAAGGTCAAAGCCACAAATATGAAGGGATGACTGTATTCAAAATTGTTCTACCACATCTCAGAACATAACTTTTAGTCCTCTTCAAAAATATAATAGGAAACTGGAGGATCTTTTGACTATGCATCCACGTTCATTCTATAAGAATGCTGTGTGTTTACTTTAAAGTTGTGAATTCCACTTAGCTCTTTCAACTGAAATAATACCTCGTTAGTCTGGGCATATTCCTGTTTAAAAGGTGGACATCCATTACCTTTTTGTTCTCTGACAGCTACAGATTTATTATTTTATTTTAATTCAATTCTTATCACCTTTTAAAATTTACCTTTTAATGCTTCTGTAACACTTTGATTTCAATCTGATCCACTGGCTACTGAGATTGTAAAAATGGAACTCATGAAAGGAAGTGCTTCCCTCCTGTGCTGATCTTGCAGGGCCTTTCAGCTGTTTTTGACACTGTGGTCTGAAGGCTTCTCAATCTTTGGTCTTCTAGAAGTATTGGACTTAAACTCCATTGCCAATGGTCAGGAACTCTGAAAGCTGAAGTCCCAAATATCTGGTGGACCAAAGTATGAGAACCCCTGGTCTACACTATTCTCCTGGATCCTTCACAACATCAGGTGGATGTGCGCTTGGGCCTAAACAGATTTGCTAGTCCCAACTGGAGTAAAGCCATTGCATCAATAGTAATGCAGTAAAAATACTTAAATAAGTTGTTTTGATTCAGTAAGTCTACTCTATCTGCAACTAATAATTGGTTTTAGACCTCACTCTTTACAAGGTCTATTCCTTTTTGTCCATTCAGACACAGAGGTAACGAGTTGGTCCTCTGTGCCTTTTTTCTAGAGGGTGGGGGCTTGGCCAGTGGAGGATTGCTACTGGAAAAGCCATATTAATCCCATGATGAGAAATGGTATGTGAAAATCCCCTAATTTGGTGCTCTTGGAATGTGTTGGATTACATTTCTCATCAGCCTCTTACTGGAGAAGACAGGTGTTATAGTTCAGTATATCTGGGAGGACAACAGGTAGCAGGAGATTAGTATACGTTATGTTGTAGAGTTCAGCATTTTCACTGGTGTCATTTATCAGTGGTAGATATCATTCAGAGCTTTGGGGATGGGTGTTATTAGGATTATCTGTATCTAGTTAAGGCCCTATCCAGATAGGCCTACAGTGCGCCCTCATCACGTGCTAGGGATTGGCCAAGTTCGCACCGCCCATACATACTCACCTCTAGCACGTGATGAGGGCGTCAAAATGGTGGCACCCTGTACAGATGGGCACCGCCATTTTGGCGCACTGTGGCATCATTATGGCGCCGCAAAAAGAACCCGCTTTTGGCAGGTTCTTTTTGCTCTGCGAGGGAGCCATGCAGTTTGTCCGCTGTGGCTTCCTCGCGGAGCAAAACAAAGCACGGGCAGACTGCCCTTTTTGGGCGGTCTGTACCCCACCTAATTTAACTAAATTAAACTAATAAGTTAACTAAACTAATTAAGGTCCCAAACAGTGAGGGCAGCATGGGGGTATGGTGTTTAGATGATGCACACCTCAACAACACCCCCTAGCCAGCATCACACTACCCACCCAACCAGATGGTGGACAGCATTGTGATGCTCCCTCCAGCAGTGCAGCGTTTATATACTGCACGCCTCAGGAGCACCGCAAAGCTGTAGCGATGGCTGAAAAGGTGCCCTTTTGCCAGTTCAAAAAGGAGTGGCATTTTGCTGCCTCTTTTTGAGCTGGCAAATAATTGGATCGGGGCAGCAGCGTGAGGATGCCATGGCTCCAATCCGGCACTCAAAGGGGCAGCTGTCTATTTTGGCCCTAAATCCTGAAGTTGTCATTGCTGCTTTTAACCATTATTCAGAAGTTGCCAACAAAGGAAGAGTCTAAAAGTAAATCAAGAAAAGTTGGAGGCATTATCCAAAAGTTAGGGAAGAATTAAATATGTATATTGATGTATAAATGGGATAAATTTACACAAACAAAACAAACAAGCTTCATACCACCTAAGCAGTGTACAACTGTAAGCTAATTTGCCCCAACAGTCTGGGTACTCATTTTAGCAACCTCGGAAGGATGCAAGTCTGAGTTGAGCTTGAGCCCATTTTGCTGGTCTTGAACTCGCAACCTTATGGTTTTGAGTGAGTGGCTGCAGTACAGGCATTTAACCACTGTGCCACCAGGGCTCCTAGAAAGGATCTCTGAAAAAGTGCCAGAATTGCCCATGCTCCCTAGAGCAGAAGTGGACAACTGCTGGTGTTAAGAGCTGCGCTGAAAAGAACACCCACTTCACCCCTGAAAAAATTGAGATTTTTGCCCCAAACCCCAAATCAACCAACACTTGAGTCATTTCCTTTCAGAAAAGAAACCTCTTCTGGGCCTAAAACATTCTGGAGAAAGGGACATGCTAAAATTGCATTACACAAACTAGAGGTATTAGAAGAATTTTGCAGCAGATAAATAAGTATGGGATGAAAGTCCAGGGGCCACAAAGACATCCCTGGGGTTCCATATGGCCCACAGGTTGTACTTTCTTCATCACTACCATATAGGGTGTGAGGGGCCTTTTAAAGTCTAAATGTAAAAAAATAAGATGTTAGGGAGCTGCGGTGGGTGCAGCCCTCTGAGGTCCAGAAGGAGTTGTATGCAGATCTCTACAAGTTGCTCACTCCAATTTTAGAGGCTGCCTTACTATGTGAAAATGTGATTGTTGTGGTCTATAGAGCAGCTTTTTATTATTTCACAAGCTTTGCTTCTTTATGGAGGACAAGGAACTCTCACTATCATAGTGCATGCTGATGTCAAGGCCTTATAACTTTAAGGCATTTGGCTTATACAGTATTATTATTTAACAGACAAAGGCAGGTTACAGACCGCCCATTTGGGGCGGTCTGTACCTGCCCCTTTCCCCGGTGTATCGGGGCCTCAGCTGCCAGAACGGCAGCCGCTGAGGCCCCGATCCGCCGCTTTTCAGGCTGCGGGGAAGCGGCAAAACCCCAAAGACACCCCGTGGCGGCGGGGAGAAGGAGAAAGGGGCCGCTTGGCCCCTTTCTCCCTTGCTTCTCTGGACGCAGCCATCTGAAGGCTGCGCCCAGTGACGCAAAGCAGTGCCGCAAACCAGGAAGGAGCTCCGAAATGGAGCTCCTTCCTGGTCCGCGCTAAGGGCGCACTAGGCGCCCTGGCACGGAGCAAGGATGTCACATCTGCGCCGCCCCGTATAGAGGCAGCGCGGCTGTGACGTCCTCATGGCAGCGGCCGTCTGGAATGGCCGCTGTCATTTTTTATGCACAGAGCGTGTATTAGGGTTAGGGAGGTGCGGAAGCACCGCACCTCCTTAACCCTAGTACGTGCTCTGCGCGTACTTTAATGGCGGTGTGTAACCCACCATTGATTTTACCTTTTGTACAATCATTTTAAACAGAAGTTTGCAATCTTCCTTACTGCTTTTTAGTTGAGAAATGCAGCAGTGATTATTATGGTAATAATAATACTCATAGAAATGGTAGTTGTCATCGTCATCATCATCATCATCATCATCAGTGTTGAGAAAATATAGTGATAAAAGTGATAATAAATAAATTAAAGCAACATTTTGTTTTTTAGAGGAAATCAGGGAACAGTGAAGAAAAATCCCAGGACTTCCCAGTTGGCAACAGAGGATTCGATTAGAGATCACAAAGCGGCTGTTGTAAAAGACTTGGAGAAAAGACTGCACTTACGGGATGATATATTTCCACAAAGCCAGCAGGTAAAAGTGCTGCTATTAAAACTGGTAGTAGGCATCTTCCTCTTAGAACATCTTGGTGCTATTACAAGTTGTTTAGTACATGGACTTTATCACACAGGGAAAATTAAGGGTTTAAACAGCGATTATGCCGTGAAAATCATGCAATCGTGTTTAAAATTTTCACATGATGTCACAATTAAAGAGTCATTATCCCAGGAATAAGCAGGCATTAAACAGCAACAAATCATTCGTGGAGAAATCCCGTGAATGATTTGTTGCTGTTTATTGCCTGGTTACTCCCGGGATAATGGCTCTTTAATCGCGATGTGTGTGAAAACGTTAATCGCGATTGTGCAATTTTCATGGAATAATCACTGTTTAAGCCCCCGATTTTCCCCATGTGATAAAGTCCTAAGCCTTCCTTTGCCAGTGCTTAGGGTAGGATTCTCAGATATGCTACACCTGCAAAAGGTCATTAAACATGGCATTGTGTCAAGGTTACTGTGTAATACATTATTTCATTGGTTTTATGAGCACATACACTGCTCTCGTATAACATTTTAGGATCAAGATGCTATTACATTTAGCAGGGTTGTTGCTGATCAGATTCTCTTGTATATATGTAGTCCTGGCAACAGCACCTAGAATGGTGAGGCAAACTCTGAAGAATGCATAGGCATATCCCAGAGGGCCTGCTACAAATTTTTTCCTCTTTTTTTTAATAATAATAATAATAATAATAATAATAATAATAATTTTTTAAATGGCAGTGTTCAGCCTGGCACTGTGAAAATGAATAAGTACTGTATATCAGACAAAGCTGTACCTGCCATCTTTATTTCCCCATCTCTGGGCTCCTGGACAAGATTTGCTATAGTTTCTTTATTTGGTACTTCTCTTTTCAGCACGGGACTAAATGCTGTCCATGCTGTTACTCCCTACTGCTGGGAAAACACATTGGAGGTGGTATCATCATATTGTAGGGTGCATGGGAGGCAGAAGACACCTTGCCCAGAGCCCCTTCTAAGATAGTACTGGGCCTGCATAAATTTCCAGGGTAGCCTTTATTCAATCATATTTTATTTCTCAATAGCAACAATGGCGCAATACAGACCTCCCAAAAAGGGAGGCCTGCTGGCATCTGTTTTTCTTCCGCAGGGAAGCTGCAGCCGCCAAACCATGCAGCTTTCCTGTGGAGGAAAAAGAACTTGTGAAAAGCAGGTTCTTTTTACCCCGCGGCGACAGTGTAACGAGTGCGCCACTGGTGCACTAGGTACGTAAGTGTTACGTGGCGCTTACGTAACAATGGCGGCACCATGTATACAGGGCGCCACCATTGTTACGTCCTCATCACATGCGAGGGTTGTGGGACGTGGGTGCTCCGCCCCCAGGAAACCCTAGCACGTGACGAGGACGTCATAAAAGGCCCATCGGTACCAGGCCAGTGTTTTACAAAGATCACAGAAAAGGGACTAATAAAGAGTCCCCTCCCCAGCTTTCAGTAGTGTTGTGTAATGAAATATTTACTTGGCAAGATTTAGTGATAAGGGTCAGGGCATGGCCAGGGCTATGTATCGTCTTCAATAGCATCTGAGTGCAGACATTGGTACCTTGCACATATAACATCTTCTGAATTTTTAAATTTTAAAAATATAATTTTCTACCAGTAGTTCTTAATGGAGCTTGGCTGGGAGGTGTGAGGGCATTTCTTGGAATGTGAGCTAAGATTTCCATTGATCAGGTGGTAGGACAAAGATGAGTAATCTGTGGCTCCATGGATATTGTTGGATTCCCACATCTCAGCCAGCATGGCCAGTGTTTAGGGATAAAGAGAGTTGTAGTAAATATCCAGAGAGCCACAGGTTCCCCACGACAGGGTAAGGTTTCAAGACCATATTTACTTATTATAGATACTGGATTCCTTCTTAGATCTTTGGGATGTGAACTTTCTTAAGTGATCAGCATGCCTTTGCGAGTAACTGTTACACCTACACAGCGGAGCATCGAAGCTTGTCAGACAGATTTCAAATTACTGTATGCTGATTTCTGCTAAACGTAATGAACTATTCAGGTTAGAATGGTACGTAGTCTGTTAGTCCATACACATACTTGGTAACTTTCCAAAACTGTTTTCCAAAGGAGAGAATATCAGAAAGTTTGGAGGCTGAGATTTTCCTCTCAGGAAAGAGCTGTGGAAATACATTATAGTCCTACTTAAAACAAGACAGTTGAATGATATGTAACTTACTCATTTGGAGAGTAAGTTAGTTATACTGATTATTCAGTGATAAATGGGTTCTGCACAAATTATATTTTCATTAATTATTTTTTAAAATGTTTATTTTAAATATTATTTCACTTGCCCCAGATTTGGGACTTGTTGCTGAAAATAGATTCCAGGGCCACATGTGGTGAGGCAGGCCAAATTAATACTAGCCCTTGTTCCTAGAAATAGGCTGGCAGCAATTCTAATTGTGAAATGGCATAGAAGGGAATGCATGGGAGGCGATAACAGAGAATGTTTTTCCCCTCTGCAAGTTTGGGGAGCTTCTTGTACCAATTTTGGGGTGGTTTTCATCTAGTGAATGTAAATGATCTCCCTGCCTCATGGTCAATGTATAGACAAGGAAAAGGAAACCAGTGTGTATGGAAATAGATTACTTAGAGGCAACAACTAAAATTATACAATCTCTCTGGTTCCTTGATTGCTCTGGGGACATTTTCTCTGATGGAGTCACCTGTTGAATTTCTTCTAGGCAATCACAAGCATGTGATACTTTTTTTATAGATGAACCCTGGATGCTCAAGTTCACACTGGTTGGAGCAGTGCGATAAATAGTTTAGGTAACTGTGAAACACATGCAGTCTTTTATATTAATGGCATGGTAACTTCCTCAGAAGCCACAGTGACTCTGTGGTGGTGGCAGAACTACCTGCTGATATCATGAGCTATTTATACACTGTGTGATTGAATGTAGACCCAAGAATGTTAAAGCTATGTTCTTGTGTGTGGTTACCTAGTAGGCCCACTGACTAAAGTGGGACCTATTTCTGCATAAGCAGGGATAGAACTGCATGATATGAAATGTCTGTTTTTACTCATTTTAACTGCTATGCCGATCAATTAGATCTTATCGTCATTTGTTTCATCAAAATATTTTCCTTGTTCTTTGTATCTATATGCAGTCCGCCCTCCACATTCGCGGGGGTTGGGAGGCAAGACCCCCATGAATGTGGAAAAACCATGAATAACTCCCCCCCCCCAGGAAACCAGTTAAAGGGTGGGGAAAGAGGAGCAGGAGCATACGCGCAGTCCTCTTCTTCCCCTGCCCTCCTGTCCCTTTAACTGGCTCCCCACCCCTTTCCCAGGCAGATATTTTCCTTTCCCCAAGCAACTATCCATCCTGGAAAGGGGCATGAGGGTTGATCCTCCTCCCCTTTCCAGGACAGATAGCCGCCTGGGGAAAGGCAGCTATCCAGCCCGGAAAGTGGCGGGTTGGCGCATGCAGCCTTCTTGGCTGCTCCTTCCCTCCTGGGTGTTTTTTCCCAAGGGGAAAGGCTCAGGAGGAAGGAGGAGGAGGCAGCCTTGACCTCACAAATAATAAAGACTGTGAGTGTCAAAGCCATGAATGTCAAGAGACGATGCTATATCTTTTCAAGAATAGTCATCAGCAAGCTAGTTGGAGTAGGAACTAGCGACTGAGGGGACTGCTATCATGAGGACTGTGCATACACCGGCAAACATGCTACTGGTGAAGAAAATAACAAAAAATGGGGAGTAGGAAATGGCATAAAATATACCTGAGAGGAAGCATGGCTGGCAGGCCATTTCTTGAGACAGAGCCATTTTTTGAGCCACTTCTGCAACTTTATCCTATTCATGTCTTTATACTGGGTTGATTGGGACACACCACTACACACTGTTCTTACAACTGAGCAAAACCACCTCCCTCCCTTGTAAAACATCTCTGCTTTCCAGAAAGGCACATGCATAACCAGAGTTGAAAACCATGAAGGAGCTTGCAGTACCAGCTTTTTCTTCTGGCTTCAGTCCTAATAGGACATTGATTTCTCTTCTGAGGGCAGGTGGAACCAAGAACATCCTGCATAATGGAATTCTCTTCTGTTAGGAAGGATGTGTTCTGCTAAGCTGCTGATGACTGCAAAGCATTTGCACTGAAACTGATTTGTCTTTTGCCAGTCTTATCACTTCAACAGCAGGAGGGGCTGCATCAGACAATTAATCAGGAAAAAATTATATCTCAATGTTTATTTGAAAAGATTTATTTTTCAAAGTTCCTAAAGATGAGTGAACTCACAGGTGGGTGTCAGCTTTCTGTACCGATGAATCATCTTTAGGATTTGCCCATTGTCATGGGAATTATTAGCACCATTTAATTAACAATCAACGTAACAGATGAATGACAAATCACTTGGTTAGCATGGGGGGGGAAAGCCATAGGTCAAAGGGAATGGTCCAATGTTTTTGTATAGGTTTGAAACATTAGTCAGTTAAAGGGACTAATGGTTTGGAAAAGTTACATGGTTTGGAAAAGTATCTAGACAGGTTGTTTTTGAAAAGGACACAGAGACAAAATGTTAAATTATAGTATCTAGGCCAGATGAACCAAAATTGAGTGAGTGGTGTTCCTTTACCATCTTGGTTTTGGCAACAAATCTGTGTGAGAAAGCTAACAAAAGGCTGGAGACTTTGAAGGAGTTAATGTGGAAAGGGGAAGAAGGGATATACAAGGGCTGCAAGATACTCTATAGGATGAGAATTTGAACTATAAGGAACTCCACTTGGCAATGAAGACTGTTTTAAGGGCCAAATTAGATGTCATGTTACTCATGTCTTGAACCCTGGCATGCTTACTTTCTTTGTGCTTCGCTGATACAAGCAGTGCACTGTATGAGGACATGGGAGAGAGCCTTCTCATCTATACCACCCTAGAGTTCATTTGGCACTGCATTTGAGCTTCATTCCAGCACCAAGTAAAAACTAGTTTTTTTAAGTAAAAGCTTTTGAGCCTAATTTATTTATTCCAAATGTGCATACACTCGGTTTACAATAGTTAAACAGGCCAAAAGTATATTAAACAATATAAGAAGCTAAAATAGATTTTTTTAAAAAGCAATAAATTTATTTTAACTAACTAAGGGGCAAAACAGATGGCCCTGAAGCAGCAGCTTGACACTACCCCTTTCAGTACTGAATCGGGGCTACAGCAGCCGCACACCATGGGCCCAATCCAGCACTTTGCCAGTCCTAAAAGAGTCAGCAAAATGCTACTCCATGGTGGCAGCTTTTCTGCCTTTCTAAATGCTGTGCCAAAGAAATAGCGTGATGCCAGCATCGGGGGGGGGAGCAGGGGCATTGGGTATGCGGTTACCACGCCCCCACTCTACCCGATGCCAGCGTTTTATGCTGGTCTATTTAGCCCCTAAGTTATTTAATGTAGTTTTACTCTGTTTAAATTATTTTTATTCTTGTGGTTTTTCAATTGTTTTAAACTGTGTTAATAGGTTTTATGTGTACACTGAGACCCTATGATATATAGGATGGGATACAAATAATATTTAAATCATAAATTAATTCAATTCAATTTTTAAAATAAATAGTTAGAGTGAAGAGGTTAGTTAGCCAGATTAGAGATGTGATATGAGATAGGGGTATCTCAGATCTTTGTTTCTACCATGTTCCTAAATAGTTGTCTGCTATTTACATTAGGAGGAAAAGCTATTTAATACTTATATTATAAAATATATTTTAATTTTCCAAATTTTAAATCATAGATTTTACTCAGTTATTTTATATTATAATTGAAGAGTTTTTTGCATGCTATTTGACTAAAAGAACTGTGTTGCTGATAACTGATGATGATACAGATACTAGCCAATCGATGCCCATGACCTTTATAATAAATAATAATAAATTTTATTTTTACCCCGCCTTTCCAAAATATGATCAAGGCGGCTTACAAAATTTTAAAAACATTACAAACAGGATAAAAATTCAATATAAAAAGTTAAGAACACTACTGCAAAAAACAAAAACAGGAACAGGAAATCAATAAAATACACATGTCAAGGGCAAAGAGAAGGAGAGAATAATTGACATCTATCCGAGGTCGAAAGGGAAAAAAGAGGGCAGGGAAATAAACAAACAATCTAACTAAGGTGGGAAGGCCAGCGTTATATTGCAGCGTTCTGCACAACACATTAGATCAGAGTGGAATGTTCTTTCTGAGACTGTGTTCAGAAACTCATTTAGTGTGTCATGTACAGGAAAATCCATAACATGTCTTCCTCACAAGAGACATGTTTTTCCTTGGGGTAGAAAATGTGATCTGAATCCTGTAGCATACAAGAAGCTGGTAACCTCTGCTTACTCCGAGTGTGAAAACAGCATTGGGATTCTCTAGACTGGCCAAAGGCCTTGGGATTTTTCAAACATTATATCTGTAGCTACTGGAGGAGGGGGATATTTCTGCTATCCATACAGTATTGGAACTGGGATGTGACCTTAGCTGCAAACATTTTCCACTTACCTTTTTTCCATTTCTTCTTTTCTCTTTCTTTCTGTTATAGTTATAGTGCTAAAGTGATACAGAGAAACATTTTTTAAAAACTAAATTTGCAATTCAGGAAAAATGAATATTTGAGAAGAAGCATGGGAAGGAGATGTTGAGTTCATCTATAAATCAATCACTTTATTCATATTCTATCTTTTTCCCAAAACTGGGGTGCAGGGGAGTGGAGGGAAATCATGCCCACACCTCAGCTTAAATACTACAGAGATTTTTCCACTGGCCTTGTTTCCCCCATCACATTTCTAGCTGAACATTTCTCTTTTCCTTTTTTTCTTTTCAAGCTATAGTGCTAAAATGGCATAGAATTTTAGCACTATAACAATAACAGTTGGCCTATCAGTGTAAGTTGTGCTAAGTCCTGGCTAACGTTACTAATTAAGTATTTCTTCAGGGATTACCTGAAGCAGTTGATGGATCATCTCCAAAACCTTATTATAGTCTCCCTTTTGATCCCATGAGATAACACACCAGGTCTAGTGACTCCGTAATTCAAGCACTTGGGTTAGTAGATCATGACAGACAAGGAGGCATGAAAAACACATCAAATTATAGCATAGATGTTACTTTGGCCAAATGATAGGAGGAAGGAGATTAGAATTTAACAAGTTGGGGAGGATAAAGTTTTTATTATATATTCACTTATTCATTCATAATGAAATAAATAAACTTGTGACCCAGTGACAGTATCTTGTGATTGAAATGATTTTATCTGGGACAAATCACTGTATTTGTATTTCCCATTTGCCCCATTCTGAGGAATGACCATGTTTCTCTACTTTTATCTTGGTCAATTAAAATGTATTGCATTTAATTGCATTGATTCTAATGGATGTATTTGTTTTATTTTTTTCAAATGACCAAACTTATCTAAAGATCCAATACAGTGGTAATCCATATTGTTTTTAACATGCTGTTAGCTGCACCTCATATGAAGTTACTAAAGCCTGTTACAGACTGCCAAAATAAAGCTGCTTCGGGTCACTTTGGAGGTATGCTATTTAAATGATGCATGGGTCCTAAGAGTCCAGAGGTCGTGCCAAAGCCACACTCCATTCCTAAGCACTGGAGTGCAGCTTTGGTGCAGCTTCCAGATTCTTAGGGTGCATGCATCATTTAAACAGCATACCTCCAAAGAGATCCAAAGCAGCTTTATTTTGGCAGTCTGTAACAGGCTAAGTTTCTTGGAATTCAAGCATTATGTCTCTGAGCTTAAAGCTGAATGCCTCTCCATCATGTGGTAGGAACGGACTGAAGGATTTTCTCCTCAGAATTTGCCATCCAGCTCTGTTTTAACTAACGGGGATTTTTCAGTTGCTGTCACTAGGATAGCCAGCACCAGCAATTTATAAAATACTCTATCCTATCTTAATTATTTAAATATATTATACACTCCACTGATACATGATTAGTCTAAATCTAGAGTTTGTTTCACCTCTGAAACTCCTTTCTATATTCAGAATCATTTCTCCTTTTTGTAATTTCTTTCTTAATTTTGTTAAAATCATAAGTGTCATAATAACTTTTTCATCATACAATTACTTCCCTTCACCAGAGAACAACTTATGATGAAAATCTGGCTCGCAAGCTTCAGGGACCAAGCAATGATACCCCAGCCTTCAACTTTACAGCTCAGGATGTATCCAAGGTACAGCCATCCTAACCCACCCATGGTGCCCTCTTGGTAAATCTGATCACTAAAATTTGAACACCTAAAATTCACTCCTAGCCATTACTACAATACTGAAGGGAGCAATACTAATTTGTTACAGAAAATAGGTCAGTAATCCTGCTTGAACATTAGTATTAAACATTACGAAGACAGCTACAAGTACAGTACTCAGAAAAAGGACATACTGCAAGGGTTTCTACTTCAGAATTAATCTATAAATTATTCTAATGCAAAGAAGCTCAAAATACTAAAAAATGTTCAACCATAGAATGAGTGTAACACCATTATCATCATTATTAGCATTATTAGTAATGTTATTAACATATATACTCATGTATAAGTCAAGGGCAAGTTTTGGACCAAAGTTATGGATTTTGATATGACCTATGGATAAATTGAGGCTAAAACTTAGAGGCATGTAACAAAGGATATAAAAAAGGATGAAGCAAAAGAACACAATGCCAAAGAATATACAAAATTCCAGCAGGTATAACTGTGTTTACCCTAAAGGCTTCATGGATGAGGAGGGGACTACTGTGAATTATTACTGTGCAGTGTGTGGGGGAGGCAATCAGGGGTGGACAGGTCTAAGCAAGCACTCACATGTCAAAAAGGATGTAAAGGCAAGAGTTAAGATACAGTATTAACTCTTATCCAAAAAGGAACCTTTTCTGAGTAGTGAAACATAAGAGCTTAGTCTGTCTCAGGAGATGCTAAAAGAAGCACCAAGTCCCTTTACTCACTCAGCGCTCCTTTGAGGGAAAGTACCAATGCTCTTTTGAGGGGAAGTCACCTCAGCTATTTTCTTACCCAGGCATGAAAATTCCCAGAAGCAGCACCACAGCAAAGAGAGTAGAATGGGGTCAGTGCCTCTTTTAGGTTCTTCTGGGGTGGATTAAACTCTTGCCTTTTGCTGTGGTTCTTCTTTTTAATAAAGGTTAAGGTACAGTACTTATATCATCCCATGGATAAATTGATCCAGATTTTAGGGTGTCGAAATTTTGACTAAAATTTCTAGACTTATACATGAACATATAAAGTATTGTTGTTGTTGTTGTTGTTGTTGTTGTCGTCATCATCGTCTATTTATATAATGTTGTCAGTGTACATGGCACTTTACATGAGTGGCTTACAATTGTTAATTTGATAGCTCCTTGCCTTCAGGCTTACAATAAAAAACATCAGGAATCACAAGGAAAAGGGGATGGCAGTTGAAGGGGGGGATTAAGTCCAGAAGATGCTGGCTGCTCTTCTCTCCCTTAGTGGCTACAACAGTGGCCTCTAGAAATGAGAAGGGGGCTCTCACTAGCCACTGACAAACATTATATGTTGTTGCTTTTTTAAAAAACATATAACTCATTTTATCACTAACAATAAAGTTAAGTAACAATATTCCCATATTTTATTCATCCAATATTATGGGGAGTGATTTTCCCAGTTTATAGATAGGGAACTGATACTAATAAAAACTGATGGACATGTTACATGTCAGAAGGATACAAAAGTGTCAATTTAAGCAGAAAGTACATACATAATAATATGAATTGGAGATGATCCATGGTTCTGCCTAGAGCTTAGTGTTGTTTGACCTCTTTAGAAATGACTTGGATGCAGGAGTAGAGTCGGTTCTCATCCAGTTTGCAGGTTCTACTGGTCTGAGAGAGGTAGCTAGAGGTTGCAAGTAATGCATACCACAGCCCTTGACAGTGAAGCTTACAAAGTATTTTTCCCTATCTTTTTCCTTTTCATAAGCACAAATATAAGATGAGTGACACCCAGCTTGGTAGTAGTGCATATGAAAAGGTCTCGGGGTCTTAGTAGATTACAAACTAAACATGAGTTATCAAGGAGGGCATCAGCAAGGTGGAAAGTGTCCAGATGAAGACAGCTAAAATGATTAAGGGGCTGCAAATCAAGCTCTGTAAGGAACCACAGAGGGATTAGGATATTAAGCCTTGAGAAGTGAGATTTGAGAGATGATATGATAGATTCAAAGATTCACTATTATGTGGAAGATGGAGCAAGCTTGTTTTCTGCTGCTCCAAAGGATAGGATCCCAATGAATGGATTCAGATTACATAGACAGAAATTTCAGCTAAACTTCCTACTAGTAAGAGCCAGCAGTAGAATTATGTATGTTGGAAGGTGATGGACTCTTCTTTATTGGAGGTTTTCCAACAGGCTGGATGGTCATCTGTCAGGGATGTTTTGGCTGTGGCTTTCTTCCATCAGTAGCAAGTGGAGTAGATGATCTTTGAGGCATTTTCCAGTCTTTCAGTTCCATATAAATGTTGCACTTGCTTCTTGAACACATGTTTCCATGCAATAAGCACAAAGAAGTGACAGGCAAGACTGATCTCCTTTGCCTCTGTTTACTGTAGGGGAAAATATCCATTAATACAAATAGGCTGTCATGCATATAGCTTGCCATTTATTCCCAATGATTCATGTTCAGGTTCCAGAAATCATCACTGATGAGATATCGCACAGCATTTTCCTACTGGGCTGGGCATGGGATGTAACCTGAACAGAGTGAATGTTATTGCAAACCCCCATTCTCATTCAGTATTCATCCCGCACTAGAACAGCAAAGGGTGTGCAATAGTATTTGTTGTCATCATGTTAACATAGTGCTATTATGAGTCAAATACGGTAACTCCCTTTCCCCTATCCTTGGTTTACAGAGTGTTTCTGGGACGCTATCAGAACATTATGGACGCTAGTGTGATAATGTCCTGAGTCTATAGGCTGACCTAGGATAGGTCCACTGGTTTTCTGAGATTCATCAGTATCCCAGGGTTGTTTTAAGTGTGCAGTCATTGGATTAGTCTGCTAGTTAGTGAACTAATGCAGATTTATAAATGCTGCATAGTTTTTTAAAAACAAAAACAAAACACTAATTCCTGTCCAGAGAGTGCCACTGGTGGAAGGTATAAGCAAGAAGCAAAGCATGCCTTGTGTTTATTTGGTTTCTTTCTTACTTTCTGTGGGCTGGGAATTTTTGCAATCAGAATATCAACTGAAGTCCTCTCATTCAGACTGGCCTTGTTTTGAACTTGAGCTTAGGAGAGCGATTTCCAGAACCCCTACACCAGTAGGGGAACCATCCACGGGATTTTGGGAGTTGACATTCCATTTACAAGCTCTTGTTTTACTATTTTGGGGGCAAAATCATAGAATCATAGAATTGGAAGAGACCGCAAGGGCCATCCAGTCCAACCCCCTGCCACGCAGGAAATTTAAATCAAAGCATCCCCAACAGATGGCCATCCAGCCTCTGTTTAAAGACCTCTAAGGAGGGAGATTCCACTACACTCCGAGGGAGTTTGTTCCACTGTTGAACAGCCCTTACTGTCAGGAAGTTCCTCCTAATGTTGAGGTGGAATCTCTTTTCCTGTAGCTTGCATCCATTGCTCCAGGTCCTAGTCTCTCGAGCAGCAGAAAACAAGCGAGCTCCCTCCTCAATATGACATCCCTTCAGGTATTTAAACAGGGCTGTATAGCATTTGACTCATTTTCCCAGAAACTATTGCTCTGGAATAAATGCCTTCAGCCGGGAGTTATCAGAAGCTCGTGCCTTTCTATTTTTAAAGGCATTCTGTAACAACCCATCAGAAGCAAGTAACTGAGATGGGAATTCAGCCTGTTTGTGTAGAGCAATTTGCTGACACATGCTACGTGAAAGAGAAAACTAAACAAGGTGAAATTCTATAAGCTGAGGTGTTGCCTGCCAGCTGGTTAAAATCCACAGTGTGTTGCTCTCCAAAGGACACTGGAGGCACAGTGACTCCCACCTAGTGGCTGGACTCACTGTTTCATGTATGTGTTTATCACAGCTCTGTGTGCTTGTGAACACTACTTTTTTTTAAGTCTGCTTAAAGATCAAACTAGACATGAATCAGAAAGTCTGTAATTAGGATCTCTGCAGTTGAAGGAAGGAAGGAAGGAAGGAAGGAACAACACTGGAAAATGAGGAGTTTAAACTTTTACCCATTATATTTTTTCTGGTTAAAATTCCCAGCTCCAAAGCTATTTGCTCTGCAGAATAAAATAAACCAGGAACATACAGGTATTTGTTACATTTGGTCACTACCATGAAGCAGACATAATATGTACAGGGACAGAGGACGAAAGTTTTCAGTTAGGAAAATGGCACAGTTGAACTCCCCTTTCCCCAACTCCATGGTCCTGATCAGTAAAGGGAGTGCCAAAACAGCTAGTTGTTATTCGTTATTTTGACCAGATCTGTGATTAGGGTCTCGTGCATTGCAATGTACCCATATCATTTGGCGGGATGAGGTAACTGCTTCTATCAGGCAGCAGATTTGGAATGTCACAAAAAAGCACACTGAAAGTTATTCACTATGTTGTTATTTGTGCTTTTACACACCACACCATAGCCCAGGGAAGAGATTCTTGACTCCATTGTCAAAATAACTTGCCTGTCTTTGGAGAACTATGCATCTTAACTGCAGAGAGTGAAGAGGGGGGACGGGACAATTTGCTGTTTTGATTCTGGAAGAAAATTTCTTTGGCTAGCCTTGCCACAGGCCACTTCAGACCCACATGTTGCTGACTTCACTCTTCATGGCGTGGAAGAATAACTGAGTCCCTGTTCATAGTTTAATTACCCTTAGATGTAATGCTCCATGCTGAAGCCTGACACCTTTTTTGGGCAACCCTCACATCCACACACACTTTTAAAAGATTCACATGAATTCTAACAGGAACCCTTCCACACTATGCAATTTGCAGTAGGCTCTGCAGTTTAAAATTCTCAGTCAGAGAGCTCTGATGCCTTACCAAACTACAAGCCCCAAGATTGCATAGGATGGTGCCATGGCCATTAAAGTGGAATCATAGTGCTATAATTGTGTAGTTTGAAAGGGTCCATGGTTTGTTAACTGCATGAAATTTGACATTAACCACATTAGGTGGGCATATTTACCTCCCAGTTAATTCCACTTAAGTAATTTCGTCTGGAGACACAGTATATCAAATTTTAAAATGTCAGTTTTGAACTAAAGCCAGCATTACTCTATCAGTAACAAAAGTGCAATTGTGTAATCTATATGCCAGCATTGATTCTGCCACACCCACCCACACCTGTGATCTCTGCCATTATGTGGATTAAATTTGTTCTTACGTGCCTTCAAGTCAACTCCAAGTGATGATAACCCTTTATTGTGTGCCTTCAAGTCATTTCTGATTTATGGTGACCCCATCATTGGGGGGGGGGTTGGCAAGATTTGCTCAGTGGCCAAGAGAGTATGACTTGCCCAAACTCACACAGGGATGGCTGAGCAGGGGTTTGAAACCTGGTCTCCAGAGTCATAGTCCAATGCTCAAACTATTTCACCATGCTAACTCATAGGACTTACTGCCAGGGAAATATATGGAATTCTCATTTATGTTTCTGTGTGTCAGACCTGCCTCAAGCAGGGCAGCGGATTGGGAAGAACACCTGGACAGTGAGAACAAGAGACAGGACAATATTAATTATTTGTCCTTTTCTTGGGTGAGGTAACTATACCTTTGCTTCCAGATGGATCTTTAAGCATGGCAGTATTGTCATCAGGTCAGATAGAGGGAGACATTCTGGCTCCCTTTCTACCAGCCAGATAAGAGCACAAGACTGCCCTTAGGGTTTCTGCAGCTATGTAGTTCTGTGGTATTGTTTTATGGAGAGCTTTGTGACCTGGCTTAGCCTCCATCCCATTCATTGTGATAGTATTAAAAACAAAACTACATGATAAATTAAATACATTGTGTGCAGCTGAGACCTGTCTTCCCTTTCATGTCAGTAAACCTGGTTTTAGTCTGGACTGGCACACATATGCATAGACAGGAGAAATTTAAACCTTTCCTCATAGAATCATAGAGTTACAAGAGACCATAAGGGCCATCCAGTCCAATCCCCTGCCATGCAGGAAATCACAATCAAAGCATCTCTGATAGATGTCCTCATATTATCACTTTTTTCCCTTAACTTGCACCCTTTCATGATGATTAAAATTTATTAATTATAATGATTATAATTTCTTAGCTGTCTTGAAAGTGCTGGTTTCATATAATATATGCCAAAAGATATTTAGAAGGTTGAAGTAAACTATCTAGAGACTTCTCCCCCAACTCTGTTTTTTTCAGGAATACAAAATTTCCAGCTTTGAGCAGAGGTTGATGAATGAAATAGAGTTTCGACTTGAACGTACCCCAGTGGATGAATCAGATGATGAAATCCAGCATGATGAGATCCCTACAGGCAAGTGCATTGCTCCAATCTTTGACAAGAGACTCAAGCATTTCCGTGTCTTGGAAGGCTATCCTGCTACCTTCACGTGCAAAATTGTTGGAATTCCTGTACCCAAGGTAGGTGTTTCTCTAAAACCCAACACAAAAATTTCACTGTTTCCCCAACCAATTCCAAATTCCAAGGTCTTTGTGCCTTGGATCTTACATTCCTTTGCATGTAAACACCACTCGCAAGATGCTCCCACTGACAGAATCATGGGAGGTAATTATCACCTATTTCCCATTTCCTTTGCCACATCCTGTACTTAGGAATGGAAAAGAATTTTGTTGGAATTGAGATTGTCAGCGAAAGCACTCCTTTCAGAGCTCTCAGGACTTGTTGAAACACAAAACACACCTTGCTTCAAAACCCCTCAAATTTGCAAGGCTTCATAGTGCTTTTCAGAGAAATAAAATATACAAAAAACTATTATTAAAACATGAGTAGTTACAAATGCAGAAGTTGAATATGTGCACAACCTTACTTCATTCAAGGAGAAAACAGGGGACAGAAATGTGTATGTGAGGAAAATAATGTATGTACATTTTTCCTTATATGTAACTTAAGGCAGTGGTTCTCAAATGTTGCACCTCACTGCTCAACATAGTATATGAATAAAAACATTTTGTTTGTTTAGTGTGCGTATTTTCACTCACACATCCATGTATATTCATATTTTAACATTTGTAAGGCAATAGCTCTCCTCGTCTTCCCCTCACCCTCAGGCAGAGGCTCCAAGCACTTTCCTTATCTTTTTCTTTCCCTCAGGACAAATAAAATTTGTGAAGCAGAGGGGTGGGGATCAGGACCTCTAAGTATCACACATTCCCATGAGAAATTCTTGTGCCCCTCTGGGGGTCCCGCTCCACCATTTGAGAACCATTGACATAGGGAATACAGTGGTACCTCGGGATACGAAATACCCAGGTTACGAAATTTTCGGGATACGAAAAAATCCCATAGGGAATCATTGTTCCGGGTTACGAATGTTTTTTCGGGTTACGAAAAAACTTTTGGTGCTTTTTTCGGCTTTTTCGCACGGAATCGCGGCTTTCCCCCATTAGCGCCTATGGCAATTCGGCTTACGAAGGCTTTTCGGGTTACGAAAGCGGCCGCGGAACGAATTAATTTCGTAACCCGAGGCACCACTGTAGACATATATTCTTCTTGCATTCCCCTGTGAAAAATTGTAAAAAAAATTCTTAATGCAAACTTCATTGAGTTTCTCTGCAGGAAGAAAAAACAAGGTCTTGCAATCTGATACAAAAAAAGGATGGGATGGGATGAGATGCAGGTGCTGTTCAGAGAAGTGCAGTGAAATTTGGGCCAATATGGGCAAACAAGATCCAAGTTAATATGTCTAGTGTTCTTAATTATTCATTGCCATGGATACAGTGTTTCAGAAGCCATGTTATTTTTTAATTCAAGCTTAAATTATAAGATTCCTGTCCCTTAGTAATAACTTTGGGCTTCAGCAGAGCTAGTACATTTGGGCTCTTGTGTCTCCCCACCCAAGACTTCCATCCACCCATCTTCCTTTTGTGCTCTGTAAGAGAAAATGGGAAGCATGCTGGTGTTTGTATATCTTTTCATCATAAGCAACAAGATAAGCATTATTATTATTATTATTATTATTATTATTATTATTATTAAGCTTTATTTTTCTAGCACTGTAAATTTACACAGTGCTGTACATACAATCTTTTTAATTAGACAGTTCCCTGCCCTCAGCTTACAATCTAAAGAAACACGACACAAAAGGAGAAGGGAATGGTGGTGGGGAAGGGAATAAGCACTCTTAGGACATGACTAGAACCACTAAATAGACATGTCCACAAACAACCTTTCCCAATCAAATGCCCTTCAGATGTTTTAAACTTCAACACCATTAACCCTGGAGTGATAGGAAATGTAATTGAACATATTTTGAGAGACCAGACTAGGGAAGTCTGACCTTGGAAGTCGCCTTTCTTTTCCTATGCACTTTATGGTTCTGGTTGCTTCTCTGAAAACAAATTAACCATCAGGATTAACTTGGAAGAAATGAACATTAAAAATGTATTTGTCAAAAAAATACAGTCTCCCCCAGTTGTATGGGCTGTCCTAACAATGTGGGGAAAACAAGTTTAGCATTTTCTGCATGTTAACACTACACACTGAAATCAGTTTCAGACTAGGTTACTTGTTATAGCTTCCAATCAAGGAACCCTCAGGACTGCTACTCTGTGAGGATTCCAAAATTATATTTTTGAATTTCTTTTGCTATATTTATGCCCCACTTACCCTACAAGGATTCTACATACTTCTGCCCTGCCTATAATGTTGTCTTCACAACTGTGCAAGGCAAGCAGGTTTGAAAGAGTGTCAAGATGGACACCTACTGAGATTGTGACTGTGTGGGGATTTGAATCCTGAACCTTGTTAGCATGGGCCAAATAAAATGTACTCCTCTCTTCTGCTTGGCAGGTAGTCTGGACAATGCAGAGTCCAAAACCTGAGTCTAGTGAGAACAGTCCAGACAATACTGAAACGGAGGACCTTATGTAACAGTGGGAGGTTGGGACAGCTTTGGAGCCAGGATACTCTGGGCTGCTTTCAAAGTATCGTGGCCTGTGCAGACACCATCCAGGTCTCTTCATCTTAGTCTGACATGATACTCACTACATCACACAGTAGCTTCATAATTTTATAAAGTCTGTAACAAAGTCTTGGCATTTTCAGATGATCTTGGAGTTCTTTACGGAAACCTCTGATTTGTATAAAGTTCAAATATCTAAGTTAAACATCTCAGTTTCCAATAAACTTCAAGATACTTTAGTTTAACAACCACCTTAAGTAATAATTAACACTTAGTGCTTATACAGTACATTACACATAGCACTTACTATATATCTAATGCACTACATTAATCCAGTAAGTCCAGCAACAGTCTAGCCCATATTGTAGAAGTGTGGGTAGAGAGGAAACTAAGGAGTATGTGTCTTCTGATCACCTAGCAAGTTAATTCCAAGTATGGGATTTGAACTGAAGGAACCAATCATTACTAGGTAAGCAAGAATACAAGAGTAGTAATGCATTCATATCTTGTTTGTGGGATTTCCTTTCAGACATGTGGTTGGTCATTGAGGGAACATAATGCTGGACTAGCTCCAGATTTGGCCTGATCCAGTTTGGCTCTTTTTATGTTCATGTGAATGATTAGTACATAGATCTATCTCATCTAGCATCATGTTACCCTAATCCTGTTTGCTAACAAGGAAATTCCACTCACCCCAGTGGGATCTACTCCTAGGAAAGTATCCATAGTATTACAGCCTTGGCCACTATGTGATGTATACTAGTTTCTCTTGCTTTACCATCTCTCCAGGTATATTGGTTTAAGGATGGCAAGCAAATTTCAAAGAAAAATGAACATTTCAAGATGAGCAGAGAAGGTGATGGGACTTGCTCTTTATACATTGAATCTACTACAAATGATGATGATGGCAACTACACAATAATGGCTGCAAATCCACAGGTAAAAGTTCATTTCCCTTTTAAAACAATTTTTCTTTCCCCCTACCTGCAGACTTTGAGAGAGAGATATAAAGAAGCATTGTAAAGGCAAAGAATACAACATATTTGTGCAATGTTAAATTCCATAAGGTAAAAGGACCAGAGAAGTTTAGCAGTGAAAGAGGAGATAACATATGATGAATAATGTTACTTCTTTTCTTTTACTTGTTCTGGCAGGGAAGAATCAGCTGCTCTGGTCACTTGATGGTTCAGACTCCACCATTGCGTAGTAGACTAACAGCAGCTGTCCAGACTCACAGGTAAACAAACAATCAGAAATCTGACACCTGATGTTTATTTACTATATGGATTGTGAATTCTACCTGAGTATACTTGGAAATGTGAACACGATGTGGGTTCTTAAGCAGGTTCTCATTTCTAAACTAGCCTTCTTCATTTAGCACCCTCCAGGTGTATTGGACTACCCCAAATTGGTTGGGGACAATGAGGTTCCAGTTCAACATGTCTAGAGGGCATGTTGGAGTTTGTTGTGGCACCAGAGCATTCTGAAAGAGATAGCTAAATATCT
Source organism: Sceloporus undulatus (assembly GCF_019175285.1). Lineage (NCBI taxonomy): Eukaryota > Metazoa > Chordata > Lepidosauria > Squamata > Phrynosomatidae > Sceloporus > Sceloporus undulatus. Next base: position 168,889,974 of record NC_056524.1, read on the forward strand.
TACAAAACCACAAATCCCAGAATTCCATAGCACTGAGCCATGGCAATAAAAGCAGTTTCAAAGTTCATTATTTCTACAGTGCAGATGCAGCCCTAGTTGGGAACGGCATCGAAAGGGAGGGCTCACTCTTTCCTGAAGACCACATTTTTCTACCAAAGAACCTATCCAATTATCTTAACACACACACACACACACACACACACACACACACTCGTTCACATTTTTTTTTAATTGCAGGGGACGGTCCCGCGTACCTGAAGGAGATAAGGAGCCCCTACAGGAGCGCTTTTTCCGGCCCTATTTTCTGCAGGCACCTGGGGACATGGTTGCTCATGAGGGACGGCTTTGTAGACTAGACTGCAAGGTTAGTTGGCTTTCTTGATTCACCAAGTTGCATTCATATTTGTTCTGCTTTCTTGAGAAAATGTGCTCAACTTCCTATAAATCCATCATGGCTGGGTTTAGCTGATTTAAAGGGAAAATAGCATGTGCCTTTTAAAAACACTGTCTTTGAAATGTAACTTTTCAAACCACACGAAACCATAGGCCTAGAAGGAGACCAAAGGCCACGCCCTTGAAAATTCTGTATAATCTGCCTTTTCTCATATATCCAGAGAAATGTGTGACACAAGCAGTGCATAGAGATTAACCAAGATCACTTTACTAGGAATACTTGAAAAATAAATAGAAGCATAATGTGAATCAAAAATGTAATTTGAACAGATTCATATTTATGGGTTGGTCATTCTTGATGGGATGTACAATTCAGAATATCACAAAAAAAGAGGGGCAAAGTGAGTCAGTTCCAGAGCCTAGAAACATTTCTTACATGGATTACAACTCTCAAGATCACCTAGCCAGCATGGTGGCTTGAAGATTCTGGGCACTGCAATCCAAAAAATAACTTTTGGTCAATTTTTTTTTGAGGGGGGGAGAGGGGGTTGGAACTGAGAGGGCAGCAAAAGAGTCTTAGGGACTGCATGTGGCTTATGAGCCAGCCATTTCCCATTCTGTTTTAAGGTATTCTTTCAATAACAGCCTTGGGGCCAAGAATCGCTGTATCACCTTGGCTGTAACAAGAGACAGATGTATTTTTGTTTGTTTGTTTCACGAATTGTACACTACAGAACAGAAACATATTCTGGGCCACCACATATCTCTGAAATATACATCAGCTGAACAGAGCGGGATTGTGGCTAGCAACAACAACAACAACAACAAGTTTATTGATTAATCATCTGATCATATCAATAGAATACTAAATACAGTTACAAAATTACAACATATAAAATACAAGATAAAAAATATCAAAATGTCTCCTAGCAAGGAGATGTTACTAGGAGAGATGGGAAAATGGGAAAGAAGCAGGTATCAAATATAGAGAATTTTCCATGTAAGGTTTACATTTGGGCTGGCCTTAGACTGGACTATAACATAAATATAAGCAAAACCTCCACATCAGCCAAATATATATTCATTTTCCCTTATATCTAGAGTTATTATTTATTAAAACATTTTAATAAATAATAAATAAGCATCTCACATTGACCATATTAACACAGCACAACAGAGGCTTATGGGTGAAAATGTCTGAAATCCTTTGAGTGACTGCTTCATCTGTAACAAAAGGAAGGTGTTCTTTTTCTAGATAAACTCTCTGCTCTTGTTTTTCCACATATATTACACAAGGCAGGTGGAATTTAAAAAATACAATCAGCAATAAATCAGCCAATTGCCCAATAGGATGGTCACGATATCACTTACTTACAGCTCTTGTCTCATCTGTTAGGTGAGTGGCTTACCACCTCCGGAACTGATGTGGCTTCGGAATGGCAAGCCCGTATTACCAGATGCCACTCACAAGATGCTGGTCAGAGAGACTGGAGTCCACTCATTACTAATTGACCCTCTCACACAGAATGATGCTGGGACTTACACTTGCATTGCCACCAACAAGACGGGGCAAAATTCATTCAGTCTGGAGCTTAGTGTTGTAGGTGAGTTTGGTTTATATGTTTTAATACAGTGAGTACATAATTAATTGTAATGTCATATTTCCTATCTTTTCATCTTTATGAATATATCTGTTGCTGTTGTTGTTGTTGTTGTTGTTGTATGAAGATCCTTAGGTGAAGCCATCACAGGATTTTCTGTGGCTGAGAGGGTGTGACTTGCACAAGGTCACCCAGTGGGTTTCTGTGGCCAAGCAGGTAATCAAACCCCAATCTCCAGAGTCCTACTAGATTACCACACTACACTCTTATAGTGCTGCTATTCCACGTTTACTGCTCTATTGCCTCAGAATGCAACAGGAGGCAGCCAGTAAAAGTGGAATACAGTGCTATAAGACTGTAGTGAGGTAATGTGACTAGTCTTATGCTCAAAAAACCACACTGTGCTGGCCTTTGAATATATGTATACTGCACAATTATATTCTATGCTATACCATTATACTAGTTTAATACCACTTTAAATGGCATGGATGTTAAGGTATCTTGGAATCTAGTAGTTTGATGGGGTATTTAGGATTTTCTGCTTGAGAGTGTTAGGGTATTTCCTCTCACCTAAGACTCCATGATAGGTTTGCCTTGGGGTCACCATAAGTCGGAAGCAACTTAAAGGTACACAACACAACAAATACTGTACTAATAGCTCTCTGGGAGAGAATTGTAAGAACCACACCAAATTACAAATACATAGGAAAGCAATGGAAGTTAAAGTGGTATCAAACTGCTATTACAGTGTTATGCAGATATAATCTAGATACATTGAGCACCAGTCATAGTTTATACACACATTACCAGAAGACTTCATTGCTAGAAACTCAGTTGTAAGACAGTTTTTTTGTACAAATGTATTATGTTGCATGAAAGTCTAAAGCAGAAGTAGGGAACCCATGACTTCCAAATTTGATAGAAGGCCATGTTGGCTGGGGCTTATGCGAGTCAGGACATTACTACATGAATGCTGTTCTTGCCACAACTGCACCAGTTAATAAAAATGGAAATGTGCAGGTTTCAGAGCAGCCATTATCACATGTCTTGTCAATCGTGCACCTGGGGCTGTTTCTGCCATAGTGTTCTCTTCTGCATTCCACTTTAACCCCACCTCCCTGCCTTATGCCCTACCCAGTATTCCTTTTGGGTTTCTTTTATTTTTATTTTCACTTTTTCACACAATTCCAGAGTTTTGCTAATGCAATTTAAGTTTAAAAAAAAGAAGAAAAGGAATAGGGGGAAAAACTGAAATCAGCCTGCTTGGGAATAGTGAAAGGGAGGAGAGAGGAGGAGACACTGACGGCATTTGAATGCCAATATTGCTGTGAGCTTATTGATGGGTTTTCCATCAATGAAAAGGCGTGAAAAGGAGGGCCCTAACCATATTTCAGAGACATAACAGCTATGGACTGGAGGCATCACCATGTCATAAGTACAGTGGACCCTTGTTATATGCCGGGGCTTGATTCCAAGATCCCCCGTGAATAACAAAATCTGTAGATGCTCAAGTCCCATTAAATATAATAACATAGCAAAATAGTGTCTTGTATAAAAATTGGAAAATCAAGGTTTAACATTTGATATTTATACTTTTTTTGAACATCTTCAAACCGTGGATGCTTGAATCCGTGTATTAAAAAATTGTGTATAAGAAGGGCTGACTGTACAATCCACACTTGCCTTACTTGGGGGATCTGTTCTGGACCCCCCCCCACATGAGGCAAATTGACCATATGCTCAAGCCCCATTCGTTTGAAAGGGGTGCACCCCCGTGGTGCACGGCATGGCATGCACCACGGGCGCACACCCCATTCACCATATGAGGGCTCACCATCCCCGTGACCTCAAGTCCACACATGGTGAGTCCATGTACAGCACAGGCTCACTCTATCACCAAAGATGCTTTTCTCCAACAGCACCAACTTGTAGTTTAAAAGCCATGTGTAGTAATCTCCTTGGAGTCCAACAAACCCTAGAGTCTTAAAAATTCTCTACTTATGCTGTCAGGCTAGAGTGGTTTGGAACCATGCAGCTTCTAGATATTGTTGGGCTGCAGTTTCCATCAACCTTAGCCCACATGGTAAATTATGAGGCATACTGGGAGTTGCAGCAACAATCTCTGGTGGGCCGAATGATTCCTATCACTGCTGTAAGTGAATTTGCCTCTTCTCCATAGCTCTTTTTCATGCTAGTAGCAGGAGGAGAAGCTCTGTCTGTCTGTCTGTCTGTCTGTCTGTGTGATTAAACCATATAAAAAGTCCCAGAATTACCCAGAAATAAGCATTGGAAGCATTTGTTCACACAAGTGGGCCTTTTGGCAATGGGGAAGAGAAGGGAATGCAGGCTCCAATTCCCACCCAAGAATTTTTAAAGGGAAGATCAATCCCCGTACCCTTGTGTCTAAATTGCAAGGGGTCCCAAGAGGGCCACCCACTTCTTGAATTCAATGGGGAAATTACTTTATCTCAATAGGTAGTAGTGGGAGTGCCAGGTAACACTAGCTAGGACACAAGCCTATTTTTACCAGTTCCAGAAAACTAGAACTCCAGAGTACTAAGTACAACTCAATTTTATTAACTGAACAAAAAGAGGAATGTCAACATTCACACGAAGCACTTACACACAGATACACACAAACAAGAAAAAAGGTGCTAGTGGATAGCAAATTAAAGGATTGCAGTTCGAGAAGCCAGAGAAAGATAGCAGTTGAATGTGACTCAGTGTGTTTGCTATGTGGCACCAATAGCATTAGTGAGGGGGTAAGTTTGAATCTGACAGAGTTTCTACCTTATTTCAAACTGGACCAAAGTGGGAGTGCCCAGTCAGGTGTATATATGGACCAAATGTGACTGGAAGCAGTTTGAGTTGATTTTCCAGGAATCCTAGAAACAATGGGATTCCCAAGTGGTTGATGGTTTTAGGCTGACAGACCTCTTTGTCTGAGACCTTAAAGAAGAAATGCACATGGCACGGGGTTAGGAAGCAGCAATCCTAGCAGCCATTAAGTTTCATGGACACTTTCCGCATGCTTTCAGGTCTTATGTGACCACTCATGAGAAGTTCACTTAAAGGTCATCATGAAATTCCAGGTTCTTGCTTTTTAACCTCTCTGTGACTGCTATTATAACAAAATATAACAAAATTTGTGTACCCTAAAATAAAGTTGTGCGTGCAGGGTATGGTAACACCCTTGTTCTTCAGTAACCAATGATTCTCGTGTAGGAAAGGAAGGGAGAAGGAGAGGCCTCCTTTCTTCTTCCTCAACAGGGTTAAAAATGATCATGTAGTGATTTCTCATTTCAGCAATGTCTGCCAAGGAAAATGATTGTATATGTAGCTGAGACCATGTCCCTTCTCCTTTCAAGATACCATTTTTCAGAGTCTTCTAGACATTTGTTTTTATTTGTTTTGTTTCTAGTTGCAGAAGGGAACTTGTTAAATAAGATTAGAGAATCACAACAGGGTTTTCATCTTTCTTTTTCAGCAAAGGAAGTTAAAAAGGCTCCAGTGATATTGGAGAAGTTACAGAACTGTGGAATACCAGAAGGCCATCCAGTCCGACTAGAATGCAGAGTGATTGGAATGCCACCTCCTGTATTTTACTGGAAGAAAGACAACGAAACCATCCCTCCCTACAGAGAAAGGATGAGGTGGGTGTCAGCATTTTGAAAATGGAATGATGTCTCCTCCTTTTATAGCTGGTAGTCTAAAGGAGACCGTGGGAAGAATTTTCTTGCTCACAAAAGGTCATTTTGCATGCGACCTGACAAACAACAGGAAATTTGCCCTTTAATGAAATCCCTCACATCTAGCAACTCCATTTTTATCCATTGAAGTATGAAACTATTATTGATGTTGTTATCATCATTATATTTATTTGTATTCTGCCTTCCTCCCAAACTTGGGATTCAAGGCAGCTTACAAGATAAAAAGAGCAATACACCTAAAAACATACAAAAAATGAACATTAACATACAATTTAACTAGTCATTGTATTAAAACAATTCAAATCTACATTTAAAAGTATAAAAATGTGATACAAAGCTATTAAAAACAGTTGAATTTAAAACAATGCAGCATTCTTAATCTGTTCTTTAAAAAACAATATATTTTAAAAGCCTGCCTGACAGAAGAACAGCAGAGAAGAGATAATTCTGTCCTCCTCAGAAGAGAGCTCCAGAATCTAGGGACAGCCACCGATAAGGCCCTCTCTCAGCACCAGCCATGCTCATGATGGTGGTAGAACTGAGGAAAAAGCCCTTCTTGAAGATCTCAAGGCCCAGGCAGACTTGGGCTGCATCTGTACTGCAGAAATGATACAGTTTAACATTGCTTTATTCAATGCTATGGAATTCTGGGATTTGTAGGGAGTTTTTTTTAAAGATATTTAAGCTTCTCTATCAGAGAATTCTGGTGCCACATGAAACTCCAAATCCCAGGATTCCATAGCACAGAGCCATGGCAGATAAAGCAGTGTTAAACTACATTATTTCTGCAGTGCAGATGCAACCTTATATAGAGAAATACTGTCTGCTAGATGGCCTGGACTTGAGCTATATAAGGCTTTATATGTCATAACCAGCACTTTAAATTGTGCCTGAAAGCAAACAGGCAGCCAGTGGAATTGTTGTTACAGGGGAGTAGGTTAATTCCTGTAGCCTGCAGCTCTCTATACTAGATGAAGTTTTCAAACACTCTGAGGCTTTATGATTTCTTTTTTATATGTTCTGTGTAGGAAGATTGCTAAAATGAGAATTTTCTCTAACAAGAGCTCACATACATACAAAATTGTATGTACAAATACACAGTACTGCTAAGTTGGCCACATCCTCCCAGCATCTGTACATAGAAGCACATTCACTTTCATTGGACTTAGTGGGAGTTATTTCCAAGTATACATGCACAAGGTTATATTTGCAAGCTGCTTTATTTGTATACTATTTCCTGTACACAACAAAACTCAGAGCAGATTGCAACAAAACATCAATACACGTATAGATGCCTCTACAATTCACTGTTATCCACATAGCACCTCTACACATTTTAATAATAAACACCTAGTAACAAATCGCTCAAGTGAAATGCAAAATGAGCAAAAGGAACTTTTAGTGGTTATTGCACTAATTAGTCAGTCCTGTCATGGGGCTCTATTACACATAACAATTATAGCATGGTGATTGTACTTTAACTGCCATGGCTCCATCATATGGAATCCTAGTTTTACAGTTTAGAATAGTGATGTATTTCGGTCTTTTTCTCCAAGTTTCAAGTTAAATCTCATGTCTTTGCAAGACACTTTCAAGTCAAGCTTCAAGTCTGGGAGCCAACTTTTAACAGAAAAAAAGGATGTGGCGTGAGTTTCTCAGAGGGGGACAGCAAGCATGTTAAGCAGTGGGCTTGAAGTAAGAGCTGAGGTCTGCTTGGCAGCCTATCCTCTCTGCACATAAGAGAAGCCTTTTAAAACTTTTCAAAAGTTTTTTTTCAAAAAGATCCTTCTGCCTCAAGGCCACTGCCTAATGCATTTGCTGTTCACCTCCAAGAACTGCCCCCCTCACTCTGGGGGCAGATCTTGCTTGCTGCTTGAAGTGAATGATGCCAGCAAATTGACTGCTAAAAATATACAAGGCTCAAGTCGAGCCAGTATGTCATTCATTGCCAAGTCAAATCCAAGTCACTGAAGCAACTTGAGTCCAAGTCAACTCACTCACGTCTATATCACTGGATTAGGAGGGGATGCTTAAAATTCTTCCTTAGATTGCTTTAGTGCCTCACCAAACTACAAATCCCAAAATTGCATAGGATACAGCCCTGGCTGCTAAAATGGCATAATAGAGCTATAACTGTACAGTATGAAAGAGCCTAAAAGCATGTGCCAGAAAGAGCAAAATTCAGTACACCCCATTACATTGGAAGATCTTTCAGACCTGCATGGTATGAAAGTTTGTAAAATACTGTATATCAGGATTGCTTACAGTGCCAATTTGGTTGCTGAGCATACACAAAAAGCAGTGTTGAGAACACAGAAGATGCTGCCTTAAAATAAGCCAGACCATTGCTACCAATTGGAAGCTGTCTCAACTCTACCTGGAGATTACAGGGAATGAAAGAAAGGTCTTCTACATCTTCAGCATATGTCCTTCCATTGAGATATAATACCTCTTCACATTGTTTTGATGTACTTTTCCTTTTATGACTATACTGTAATGTCAAACTGAGCTGCATATAACAAGAGGGAAATTTAGTTTTTGTTTTGTTTTTAGCATGCATCAAGACGCTACAGGCTATGTTTGCCTTCTGATTCAGCCTGCTAAAAAAGTGGATGCTGGTTGGTACACCTTGTCTGCAAAAAATGAAGCTGGTATTGTCTCCTGCACTGCTAGACTGGATATATATGGTAAGCAGTAATGATTTAGTCAGAGGTCCATGTATGGTGTTGGCTCATGGGTTGTGGGCCACAGTGAGAAAACAGCACTTTTGGAATTGGAAGCTGAGAGAAATTCAGGATTGGTTGGATTTGTGAAATGTAGCCATTAATGCCTCTCTAGCCTTCCAGATATCTCAGAAGGCAGGGGCATCTCTCTTTTTTTAATGCAGCCTAGTTGGTCAATTGAAGTGGAGGGCAATAGGTGGCATCCCACCAGCTTCGGGGGCTTTATTAGGAGTGGGATGACACCTGGTTGGGCCCTCCCCCTGCACTGTCCCTGCATGTGTTCCCCCCATTCACCTTCCTTACAAGTGCTCCAACCCCCTGTGCCATCTCCACACTCCATTTCACACTCTCTCACCTCCTTCACAGTCCCCGTGCTCCCTGCACTCGGTCATATCCCCACACCATCCCCATGCTCCCTTGCACTCCCTTCCTCCATGCTGTCTCATCCAAGAGAGTGTGCATGTTCCCCTGCACACTCCTGGATGAGACAGCATGGGGGAAGGGAGTGCATGCTGCCCCTGGAACCCAGCCCTTGCACCGCGTGACACCCAGTGAAGGGATGGCACTGCATAGATAACCTAATTTCTAAGCCTAATTACTACAAGGGAGAAAAGAGGGGAAACCAAGGGAGAGAGATAAATGGAGAAAGAGAAGGGGGAAGGAGAGACAGAAGAGAGAAATGGTGCTCCATGGCTAGTTGGAGCCTCACATGAGTTTGAGATTAGCTTTATTTGTTGGTGATTCCAGCCCCATCCATCCAAGCATGTGTCCCTCAAGAGTCTCCCAAGTGAATGTAACTCTCCACCAGCATTCAGAAGGACCTCTGGGGCCCTCAGGAGTTCCTTGCAAATGATAACCTTATAGCATATCCAGCTACAGTAAAATAGCTGGGCATGTCTCCACTGATTTCTCCTCTTTCCAGTGACATGGAAATGGCTGTGTTGGGGAGAATGCATCACTTAAAAAGTGTATTGGGGGGACAGTTGTGTGGTTGGCAACAAAAAAGTAAATTATGATAGTACTGACATTATTGTAACTCATTGCCCTGGTGGCGCAGTGGTTAAATGCCTGTACTGCAGCCATTCACTCGAAACCACAAGGTTGCGAGTTCAAGACCAGCAAAAGGGCCCAAGCTCGACTCAGGCTTGCATCTTTCCAAGGTTGTTAAAATGAGTACCCAGACTGTTGGGGGCAAATTAGCTTACTTGCTAATTAGCTTACTTGCTGTTCACCGCTATGATCTTTGGAATAGCGGTATATAAATAAAACAAATTATTATTATTATTATTATTGATAAGATGCCGGGATGTCTCCCAATCTTCAGTTTGGGATTATCTCATGTGAACTTCAACATTAAAAAAGGTTCCATGTCCTTGAAGTGGTGTAACTTGACAATATTTTACAAGCACCTAGAGCTAAAATGAATTTTATTCCTGGGCATAACACTAACTAAAGATCATGTTGACACTAGTTCTTAGGTTTCCATTTTTGAACTAGCGGTAGACATGTCTATGGTTTTTATGTAAGATGTTGGAGATTTTGTCTTGTGCTTGTACTTTTGTTTCCTCAGCTCAATGGCATCAGCAGATTCCTCAGCCGATAAAGATTCGCCCTGGTGGCACCCGATACGGAAGTCTCAGCGGACAAGGACTTGACATTTTTTCTGCTTTTTCTGCTGTTGAGAATCCAGTGAAGTTTTCATCACCATCCCAGCCTGTGGTAGAAAGTGAAGAACTTTAAAAAAGACAAAAGAAACTCACCTCTAATTCCAATCCTACCTGCAAAAAAGGAAGCAATGCTAGAACTGTGAAAAAGAAGGGAAAGTACAAGCCAGGAGACTCAAGGTTTACAAGTAACGTGAATTTGTAAAGTAACTATAAAGTTGCTGAAATGCCTATGAGTAGCATTCAAGACCTTAGTTCAGCCTCCTGCTGTGGAGCTGTGTTGTTTTTCCCAAGTGTTATGAAAGAAAGTGATCTAGTTTCGAAAGGTTAAGAGAAAATGTTGTACCACTTAGCGCTTCAGTTTAAAAGCTACTGCACCACCTTGAACAGGCAATGGTATGAATTTCAGGTGTTCAGCTGTAGTACCAGCAGAAGTACTGACACTGTGATAACTGGAAAGAAAGCAAATCATGTGACTTTGAATATAATCTCTAAAAAGTGACTGATAGTCAGCACTAATCAAAGGCAAGAAAAATGCTGAAGGATCTGTTGAATAGAAGTAGATATAATAAACGACCTGACAAACCTGAAGTTAGATTAGCATAACATTTCAAATAGAAACTGCTATACAGTAGAACTTTTAAAAGTGTGAATTTGTTTCATGAAATGCATACTCACGGTGTACTCAATCCTGTTGTAAAACACCGTGCATATATTTTGGACATAAACACGTGCAATTGAGGCTGCATTCCTATGCTTACTTTCCTGGTAGTAAGCCTCATTGAACTCAGTGGGACTTTCTTCTGAGTAGACATGCATAGGATTGTGATGTAAACAATTTTTAGCCCACAAAAAACATATTATGTAGGCATCACAGTTATCATTGCTATACTGTATACATTTTTGAAGTGTGCTTTCTTGTTCTTTTTCCATTTTAGGAATTCGTTATTTTGAACCAACAAATAGCATATATGTTATTTTTGTTTTATGGGGTTTAGGATATTAATACCTTCCTCAGCCAGGGTTTTTGACCTGATTAATATACAGCACTCAAAATGGGGCATGATGCCATCCTTTTTTCAGATGGATATGTAACCATGCCACCTTTCCATAAATGAATCCCACTTCCCTCAAACTCATCCTAGTTGTCTTTCCTCCCAGTCTGAAATCCTTCACTTCAAAATCCCTCATTTTTCCCTCCCATTTATGGCATTGATTGTGTGTGTGTGTGTGTGCACGCACGCACACACACACATATACAGAAAGAGAGAGAGAGCACACGCATGCATACTTTAAAGTAATTAGTTAAACACAATTAGTTGCCTTAATTTTTTTGTGCAATAACTAAGCGATAGGTAAGCTGCATTACAAATGTAATGAGGGATAATGTCACTCCTTTTTTGGTATAAATGTAACTTTTGATAGTTGCAGGGTCTAGTAGAGGAGGAATATCACATGATTTGAGCAATGGTTCATGGTATGCTTCATGCTGCTGCCTCAGGCTCTTTTGTGGGAGTTGTGGTGGTGAAGAGATGGATGGGACAGGAGAAAAGTGTATTTTGTACTACAGGTCACAGGCTTGTAATAGTCAGATTTTTTTAAGGAACTAAAAAAATGAAGTTCCTTCTGAGGAATGGGAAAATAAAGAACTACTAGGAAGATTAGAACTATAACGGTAACTAACTAGCTTTTGAAAGCCTTGAAACTAGAATTGTAATAAACTACATTTTAAAGTAACTTTTATATGTTGGTATACACTGAGGAGGTACTAAACAAAAAGGAATTGTAGCCCTGTGCAATCAAATATATTTTAGCTTCATTTGGATACTGTTTAAATTTTGGATACTACATTCACAATTCTAGGACAAGGCTTTAGCATGTGGTTAAAGAGCAAAGAAATGTTATTAATCAGTGGTAAAATGAAGTTAAGGAAAGGTATTTTGGGGGGAAGAATTTTACTAATGCATCACTTAACCAATTTTACAGTATTTTTATTTTATACCGTATTGTAAATGGGGGGCAGCCCTTCAAGTGTCAGCGAACTACAAATTCTATTAACTGTATTGACTTGGATCCATGAGAACTGAAGTCCAACAACATCTGGAGGCACACAAGTTGCCTGTTCCTGGTATTATCTCCATGGCCAAAAGGCTTATTTCATCCCACCCCGCCCGTATTCTGCCATCGTCCTGTTCAGACAACACACAGCCCAAACCCTCGTTCTGATGGAGGCAATCCAGATGATGTCCCACACATCTCACGCCAGAACTGGGACATAACAAGGTTAAAATGAATTAAAATAACTTACCTGTTGCTCCAGGTCTTCCAGGAAAACCCAGAGCCCTCCATTTCTGCCTGAGCATCCCACTGGACCATCTGGCACATCCACTGCCAATGTGGGTCACTTGTTCTGAGTGTCCATCACTGGGCACCTTATTCTGACCTCAGAACAAGTGACTCACAGAAGTGACTGACACACTAGGTGACCCAGTGAGACACTTGTGCAGACAGCTGTAGCAGCACAGAAATAGTGGCCAAGGGCAGGGCAGGGCAGCTGTAGGGCCCGGATAATTCAGGCTGCCCACAGAGTATCCTGACCAGTACAGACAAGGCCCCTGTGCAAAATTACCCATACCTTTTCTAAAACAACTTTCCCTTGAGAATATGATGTTTGTTTCTATTTAAACTACTGGCCAGTTGTGTTATCCTGATTTCATTACCAGGGAATTAACATGCAATTCTCAGATCTTCTAAAGACCTCCATAAAACACAAAAATAATATCACTCTTAAGTAGTATTAGCATAAGACTGTCTGTTGCCGGTGTAATCTGTGTCAAATCCCAGCCCTTTCCCTATGTACGATAATTAATTGTAAACTGAAACCAGGACCTGAAGAATCTCTGCTTTTGCTCTAGTGCTAAACGCCAACCCTCATCTCCAAATCCAACAGCATTAATCATAGCTATCAAGAGAGGGAATGAAGAACTGAGCTCTTGGTAAGTCCATTGGTGATCCAGTGATTCTGCATTGTCCAACTGTAAGTGCATGGGAATTTCTTTGGGTGAGAGAAGAAAGAAGACTCTGGGAAGACTTTGTAGGAGGAGTGAGTTTTAAAGGGAGAATACAAACGAGAGGCACACAGTTCATTGAGGCAGAATGAGGTTCCTGATGTCACGTGACTCAAAGACTTTCTTCAGTTGTTTCTGGCTGTGTCCTTCCACCAATGGAATAGTTACCCCCTGGCAGATCAGATTTCTTCTCATATATCTCTTGCCTGTCTACTTGGGAGATTTGAGGGATCCTTCAGAGCAGATTGATAGGGGCAAGGAGAGGAGGGAAGGAGAAGGATGAAAACTTCATAACCAGACAACTGTCTGCTTGCATTACACTGAAGGCAGCTCATTACTAATTAATAATATGCAGTCTAATCTCAAGAAAATCAGAATACAATGGAAAGAAAAATTACCGAAGGCTAGAGTCTAGACAATTTAAATGCACAGTTACCATGGCAGCTGTCTGCTGTCACCTGTACTTCAGTTCTGTCACCTCTACTACAGCCAGATTCCCATCCACCCCCTTTTAAACAAAAAGTTATTTGTTAGTCCTGATTAGAACAGACTCATTGAATCATTGCGATTTACCTACATGTTGACTCACCATTCGACACTTATGACTGCATGGGAATAATCTAGTTGTAACTAAACAGCAGGGTTCCAGCTTTAGACTATTTATTTGAAATTAAATTATTACTCTTGACTGTCCTTGATATACTATTACACACAAATGTTACTGTATCCTTGTTGCTGTGAAAACTGTTGTACACAAATGTATAAGATGTGTGAAGCCTGCTTTTTTTAAAAACCGGGGAATGTTGTGGTCAGCTCTGTCAACAACAGAGACCACTGAGAAGATCAGTTTGATCACTGAGTACATGTGTTACAATGAATGCCCACAACTTTGATCAAACCTGACATTCATAAACATTCATATATAAACTGCAGTTGTGGTAATACATGTTGAAGAAGTGCAGTTACTCACTGGGAAACTCTTTATAGCCATGTCCTCAGGGATAGTCAAAAAATGCAGGGAGCTATGGTGATCCATATCAACAAACAGAAGATGTAAGTCTGTTGTAAAGTTAACGGGTAATATTTTCCCATTCAGGATGAAAGTGGCTGCAGATACTTGCATGTCAACAGAGGTAGCTCTCACTAAATTGCTGCTGAGAAAATCCATTTTTACTTCAGCTACTGTAAGGGCTGCAGCTAAGGTCAGAGGAAACAGATACCTGGAGGAGACTGCAGGTAACATTATTGTTTCCACTAACTGAAAAGTTCTGGATCCACTCTGTAACAGATAAATGCACCAGATAAAATGTAATTATGCTTGAAGAGTCAAATTAATAATCACTTAAATGTAATTGCCCTCAACCACTGAAGGGTAAATTTTTGGGGGGAATTCTCAGTACAGTATTCACTTGCGTTATGTCAACATTCAGCTTATTTTGGACATTCGCTATATTAATGATCCATTTAAATACAGAACATTTCAGTTGATCCAGTTTAATCATCATGATTGACTTGCTTGTTTGTGCCAAATTTCAAAAGGATAGAATTTTATTGTTAACAAAATGATTCAATTATCTTATAAGTCTTTACTTAGGATTTGATAAGACTTGCTGAACACACATATTAAGTACATATTCAGTTCAAATATAATACCCCTAAAATGAATGTGTAAAATCCATTTTTATCCATCTAACAGAATAGATTTCCTCTCCTCACTGCAGCTCCTTATAACCCCCAGCTTTTTTGGAGGGCTGCTTCCCCAGAACAGATTGGGGACGTGTAAGGAGCTGCAGTGGGGAGGAAACCAGATGTATGAGCAGAAGTCCAATATAACCCACACATATATTACCTTCTGTTATTTATTGTGTGTTTCCTAAGGTGGCAAAAGAACTAAGCTAATTAGACAATGCATTAAAAAATAGAATATTGTATATGAGAACACAGAGAAGTCAGAAGCCCTGGTTTGAGAGTGTTTCTTACACAGCCGTCCAAATCTTAGCTCTTCTATTCCAGCAAAAGGATGGCATTGGCAATACTTACTATTATGGTAGCACAAGCACCAGAACAGCACATCTTGGATGTGTGGCAGAAATATTAATGAATCTTTTTCACGTCACCAACACAGAGTCCCTGCTTGGTGTTTTTTCTGCAAAAGCCAAAATGAACATAGCAAACAATTTGGGCACTGACATCCCTGTATTTCTGAACTGAAAACTCTTGTTTAAACAAAGGTTAACTGATCAATTGCCTGCCTCAAAATACAATTTAAAGAAGTGCAATGTATAGTACAAATCATTAATTTTTTGGAAAGAAACGCACTAATTTGGCAGTTTTCAAACGCAAATGTCTAAAAAAAGATATCTCATACCTTCTATAAACAGTGACAGAATTAACAACACGGATACATTAATGAAATGTTATATCTGTTAAATGAAATACTGTGCAGTCGATGGCCTTATATTCTACAGTATAAAGTTGATATTTTTCCATTGAATTTGAGGATTTTTTTTAAAAAGTAATGATATATGAAGGTGCATGCCTTCTTTAGGGGTCAGGGGGGTGGGGATAAATGGTACAATGTTAAAGTATATATTAAATGCTAAGGGGAAATGTCACACTGTTCAGCAAATGTATTTTCCCTTATCCATTAAATAAAGCTTCAGAGTTGCATTATGCATGTTTCTCTTTGACAATCTTCTCGCGTAACTGTTAACAAGCAAAACTCAGTGCCAAAGCTTCTATCAGATTTGTCTTTGAGACAAGTGATTGGAATTCCAGGAGAATAATTTCTGCAAAATCCGGTGTGAAGTATTTGGGCCCATGACCAGGAAAGGAGATCCATGCATCAAATGTGGTTTCTGCACTCAGGCTGAGCCCTAAAACACTTTTTGTATCAGAAACTGCAAGTGCATTAGACTAGCTATACCTCTGAATATGAGACATCTTGGTGTGATTCCCTTTCTGCAGTGCATAATTTGGATGGAAATTTTCATCTGATGTGGCACCTACAAAAAAATGAGGCTATGGCAGCTGGTAGGAATAAGGCATCTTATAGACTTTGTTTTCTGCTGTGTTTAATAAATCAATATCTCTCAGTTCAATTCCATGCTTTCATCATGCTTTCTGACCAAAAGCAGCAAAGCATGTTGGAAGTCATAGTTTAAAGGGTGGTTAAGCAAAACCGTTCATCCCATGGTCTGTTCAAACCACTATAATGAAGGAGCATGGTTTCCAGTAGTGAATAAGTAGTAATCTGAGTGGAGGGGGTGCATATTTGTTATTCTTAATGTATCTTTATGGGGGCCATTAGACATAGAGATCTGCAGTCAAAACCGAAAACTTCAGTGAAGTGTCTGATGTGGTTTCTGACATCCCAAATTTGAGATCCAGCTGTCCTAGGAGCTACTCTATGCACAGAAAGTGCATAAATAGGTAGGTCTCCTGTCACATCAGTCAACAAAACTAAGCAGTTGTAAATCAGAACTGCATAACATCAGCACTGCTGCCACACAACTGAAACAAAGCAATTTGACACCACTTTTAACTTCCATAGCTGAACACCATGGAATTCTGGGATTTGTAATTTAGTGGGGCACCAGAACTCTGACATGGAAGACTAAATATCCCACAAAACTACAAATCCCTAGATTCTATAGAACTGAGACATGACAGTTAAAGTGGTGTCAAGCAGCTTTATTTTTGCCATGTGGCAGCAGCCCCAGGGGATCATAAACTACTACTACTACTACTACTACTACTACTTTAGTAGAAATGATATGGGCATTTGGAGTTTTTTTTATTCCCCTGCACTCTCTCTCTCTCTCTCTGCCTCTCTCCCCATTGGAGCAACTAGCATCCTGAGCAGTGTGATGAAGACTGGGAAAATACAGAAAGAGTTTTATGCCTCTAAGGGCACTGTCCTACTTCCGTGACCAAAGTAGCAGCATCCCTTTAGCTGCATTTAGTGGGGGGGAGGGGGGATCTTAGCAATATGTATAGTTCAGCCAACATATATCTGTGGTAGGAACGAACATATTTTCTGAAACTCTTAATATAGAACTCCCATATAAATACACCACGGTCATGACCCTCAGCCATTGGAGAACTGAGTAATAGAACACTCTTCCATTGCACAAGAAAGAATACCACCATGTGCATGTGTACTGTTAAATAGGCATATCTCTACCTTTCTGGGCTGAAATTTTATTGTCTCACGCCACTTCATAGCCCTCCCTCTTTGACTTTCTCTCTTTCAATCATTCATGAGGAAATAGACTTTAGTCTACGAAAATTCATGCTTCTTTCAGTTAGTCTCAAAGGTGCTACAAGATCTCTCTCTTTCAATCATATTAGTCTATCCTGACAACACATATGACGAAGATGAGGCAGGTCTGGCTGAACTCATTTTGTTTCCTAAGGTAAGAACAAGGTCACATGTGCATGTGCACACACATGCTCTCTCTCTCTCTCTCTCTCTCTCTCTCTCTTTCTTTCTTTCACTTTCTTTCAATCATATACAAAAACCACCTGGGCTGGCAGTTTAGTTTTTGTTCAACACTGGCTTAGAACAGCAATATTAACTGCACCTGAAGACAGTGGCCAGGCTGTGGGATGCAGAGCAGGCTATATGGCACCCAGCTCTCTTCAACACCTTCTTGCCTCTTGCCACTATTTGCCACCTGGGGCAACTGTGTGACTCTTTCTAATATTAGGTTTACTACTTTTTATAAAAAATCAGAATATTTTGTATGATAAAACATGTTTATTTATAGTTTACAAAATTTCTTATGGCTTCAAGGAAACAGAACAATGTAAAAAAAATCAGCATAACTCTAAAATCACACACTCTAACAATTCAATCTCTATACTTTCATGCAATTATTGTATCATTGTGTCACACAAACAAGTCTATCCTTACTATCAGAATAAAGAATGTATAAACATTCTAGATACACTATCTGAAATTAGCTCTGTTTTGAGCATACACCAGAGAAACTGTAGGTTGTAGTCAAGTTAAACCTACACAATTTGGTCTGGAAAAATCATTTTCAGCAAACTTACAAAGTTTAAAAAAGTTATTTCTCTGAGGACTAAACAGTATAATTTCTGTCTTCTATATCATGATATATAATTCATGGGGTAGGAATACACAACATCCTCAAAGTAGAAATTAATGAAGTAGAGAGATTATCCTTAGTTCTGTGATGGCTTCAATTGATTTAACAAGCAGCCCAGACACTATTCTATGTATCCAGTTTGACATCCATTGATCCATCATGTTAAAAAATGTAATGACTGAGTTGTATCAGCAATGAAAAAAGATGTTTAAAATGTCATGAGGCAACACAAAATATGTCATGCACATTTCATGGGAGGCGGAGACAAATGTGATGCATTAACAACAACAAAATGTTCCAAATTGCTTTCTTCTAATGAGACAAGCATGTTACTGGCAAAAAGCAAGAAACACATCAACCAGAGATTACCTTATACAGCTGTCCTGTACCC
>NC_056524.1:168908650-168939977 GCF_019175285.1 Sceloporus undulatus
AGATAGATAGATAGATAGATAGATAGATAGATAGATAGATAGATAGATAGAGTCTCTGCCTTCGCAGTGTTCTGTCACTTCAGTAGTGGTCAGGCTGGAAGCTGAAAAGTCTCTGTGCATAAGGGTCAGCTTCCCCAGCTACTTTCTGTCCCGTATAAGCATGGTGGCAGCTCTCCTGGTGTAAATGCTCACAATGGAAGTCAATCCAGTCTTTCTCAGTGCTGTACCTCTCGGCTTCAGCAAGGATCCTTGTCAGTGCCATGATGTAACTGAGGGCCATCTGGAGGGTCTCGTATTTGGAGAGCTTTTTGTCTTGTCCCCACTGGGGGACCACTTTGCGTAGGCGGTCAAAGGCTGTGTTCAGCCCCTGCATCCGTCTCCTCTCCCTGGCATTTGCAGCTAGCCTCCGCTTGGCAGCATTTTCCAGGCGTTCAGAGCCACACTTGGCTGCACAGGCAGTTCCATTTCGGCACTGGATGCCAGCTTCCAATCCGGAATCCATATTATTATTGAGTTTGCAGGGTTTCATGTAGGGATGTTTTTGTAATCAAACACACACTGGCAGAAACACGCAAGAAAGTTAAAATGCAGATAAGAAACGTGCTTGGCAAATAGAATGCTTTTAGGTTAGGTAATGCTTTTCTGAAAGGAGAAGAACCAGCTTCATCGAAGGTTCAATGGGATGGGCTTATCGTTAAAAAGAGCATCCTCCCAAAACTGACAACCAGCATCCGCATTCGAAATTGTTCCTTTCTTCTTAAATCAGAGGCTGAAATCAGAAATGTGCCGGACAATCATTCAGATGTTCTTATTTTTCAGTTCTTTCAGCTTGGCAACAAAAAGGAAAAACAGCATCACTCCTTTCCAAAGTTTAGACTAGAAATGGACCAAAAGAGGGAGACAGACAGGGAGAATGAAAAGACCATATAATCCAAAAAGTTTCTGTGGATAGCCTAAATAATATTTTGTTCGAATGCCAGTTCCAGTGGACTGTTCATTGACGTTGGACCAAGAGGGAGAAGGTCTGAGTAGCTCTCCTTCAGGACAATCTCCTGCCTCTAGGGATGCTGCGTTAGCCTGAAGCTAGGAGGAGGAAAATATTCTTGGTCCTTCATCAGTTACTAGCACTGATCACTAAACAGAAGTTACCAACAAGGGAAGTCCTTTATAGAAACAAGAGCAAAAGCTGAACAGGTGGCAGCAGGTGGGTGGGCGGCTCTTATGATTCCCTCCCAGCACCATCACACCCTGGGAACTGCAAACACACACATACACACACATACAAAACCCCGTTCCAACAAAATCCTGACATTGCAGTCTTCATCTGTTGAGAAGTCTCCCAAAGCCCTGTCTGTCCAGCACTAACAATTTGCCATCTGGACTGGTGTCTGCCTGCTGGGCCCCCAAGAATCACGACAGCTAAGCAAAAGGTCTTTTCAGTGAATAACCTTCTGCAGCTCAGCAAAAACCTTTCCTGACACATCACAGCAGCGTTGCCTTGCCATGCCTAAAAGTGCTTGGGTGGGAAAAGAAATTGTTAATAAGGATAAACTAAACCTAAGAGGAAGAGTGTCTGCTTAATGCTACTATACAAGAAGAATGTGTACACCTAAGAGGAAAAGAGGTACTAGGAGGCACATGGCCAAGTTTTAAAATGTTCACATTTACCATGCCGTGCCAAGTTTCATAATACACCTAAGAACCTCAACAGCTTGAATTTTCATAAACAATGGGATTCTTATGTATATTTGGCTTAAGTTATGCAGATATAGGTGTAGATGTTCCAATTGCAAAATTAGATTTGGAAATCCACCAGACAGTAACTGGATGATACATATGAACACAAACTATTAATCTCCATCAAAACACCCTTTTTTATATAATAATAAAACAGATACACATTTAACAAAACAAATAGTGCCTTTGTAGATAGATGGAATCTGTAGTGAAGACATTCATTAAAATATATCATAACAGGAAGAATACTTCTTTAAAAAGACATCTAATCATCCTGTGTTAGCTTGTTATACTACTTATAATAGTTAAGAGGATGAAAAGTTAATTTTTCAAAGGGTCCTTGTAACCCATTTTAGTTTTCTTATAAAGGTGATTATTATGTTTTCTTGCTTTTTGAATATATGCTGCGAGACACAAAGCAAAACAGTGAAGTTTTGTATAATTTCCAGATTAATTAAATTGTTACCAAGTATTCATGAACGAGTCATGTTTTCAGTCAGACTTGTAATATGGCATTTTGATCTAAAACTGTAGACCAATTGTTCCCGTTATGACTCTAAAACCTCAAGTGGTTGCAAACAGTTGATTAATCCTTCAGAGAGGCAATGACAATGAATGAGGTTGGGTAATCCGAAGACAATGGGATGCAATTGAACATTAGTGGAGTCCAGCATAACAGATGTTAGGCGCAATCACTTTGCTCTTAATATTCTGCACCCTGAATGGTCTTGTTAATGGCTGGGTGGTAAGGCATCATTATTTCATTAGCAAAACATCTGATGCGTTTTCCATTTTTCCTTATATTATATTCTGGTATCAGAAAGGTGCCCTACTTGTTCTTTTCTGTGCATGCTGAGATCAGCCCACAGCACTGAAAAAATTCTGCCCTTGAAATATTTCAGCACTGCTTTCCTAATGACCATTTCTGGCTGTAGTTGTGAAGCGTGAAAACTGGCACAAAGAGGTCAATATTTTCTGATGACGAAATCTGTATATTTAGTCCTCTGAAAAGGCCAGTAAACATTGAAAAAAAATCTTTTCATTTTGAATAAGAATTGCACATGCACCTCCAATTTTCACAAAGAATTATACATACACCTAGAGTGGCTCACTGAGCAATTTCATTATTTAAAATGTTGCATCTGCACCTTAAATACCACCTCTTTGGACAGGACTAGGATATTATGGCTAATCAAACTGCAACTCAGTCTTATTTACCCCCTCATGGTTTGCACTGTCTGACTCAGTTCTCAGGCTCTTTTATTACTTTGCTGTGGTTTCATCAAAGCTTTGCTCATGCTGGGCTGCTTGATCCAATTAGAGCTTATGGGAAACCAAAAGTTTTGTAAGAGACAGTGTGTGAATGAAATTTATTATTATTATTATTATTATTATTATTATTATTAGCAGTAGCAGAAACAGCAGTAAGGAGCCAGAGCTTGGGAAGTTACTTTAAAGAAATATTTAATTATGTTATAGTTCCAAGACACAAAAAACATATTTATATGTTGCAAATGTTACAGTTACAGTTATATAATTTGTAGTTGCAAAATTTAACAGCAGCATTACTTTTACTACTGAGTCATTAGAGAACTACTTTTAAACATATTTCCATTTCTCACTACATTCTTCCCGTGAGTTACTTTAAAGAAAAAATTAGTATGCTAGGAGCTGCTGGCTTTTAGAACAAGACATACTCTCTGCTCCCATCCATCTTATTTGCCATCTGAACACTCACAACTGAACATTGGACAAGATCATCAAGCAGTACTTTAACCATGTGATATTCCTCCTTCACCATTTGTTGAAGCTTGTTGTTGTTGTTAACTGCCCTTGAGTCAGCCTTGAATCATGGCGACCCAGTGAATGAGACATCTCCAAGACCCTCTGTCCTCCATTGCTGTGCTTAAGTCCTCATGACCTCCCTGATTGAGTCCATCCATCTGGCATGCGGTCTTCCTCTCTTTCTACTGCTACCTTTCCTAATATGATTCTTTTCTCATGATTTATACCTTCCCATGATGTGGCCAAGATACAACAGCCTCTATTTAGTCATCTTGGGCTCCAGGAAGAGTTCAGGTTTAATATGTTTTAGGACCCATTTGCTTGAGTTTTTTTTGTTTGTTATTTTGGCTGTCCAGTTTCCTCAGCACTCTTCTCTATCACCACATCTCAAATGAGTTTATTTTCTTTCTGTCTGCTTTCTTCACTGTCCAGCTCTCACATCGATATATGGTGATGAGGAATATAATGGACAATTCTAACTTTAGTGCTCAGTTGTATATTTTTACATTTTAGGATCTTATCTAGTTCTTTCATAGTGACCCTTCCCATAACTAGTCTTCTTCTTATTTCTTGACTGCAGTCTCTGTTCTGGTCAATGCTTGATCCAAGGTATGAGAAATCTTTAAATATTTTGAGTTTATCATTATCTAGGTTGAAAATTTATGTAGATCTTCCATGGTCATTATTTTTGTTTTCTTTATATTCAGCACTACGTCTGCTTTTGCACCTTCTTCCTTGACTTTCCTTAGTAATTGTTTCAAGTCTGTGATGTTTTCTGCTAGTATTATGGTGTCATATCCTGTTAAATATAAAAATGACTGTCAATTACGTTATGCAGGAAATGGGGGATTTTGTCTGCCATTTTGCCTTATGCCATCTTGCACAATGGAACTGCTTGGTGTTTTTAAAAGTCCTTCTATATAGGATGGCCCAGCAAAGGCCTGCACCTTCTTGTTAGGTTCTGGGTGGAGGGCAGAGAATGGGAGACAGGAATATGGGACATTATCACACAAGGCTTTTAAGCCAAAATTAAAGCTGGAGAATAGCGTTTTTTGTATGTATCTCACAACATTGTTTTTGTGTATATCTGCACAGTAGAAATAAATCAGTTTGCCATCACTTTAACTGCTATTCTCCATCCTACAAAATCCTGGCATTCATAGTTTTCTGAGGCATCAGCACTTTTTGGCAGAGAAGGCTAAAGGTTTTATAAAATGAAAAATCCCAGGATTCCATAGTATGGAGCTAAATCTCTTAAAGTCATGTCAAATTACATCATTTCCACAGTGTAGATACACCCCTTGCTGCTTTGCCTTTAGAGCTTTAGTAGAGCATCCTTTTTAATTGACAGGAAAACCTGTCAATAATTTCCCATTATTGTTGCTTTCCCATCAGTCCTCAAACCTATAGTGGGAATGAATTATTTTGAAAAAGTAATTTTGTCATCTTTGCAAAAGTTGACTTATTGATATTACTAGTCTCAAGGTCAGCTCACACAATTTCCGGCAAGGTTCTGTAGCAAGTGGTCGCCTCCCAGATCTTGGAGTTCTTAGCTGAAATGGACTATCTGGATCCATTTCTGTCTGACTTCAAGCCTGGCCATGGAATAGAGACAGCTTTGGTTGCCTTGATGGTTGACCTATGCAGGGAACTGGACAGTGTGAGTGTGTTCCTGTTGGTTCTGCAGTGGCCTTCGATACCATTGACCATGGTATCTTTCTGGGTCACCTTTCTGGCATGGGGACTGGAGGCACTGTCTTACAGTAGCATCAGTCCTTGGAGAGGTAAACTCAGAGGTTGGTGTTGAGGGACTCCTGTTTGACCCCATGGCCCTTGGCCCATGGGGTGCCTCAGGGTTCTGTTCTATCACCCATGTTAAATAACATGTACATGAAACCGCTGGGAGAGGTCATCAGGAGTTTTGGGGAGTAGTGTCACCAGTATGCTGATAACACCCAACTTTATCTCTTCTTTCCATCTGACTTCAAGGAAGCTTCCTCTGAGGCTGAGAGAGTGTGACTTGGCCAAGGTGCCCCAGTGGGTTTCATGGGTGTCCAGAGTTGTAGTCCAACACTCAAATTAGCATACCACGGTACAAATTATTTAAATGTATAAAAATAAAATTTGGCAAGAAACCTGGTTTTTATTTTTATTTTTTTAATTGTCCTACTCATCACACCAGCAAGAAACAGAAGAGTGAGACTCATTACATTGACTTGAAAGTGGCCAAAAGAATATACCGCTCACCAGGTTTCATCCAGCTGGACACATTCAGTTCTGGCACTGAAGAGATTGCCTTGCCTACCCAGTCTGTCACAATGAATGTTACTCACCAGTGCCTCATTGTGTCTGTCTTGCCCAAGTAATGAAACCAGCACTTTAAGGCCAAGACCTTTCTTTTTTAAATTAGCAAGGTTCCCATAATGTCATCTGCCCTGCTCCCCCTCCTCCAACAAGCCTCCCTGTCCTGTTGGCTGCAAATCTCACAGCAGTGAGTGGCTGGAATGGATTCTATCAGGAACAATATGATGCTGTGAGCGATCCCTGTTGCACTGCAAAATATATTGGTGTGGCTTGGCCTTGAAAGAGCAAAAGACCAATTGGCTTTGCAAAAGACTTGCTACTATAGATGTGAAAAAGAGCGCTAGTATTTTCAAATTTACACCGTTGCCTTGTAACTTTGCTATTTCTTGCTTTTAAATGGTAATACAGTATTGTTTAAGCTGTGGGTGGCAACCCAGTATGGTGTGGTAGTTTAACGTTGGACTAGGACTCTGGGAGACCAGAGTTCAAATCCTTGCTCAGCCATAGAAGCTCCCTAGGTGACATTGAGCAAATTACACTCTCTTAGCCTCAGAAGAAGTCACTGGCAAAACCCCCGTCTGAATAAATCTTAGCAAGAAAACTGTGATAAATTCACATTAGGCTATCCATCAGTCAGAAATGACTTGAAAGTGCACAACAACAGCAACAACAAATAGCAAGTAACAATATTACTTGTAACATGACTTCTAAGTTCTGCTTAAATGTTACACGTTCAATGAGATCCATTCCCTCTGTTGTAGTTTCCAAGAGCCCTTGGTCTGTTGGTGGAACTAATTAACTGGTTACTACTCATCACATAAAGATGAGGCAGGCACAGTGCTGAACCAACTTATTTTGCTGTCTGTGGCAAAGAGCAGGATGGTATCCAATGCCAATGGCATCCCAAACCCTGATATATCCTGGCCCAAAGCTGAGACCTAGGGATGGCTTCTGGTGATGTCATGGGGAAAGACCCCACTGATGTTACAGCGGTTGACCCCTGGCAAAAGTCATTAAGGTGATACATAAGCATCAACAAAAGCTTCTAAAAGTTCATCATTCAATTTAAAAAAAGCAGTCCACCAAATTAGAAAACATTTATGTAGTTGGAAATTACAGGCCTGAACAGATAGGCCCAAAATAAAGCTGCTTCAGGTCACTTTGGTGGTATGCTGTTTAAATGACACACACATCTTAAGAGGCCAGAAACTGCACCAAAGCTGCACTCTAGTCCTTAGGACTGGGGTGTGGCTTTGGTGCAGTTTCTGGCCTCTTAGGATGCATGCATACCTCCAAAGTGAGGTATGCATGCATCCAAAGTGAGGTAAACAGCATACCTCCAAAGTGACCCAAAGCAGCTTTATTTTGGCCTGTCTGTTTGGACCCTAGGTTTTCCAAGCTCATCACTGAACAAAAACAACAAAAGCTATATTTTTAGCATTTTGCAACCACTGTTTGTAAGAACAAGTAGTTGTTAATCGCTGCCAAGTCAACTTCAACTTATGTCAGTCCTATGAATGAGAGACCTCTGAGTCACCTCATCATGAACAGCCCTGCTCAGGTCTTGCAAACTCAGAGCCGTGGCTTCTTTGATTGCATCTATCCATCTGCAGTGAAATCTTCCTCTTTTCCTCCTGTCTTCTACCTTACCAAGTATTATTGTCTTTTCTAATGAGTCATGTCTTCTCATGATATGTCCAAATATAACAGTTTCAGTTTAGTCATCTAGGGAGTTGAGGCTTCTAGGGGGAATACAGGCTTGATTTGCTCCAACACCTGTTTATTTTTAGCAGTCCATGGTATCTGTAGAACTTTTCTCCACCGCCACAATTCATTAGAAATTGAAAAAAATTATAGCATGGATTATCTTAACTTTAGTATTCAGTGGAGTATCTTTACACTTCACTCTACACTTTACACTTGCCTAGTTCCTTCATAGCTTCCCTCCCAAGTCCTCTGGTTTTTGGTTTTTTTTACTGCAGTCTCCATTCTGATTAATGACAGCCAAGGAATGGAAAAACTTGAAGTATTTCAATGTCTTCATCACCTACTTTACAATTACATAAATCATCTATGATCATTCTCTTTGTTTTATTAATGTTCAATTGTAAAGTTACCTTTGTACTTCTTCTTTCATTTTCTTCAGCAATCCTTCCAAGTCTTTACTACTTTCTGCTTTTAGCGTGGTGTTATTTGCACATCTTACATTGCTGATGTTCCTGCCTCCAATTTTCATGCAGCCTTCCTGCTTTCCTCATTCTAATCCTGCTTTAGATATGATATGCTCAACATATAACTTGAACA
The DNA here is from genome assembly GCF_019175285.1 of Sceloporus undulatus. Taxonomy (NCBI): domain Eukaryota; kingdom Metazoa; phylum Chordata; class Lepidosauria; order Squamata; family Phrynosomatidae; genus Sceloporus; species Sceloporus undulatus. The sequence goes on from NC_056524.1 coordinate 168,916,781, forward strand.
CATAGGATGGTAAAATGCAGCCTGACCCCCCTTGCCAAGTGAAAATCATTCAATTTCTCTATGTTCTGCCCCCACAGTAGCCTCTTGTCCTAAGTACAGGTTACACATCAGAACAATAAAATGTTGTGGCACACTCATTTCTGTATTTTCTTAGAACTGCACCTCAACCAACAGGGTATGCAGGCTACATTCCATGTCTGATACAGGAATATACTTTGCTGTTGATTAAGGAAAGCATTGAATCCAGGAAGGAGGTGTGTTGGTGATTCAGTGATTTCCTCCTCCATCCAGTGATTCCCAGTATTTTATGGAGAGTAGATTGGTAGATTTTGGTAGTGCTGCAGGAATGGGGGTTCTTTACAAAATTTCCCTTTCTCTCTTCTGCCTACAGACAGCTTTGGTTGATGGAAGGAGGACACTAGCTGATACTATCCCACTGTTTAACAAGTTCCCAAGGTGACTTAGGAAAAAAGTCACAATTGGAATAAAATAGATTAAATTAGACAATTAGAATAAAATTAGATAGAAATTTAATTTTACAGTTAGAATAGCATCATAGACTCATGGAGTTGGAAGTGACCACAAGGACTATCCAGTCCAACCCCTGCCATGCAGAAACTCTCAATCAAAGCATCCCCGACAGATGGTCATTCATCCTCTGTTTGAAGACCTCCAAAGAAGGAGACTCCACTACACTCCGAGAAAGAAGTTTGTTCCACTGTCAAACAGCCCTTACTGTCAGGAGGTTCCTCCTAATGTTTAGGTGAAATCTCATTTCTTGTAGCTTGCATCCATTATTCTGTGTTCTAGTCTCTAGAGCTGCAGAAAACAAGCTTGCTCAGTCCTCAATGTGACACCCCTTCAAATACTTAAACACCTCTTAACTGTCTCTTCTCCAGGCCAAACATACTCAGCTCCCTAGTTCTTTCCTCATAAGGCATGGTTTCCATGCTGGCTTCAGCTAACAAATTGTGCGGATTCTCATGTAAAACCAAGACTATCTTGTGTACCTCCACTTTGCCCATCCCTTTCTAGGCTTTCACCTCATAAGCAAATCCTTAGTCCATAGCTTGGCTCATCAACCAGTTGGCTGGTAGAGGCATGTTGCCATCATGGTACTGTGATAGTAAGTGACATGGGCCCATTATTTTTTAATTCAGAGCTATTTTCCGGTGCAAGCGGGCATAAAATTCCGACCTACAACCCTTCATTTCCCATTGATTTCCAATTGGCAGACTATGCCAGATGCTGTTTGGTCTAAGTGCTGCTCTGACTTCCACTAGTGACGCTGGCTGCCTTTTGGCTTTGTTGCCCAGTGTTTTCTCAGCAGGGAGGCTCCCAGCTTGCATAAAAGTCTTCTAGGGCTCCCCATATGTTCTACTGCTCCATTTTTACTACTGACCTAACTGGAATTAACTCCAAAGTGGCGTCCAGCGCTATGGCTGGAGCTGGCCCAGAAGAGGTTACAGATGGCTCCAGTCTCATTAAATATTTTGCCTCCTGCTGATAAACAAAAGGAAAGGAAGACAAGAAAACATCAGAAATGCCCAATTTCCCTGAGATCCTTGTTTAAGCAGTAAGACAAAGACAACCCTGGAGGTCAGTAATGCATGCTTTAAAGGTCTCTAATGGACCAAATGAGTTACACAAATGAGACTTGATTATTTATTTATTTTGAATGGTTTACTACCAATTATCATTCAGACCAATGCACAATGGGATTCAAACTATCATCCTATGATAGCTCATTCAGTCTTTTGAGCACATGAAAAACAACAACACTATTGAATCCACAACGTTATCACTTTCAGTGCTGACTTGAACCACGACCATGGTGTTTGGAAATGCATTGCCAATGGACTCAGATCTTGATAACTTACCTTCAAAAAATCAGTAAGTTACAATTACATTGACAGAGTCCCCCAAAGCAGCTATCTGTGATTGTAGCTGCAATTTGAAAAAGTAATTATTTCCCCAAGGAAACCAAGATAATAAAAATAGTTGCATTTTACTTACTTAAAAAAAAATATCTATGTACTGTAAACCCTTGTCCTATAGTACAAAACATACCTCTGTGACAAGGTCACTCTGTAAATGTACTGCAAAGTGAAGTTAGCACAACTGCATTGTAATCTAGTAATGCCTCAGTTATTTAAAAAGAATTAACAAGTAATAATAATAATACTGATTTATTTATATACCGCCTAATCACGTAGAATCTGGGCGGGTTACAGCAATAAAAGGTACAATATAATTCAATACAAATCAACGAAAATCAAAAGAAAAAATACATTACAATTCAAATAAAACTCATATAGTTATACGTAAATTGATACTTCCAAGATCTGAATTGGCATTTATTTTTGCCGAAAGAAAATAAATCTTACTGTTTTGCATTATTTTCAGTATTTTTCTATTCCGTCAAATCTTACCTTTTCTTTCAAAATCAAAATATCCCAGCCAAATTTAAGCCTTTATAAGCACAATTGGGGGAAAAAGCATATAGTGAACACTCTCCAGCTGAAATCAGTGGGAGCTTGGTTTTAATTAGATTGTGCTCATTTCTTTTGACAAATTTTGAATAGGAAAACACTAGCAAGAAAAATCTATGTGTGTAGAAAAAAGATTTCATTATCATCAACCAGACTTAGAAGCAGACCAATATCATGGCAAGGCTTTGTTCTTATCTCTGTGTTTAACTGTTATCCACAAGGATTTATTTTAAAAAAGCATAGTGATACTTCACAAGTGTTTTTGACAGTACAGGAATTCCAGCATATTTTAGAAGATAAAAATATCCTTTGTGCCCAGGAACACTTGTAGATGCAGATACAAAGGTGTACGTCCCATAGTAGCTAAATAGCCAGGGCCAGAAAACAATATTTCACCTGGGGCAGAACATTTGTTTTGCGTTTTGACTCCCTTTTTAGCATAATAATAATAATAATAATAATAATAATAATAATAATAATAGTTATTGTTGTTATTGTTATTGTTATTGATGTAGTAATTGACATGGTTGGTGTTTCTGAACAATATTAGCACTCTTTATTTCCACACACCCATAACGTCTGAATCTGAAAAATTACGAAATGGACATAAACTGTGAGGTAAAACAGCTGTTTTTTATATCTTTGCAGGAGGATCTAACATTCATGGGGTAATTTTCTATCCTGGTTTATTATTATTATTATTATTATTATTATTATTTCTATACCGCCCGCAATCTGGGCGGTGAACAACATAAAAATTTACAGAATAATATATACATAAATATTTATACTCCCTTCCCCCCCTTAAAAAATTATTAAACACTTAAATTATTAAAATGGGACTATAACCAGGGATGTAGCCAAGGGGGGGGATCTGGGGGTCCGGACCCCCCCCCTTCCATTAGAAAAATGAATGGTGTGTGCTGCTGCGCCGCCGCACTCAAGCCCCATTATAATGGTGGCACTTAGTCTGGACCCCCCCCTTCCTAAAATCCTAGCTACATCCCTGCTATAACAATGTATAATTATACTATCCTAAACTAAACCCCAAAACCCTCAGTAATCCTCACCATCAGGGTTACAAAATAAACCATGTCTCTCATCAAAAGGCCATTCTTAGTGCCACTGTACAAACAACCAAAACATGTCACATGAAATTCTGCAATGATCTTGGCAAACAATTTTCCCACATTGTGTTCTCTGCTTATTTGCTTCACAGCTGAAAAAGCGACTGTGTGGGAGTGTGTGGTTTATTCAGTCAAATGACACCAACATACATTAGGAGCATAACTTACACTGTACAGTTATATTAGTCTGATACTATTTAAACTCTGTGCTTAGAAATCCCAATGATAGTGTAGTAAAATGATGTCTCTTATATACAACAGCAAAACCAAAGTTTGGGTGGGGGGGAAGTTGGAATGTTTTAAATATATATTTTCAAGCAGTGGATAGTTGACTACGTGGATAAAGAATCTGTGGATAGTGAGGACTAACTGTATTGTCCATTTGTCCCTTTCAACATACTCATTCAATTTTAGTAACCAATCTTCTTCAGTTTGTATCTCAGCATTATTCCACTTCTGAGTATACACAGTTCTCACGGCCAACATATAATCATATATTGTTTCTCTCTGCCATATTTTGTCTCCAATTGTTCCTCCAGCCTTCCTAACAAGTACAATTCTGGCTTCCTGGATATTGGCAAATAAAAGACGTCCTAGTCCCTCACTCAACTTCCATAGGAGCCTTAGCAATTAGGGTCATTTTGAACTGTTTAGTGTGGAAACAGTCCAGGTCTTTGATTAGCAGACTTTCTAAGCTAGTGAAAAATGTTCTCCTACCACATTTCATCTCGAGAGGAAATACAATTCAGCCAGTGTTATAATCACATTCAAGCTGAGCTGCCTGTGGTGCACTCATCACAAACATGAACTTCACAGTTGGGTCTGATTAATCCTTTGAGCTGTCCGAAGTTCTGTCTCATCCTAAAGTTCAATTTTAATTTATTTATTTAATAAATGTATTTACTCCTTCCATGCCTTACAGCTTGTGGAGCATGGTATGAGGAAATGGGTAAGATCCTTGGTGGGTTTCAGCCTATGCCTATCACATGTTTGCTTGATGCTTTTTCCTCATGGCTGATCGCTTATTTTGGGGTGGAGAGATGACTGTGTGCAGGATCTAATGAACTTATAGATAAGAGAAAGAGTGGCCCCAACTTTCATAAAAGACCACTCTGGAAGACATTAATTTTTCAATTGGACCCAGCAGATTTTAATGACTGGATGGTGAATGTATATGATGGTGAACTAGATCTAGAATGGTGAACTAGATCCAAGCTTTCTTAGAGTGATTTTCTAGAGTTAATTTCAGTATGAAATTGGTTTTGGAACTGAAACTGTCTTAATTGCTTTCTGGGATGACATTTATCAGAAGAGAGATGGGCAGAGAAACCTTGTTTCTCAGTCCTCTCAGCAGCATTTGATACCATTGACCAAGAGATCCATCTGAAATGGCTATGTGGGTAGGACTGACTTGTATTGTTTCTGCTCATCATCTATACCCCACAATTTCCAGAAGATGTTTGTTGTTGCTGTGTGTCTTCAAGTTGTTTTTCAACTTATGGTGACCCTAAGGTGAACCTATCATGGGGGTTTCTTGGCAAGATTTCATAGAAATTTGCCATTACCTTCCCCAGAGGCTGAGAGCTTGTGACATGTCTAAGGTCACCCAGTGGGTATAACAGGGGGATTTCTTTGCTTTAGGGACCTGCAGTGTTCCATCCTATTTCCGTGCTGTTCAGTATCGACATGTAACACTTGCTGGGGACGAGGAGAAGCTTAATCCAATGCACCTGGAGGGCAAGAGATTGGGGGAAGGCTGCTGGATAATTTTCTGTTGTTACTGTGTGAGTCCCTTTAAGCATAGTTTACCATGGAAAAGGTGAAGAAGCAGCATTGCTAAATGGTGTCATTACTTCTAAGGGTGATTCTGTGGAAACCATACTGGAAGGTGATGGTGTATGATCAGTAGAAGCTGAAATGCGGACATCAGTTGCGTCAGTCATGCACATCAGTACATCATCTGCATAAAGAAAATTCCTGTACAGGAGTGTTGCTTCAGAGAGAGTGATTCCATCACAGGTAACTCTTTAAAGGTAATTCTTTCTTACTTTTCAAAAGTGACTCAAATCATCACTCCTGCTTCTCAGTGGCAGGGTTGAGGCTACCTACTTCTTGACACTCATCTCCTGAGTTCTTTATTATTGGGACTGGTATCTGCTACAGAAGCTATTGCATTGCTGAAGCCTGTTCCCTAATTGTAAATTTTCAATCTTTTAGAAAGATTAAAACCAAACAAAAAGCAAAAGCTCAAATTAATTAGCTTTCCAGTATCTTGGAACAGAATGTTCAATGCGTCAGAAACATCACTTGGCTTAAGATTGATGATGGGCTGCTTAGGTCATGTTTGTAAATACAAAACCATCTGCAAACTCTCCTGGGCTGGGGCCCGTAGCAGAGTAATTTTCCAAGAGCAGGTGCTCATTTTGAATTTTCTTTTCTTTTTCCTCCCTGCTTTCTTTCTGCTGAAATGGTTACTTTATCGAGGATATTTCTGGCTCATTATCGGCAATATCTTGCTGGTTCTTACTAGTGAATATTTAAATTTTGTCCCATTTGGAGTCTCTTTAGGAAATCCTTGGCAGGAGCAGTGGCATCCCTGGGGTTGGTGTCACCTGGCACGGGAACTCATGGTGCCACACAGCCCTCATTGACTTACTCCTCCCATTTCCCACCCTACAGAATCCTTAGAAATGCTTTTTTGCACAAATGTTCTCCCTCAGTCATAATTCCCATATACCACTGAGTGTAACGTTAATGGTTGTGACATAAAGAACTTGCAAAATTAAAATTATACCTCCAAATTACAATATCATATGCATAACCTAAATGTATTTACATTTACATAGTGAAGATTTGGTTAAAATGTAATGCTTTTAAGGAATTTTTTAAAGAATATTTTTTCCTATCAGGCACGAGCATACACAGATTTCCCCTTATGCAGGGAGATCTGGAATGGATCCCCCACGTAAGGAGAGGGCACACTGTATTACCGTATACATCAGTGAAAATATCCCCACAGTTACCCTCCTCTCACAGGGCTCCTTTGAGCTATAATTTTCCCCAAAATCTATTATTATTATTATTATTATTATTATTATTATTATTATTATTATTATTATTATTTTCCCACCTTCCTCCTGGTACATGGACTCAAGGCAGCTGGAGACACTGGCATTGCAGGTAGGGACCCCTAACACCCCCACCACCACCTTTTAGGGTAACATTACAGTGTTCCACTTTGTTGATTACTATTTCAGAGAAGACCAAAGAGATCTGCAAGAAAATGTTGGAGTATATCCTCAGCCCTCAACAGGTGCGCCCGTAATCAAAGTGCCAGATGAACAGCCATGCTCTGCTCCAGGATGTTATGAATTCTTAGGAGGCTAAACCATTGATACCATTCCACAAGGTTTTCTTTTCCAGTTCAACATTCTGTTGTCACTGAGCACACTCAGTCCTTATTGGGCTGTTTGGAATTCCCTCTGCTCTTCCTCAACTTTGCTTTGGCTTTAAAGATATTTTTGTTTTGCCTGTAATTCTCCAGATCTTGGGATTTCCACCACCATGCTGAGAACACCTTCGAGAGGGACAGTCACACTGCCCCCCCCAAAAAAAAAACAACATCACTGATGCACGTTTCTGTGTGCATAGGCCATGCTGATAAGGAACACCCAGACACAAATAGGTTCTGTACATAGGATTCCCGTGAGTATCTGTATGCTGGCTAGATATGCCTTTGGTCTGATCCAGCCAGGCTATTTTTATGCTCACAGATCCTGGCCTGGTGCCCAGTGCCTGTTTTAATCCAAGCACAAAGCTCCAGACAGATAACTATCAGCTTCTAGGAGCAGTGATTGCAAGGGAACAGATAAAACTTAGGAGTACACAATTGGGGGGTGGGGGGTTGAAGGCCACACCTGGGGTGAGCAGGGGAAACTGGAGGACATACATGCACATGTACATTCACATGTACACACTTATGTGTATGCATGCATCAATCTTTCCAGTGTGGATATTTTCATTTGCCAAGTATCCAAAACACAAGTTCAATTCTTTGCTTGTCTGCATTCAGAAAGAAGCTCCAATGCAACAGTGCTGAAGGGTCCTGTACCAGTAGAAAGGCAAAATGTAGAACATATAATAATATAGCATACCCTCTTCTCATCCTATCAGCACCCCTAAACAATTGGACTGTTTTCCTCACAGCCTAGGTTTATTAAATAGCTCTTCAGGCTTGCAAAGAACTTTACCTCGTTACTCTAAATCAGTGATTCCCAAACTTTGGTTCTCCAGATGTTTTGGACTCCAGCTCCCAGAATTCCTAACTGCTGACCAAGCTGGCTGGGGCACCTGGGAGTTGAAGTCCAAAACACCTGGAAGGCCAAACTTTGGGAACCACTGCTCTAAATGATAGCGAGAGAGAGAGAGAGAGAGATACGCCGGGAGTTATTGATGATGTACCTTGAGTTCCAAGAACCCTAGGATTCCCCAGAAGCTCTTGAGGGCAGAGGTTCCTGTCAAGAGACACAAGATAATGGATGTAGCACTGTGGATATCCCCTAGTGAACAACTCATTTAACGTGAGCGAAGAGGCAAGCTGAAGTCTTGGAGCCTCTGCCTCCAATCCACCTCCCCTAAACCCTAGTCCTGTACTTGGAAGATGGAGATCCCTAAAGGGCCAATACTCTACAGCTGGGTGCTTTGCTCATCCATGGCAGCCTGTCTGGCATGTGCCATATATTGTTGGACAGGTGAATACAGTAAGAGGCAGAGATCTTCAAAACAGTGGTGTATTCAAGTGTTTTATTCCAAGTCTCAAGTCAAGTCAAAAGTCTCCACCTTCAAGTCTCGAGTCAAGATTCAAATCCTTGTAAGACATTCAAGTCAAGTCACAAGTTGAGTTTCAAGTCTGGGAGCCAACTTTTAACAGAAAAAAGGAAGTGTGATCCAAAAAGTGGTGATTGGGTGAGCCATGTAGAATTTCAGTAACTAGAAAATCAAGAAGGCATGCACAAAGTTAAGTAAAAAATTAAATTATCATAGGCAATTTATCAAGATTGCATTTTAGAAAAATGAGGCCTACCAGAGGAGCCTTCTAAAGCTTTCTTAAGAATAACAAGCAAGCTTTACCTCATAGCACGGCACGCGTTTGTTGGAGGGGAACAGCAAACATGTTGAACAGTGGTCTCGAGGACGAGGTTAAAGTCTGTGATGAAGCCTGATCCTGCTGCACAAATTTCGAAAAAGTTTTAGAAGGATACTTCCACCTCAAACCCATTGCCTAAAGCATTTGCTGTTCTCCTCTAAGAATCATGTCCCACACTAAGGGGGCAGGTCTTGCTTATTGTTTAAAGTGAATAATGCCAGTAAGTTAGTCACTAAAAAAATACAGGTTGTGAGTCAAGTCAGTGAGTCATTATCCCTAAGTCAATTCATTTAAGCGACTTGAGTCCAACTTGAGTCTGAGTCAATCAATTCAAGCCAACATCACTGTTTCAAAACGTTATTTTGGATCACAGCTCCTGGAATTACCATGCAAGCTTAGAGGATTCTGGGAGTTACGGTCCAAACAATAACATGCCCATGCTTTGGAGGGAGACACTAGACTCCTCGGGATGGTATTTGAGAACATCCTTGTTTTCCTGTCTCCATTTCTGCTACCTCTTGCCCACCTACCAGCTTCAAACTATATTGGCTCATGACTACCAGTTTCAAGCTTATTGGCAGTAAACCAGCTGGCAGCTTTGCACCCTGAGACTTGGCTGGCTCCTCCTCATCCTTTGAGCATGAGGCCATGAAGATTCTCTGAAAAGATTGGCAATGACAGATGAGTTTCTCTGAACACAGCTCCCTCACCCCATGGGATTATTTCATAATTTATGCTGACAGAGTTTAACATCGGTAAACAGGATAGATCTTCTACTGACCATTAACAGCAGCAATTGTCTAATTTTGAGAACTTGATCTTCCTTGGGTGCTTTTTTCCCCCCTGTTGGTACTTAATATTTTGTTAAATAATTTACCCACAAATGAGGATATGGACAAAAACAAATTGCCTTCCTTCTCTACATAACCTGTATAGATAGTGGCTCTGTATGACTATTTATGTACTTGGTTATAAGTCCTATTACCATTGCTACTTAATCTGCATGGGTTGTGGCTAGGTATTACTACTTGTGAATTTTGTAATTTTAAAAAACAGTTTGTGGTAATTAGTCTGTTATCAGCAAGCAGCAAAACAGGATCTGCCATAGCAACATTGTGTCATATTTATTCTATTGATTCATTAAGATCAAAGTGCAATTATATCAATTTTATTATTGTTCTAGCTGAATTTATTGCCTAATTTGGCAGCACCATCTTCTCTTCCTTCCCCACCCCCTTTAAAAAAGAAAAACTTCTGCCCTGGGAAAATTGCCATTGTTAGCATAGGTTCCCTTTGTCATGTAATGGTGAGACAAAGAAATCATTTAGTTTCTCAGCAATATTTGCCTCAGCTGTCACTAAGCGTTCTGTTTTATCCCTTCTGTAAGCTTAGTCCGTCATTGACCTCTCACTGAGACCACAACTTCTTTTATTGGTTTCCTTCCATTGCTGACAACTAGTTACTAATTTAGATATAACTTTTTAAAAATATTTATAATGCCCTCCACCAATTTTGCTTGATTATAATGTCCCAATAGTTTCCACATGCATATTGAAGGCTTTACATGTGAAAGGCAGGCTTTTCTGTGCTTTTCTTTTACATTCTTTCCCAGTAGTCTTTATTTTATTTTATTCCCCCCACCCACCATCTCCATTAAGGGCAAAGTTATGCTTTCTAAGTCAGACATAGCCCTCAACCCTTCACCTGCCCATCAGTTTTTCCCTACAAATGGTCTCCAGGTGATTTTGGCCTCCTTTTTCCAGGCAAAATTTGAGATGGCAAGTAACCCTGACAATAGGAGGGTAGTAGGAGGCATTTGCAAGCATGATATAGTGTGGGAAATACTAAGAACCCCATTCATTCCCACCAATCCCGCTCTCCCGCATATGCTCCCCACCTGTACATTTTTGTTACCAAAGCCAGTGTGGGCTGGGATCCTATGCTTTCTGAAATAGCAAGCAGGTTCCATTTACCTCTCCACAGCATTATACAGTGCGCCCACTCCATACTCAGGTTCACCATACGCAGCTACCACTTTACATGGAAGCCGCGCTGCAATTAAATGAATGAGACACGCGTCTGTGGTGCATGCGCCCTGTGCCGCCGTGAGCACAAGCCCCATTCAATAAAATGGGGCTTATGCGGAATTTGCCTTATGCAGGGGGGGCGTCCGGAACGGATCCCCCACGTAAGGAGAGGCTCCACTGTATCTTGTGCTGTATATCAGATATGTTTTTTTTTTCATTCCCACTTCTGAATTGTGCCTCAAAAGGGTCACAGGATTTTACCCCACAAGGCTATAAGGTGGGATTTTAACAGGATAGAAGTGTCTTTGGCCAGTACTTATCACATGACATCATGCCTGTCCTGTTGCTCTCTTGCATTCCACACATATGCTGCATGTATTGCGTCCACGGAGTCACATCCGGCAGAGGGTAGTGAGGGAGCTTACCCAACTGCCCCTTCCCCTGAACCCTACAGTGGTACCCCGGGATACGAATGCGCCGGGTTACGAATTTTTCGGGATACGAAAAAATCCCATAGGGATTTATTGCTTCGGCTTACGAAGGTTTCTTCGGGTTACGAAAAAAACGCGGCGCTATTTTCCGCCACCGGAGGGCAGCAGAGAGCTATTTTTCCATTAGCGCCTATGGGAATTCGGCTTACGAAGGTATTTCGGGTTACGAAATTAACCGCGGAACGAATTAATTTCGTAACCCGGGGTACCACTGTATTTTGGAACCATCCAAGGCCTGCTGTGACGAATTTAATAACTTCTTCGCGGATAAAATCTCTCGGATAAGGGCTGATCTCGACGCCAGTATTAGTTCAGAATCTAGAGTAGAGGCATGCAGAGCTTCCGTGGACTTGGTTAAACTGGATCACTTTGAGTCTGTAAGTACCGAGGATGTGGACAAGATTCTTCGAAGTGTTAGGAAGACGAGTTGTTCACTCGATCCCTGTCCTTCATGGCTGACAGCTCAAGGGGGAACGGTTGTAACTAATACGTTGCACCGTATTATTAATTCATCCTTCAGGGATGGGCAGTTTCCGTCTACTTTGAAGACGGCCATTGTAAAACCTTTGTTGAAAAAGCCCTCCCTGGACCCCCTAATTCGGAATAATTATCGGCCTGTCTCGCTGCTGCCATTTCTAGGGAAGGTGATCGAGAGGGCAGTTGCCTTTTAGCTTCAGGGGATCTTGGATGAAACGGATTATCTGGACCCATTTCAAACCGGCTTTCGGGCGGGCTATGGAGTTGAGACTGCCATGGCCGCCTTAGTTGATGATCTCCGTCTGGGCATGGACAGGGGGAGCGTGTCCCTGTTAGTGCTCTTGGACATCTCAACGGCTTTCGATACCATGGACCATGGTATCCTTCTGGAGCGCCTGAGGGAGTTGGGTATGGAGGGCTCTGTTCTGCAGTGGTTCCGTTCCTACCTCTCAGGTAGATTCCAGATGGTGCAGCTGGGGGACTGTCGCTCCAATAGGAGGGCCCTTACATCTGGGGTCCCTCAGGGAGCGATTTTGTCCCCCATGCTATTTAACATTTACATGAAACCGCTGGGAGAGATCATCCGGAGACACGGGGCGCGGTGTTATCAGTACGCTGATGACACCCAAATATGTTTCTCTGTGTCTCCGACTGATGCAGTGACTAAGGATGGCATCTCTCCTCTACATGCCTGCTTGGAGTCGGTAATGGGCTGGATGAGGGAAAACAGACTCAGCCTGAATCCAGAGAAAACGGAAGTACTGGTGATAGGCTCTCCTGGCCCAGGTAAGGAAATTTTTCCACCTGTCCTGAATGGGATCACACTCCCTGTGAAGGACTCTGTTCGCAGTCTGGGGGTGCTGCTGGACTCGTCGCTTCACCTTACTTCTCAGGTGGATGCGACGGTCAGGAGCACCTGTTATCAGCTTCGGCTGATACGCCAGCTGCGTCCCTTCCTGGGCCGGGGGGACCTTGAAACCGTGGTACATGCTCTGGTAACCTCTCGATTGGATTTCTGTAATGCGCTTTACATGGGGCAACCCTTGTACCAAACCCAGAAGCTTCAATTAGTCCAGAATATGGCTGCTAGGCTGGTTACTGGATGTTCCAGGGCCAGCCATATAACACCTGTCCTGAAAGATCTCCATTGGCTGCCTATTTGCTTCCGGGCCGAATACAAGGTGTTGGTTATTACCTATAAAGCCCTAAATGGCTTGGGCCCAGGGTACTTGGAGGACCGCCTCTCCCCATACAATCCGCCCCGCACTCTCAGGTCGGGTGGGAAACATCTTTTAAGAGTTCCAGATGCTCGCTATAACTCATCTCGGAGGGCATTTTCAGTCTCGGCCCCTCAGCTCTGGAACTCTCTCCCCCATGAGCTCCGTACAGTTACCACCCTTGATGGTTTTAAGAGGAATCTGAAGACCTTCTTATTCCGCCAGGCTTTTCCCCCATGAGCCTGTTGGTATCTTTTTTCCCCGGCGATGTAATTGGTGGATTCCATCTATTCAGCCATTTGTATGGGGTTGTTTGTATGGTTTTAATTGTTTTTAAATATTAACTGTTTTATTGTGATATGATATTGTGTATGTCGGGGGTGCTGGGGTCTGTGATATTTTAATTGTTGTATTTATTTGCTGTTCACCGCTATGATCTTTGGAATAGCGGTATATAAATAAATTATATTATTACAGTTGGCCCTTCTTATACACGGATTTTTTATACACGGATTTAAGCATACACGGTTTGAAAATGTTCCAAAAAAGTATAAATTTACCTTGATTTTCCATTTTTTATAAGGGACACCATTTTGCTATTTCATTATATGTAATGGGACTTGAGCATACACGGATTTTATTATACACGGGAGATCTTGGAACCAAACCCCAAGGGTCCACTGTATTATTATTATTATTATTATTATTATTATTATTATATGTTAATATTAAAGTTTGACACTGTAACTTGTAGTTGCATGATGCTGTTATTGTTCTTACACATTTGCTATTTATTTAATACAATTATTATCCCCTGCCATCTTAGAAACCAAGGAGGGCTCCCAATATATCTTCCATCCATACGCTACTTAACTTCATCCCAAGGCCAGCCCCGCCAATAGATAAATTGGGGCAACCATCTTAGGCAGCAGATGCTGGAGGTCAGCAGTAGTCCCCCAACTATTGCCCTCTGTTTAAGGACAGAACAATGTATGCCATTTAGACTCTCTAGACCAGTGGTGGCGAACCTATGGCACGTGTGCCAGAGGTAGCACTCAGAGCCATCTCTGTGGGCACACGCACCATCATCCCAACACAGAGTTCACTAGAGTTTGTCACTAGAAAGCCAGAGGGATGCAACACTTTGTGATAAATAAGTGGGTTTTGGGTTGTAGTTTGGGCACTCAGTCTCTAAAAGGTTCGCCATCACTGCTTTAGACTATCCTCCTGGCCTCAGGCACAGCCCAGGAAAATGCCCCACCATCCCAACCAAAATAAATTTCTCACAGCATTTTAGATTTTAATTGTATTTTGGTCCTTTGAAATGATTTCTGGATCTTAATGCTGAATCCTAGTTGTGTGTGAGAGAGAATGAACGAGTGAGCAAGTTCACATATGGAAGCCCAAGCTGTGGGATTAATTTTTTTGTTGCTGCAGCTGTCACTGTTTTACCATGGTTTGACTATTGTGTCTGTGGCATGTGAAGCGACGGTCTGCTAACTCATCAGTACACTGCACCGCACTGTGGTGATATTGCTCACTTAAGGAAACAAGGTGCAAAAACTACGCACTTTGGATTGGGATTGGGAGGAGCTGTAACTATCATCCCCTGATTTCTGCATTACCGAAGCCAGATAAAACACGGGCTCCAATTGGACCTGTGTATCGCCTTAGTTTTTTTTTTTAATGCTGACAAGGGGAAAAAAACCCTAATAATGCATTAAAACAGCTCTTGGCAACTAATTAGCATGGTTGGGTCAACACTGTAATATTTCATGGGGAATAAAGTTTCACTGCTCAGAAAATGAGTGCTTCTATTCTTGCCACTCTCAGCAACCCAGGCCTTGTTTTGCCCACGGTTGCATGTTTAATTAGCAGTCCTTCTGTAAGTGTCTGCAATTAGCACGACGATGATTAATAAAATAACCTCTTTAAAGCTCCATTTAGCCAGCAGAAATGCAAAATCAGGGATAATTAATTCATCATTAATAAATCACGGCTGATTAACTAATCTGTTGATTACAAACTCCAGACTCCCACCTGAGCTCTGCTTGGTTTCCTTTCCCCCTGCACTAAACAAAAACGGTGACAAGGAAAAATAAATAAATTATACCAACAGATCCGCAGACACATTGACGAATGAAAAGTGCATTAAGCAGCAACAATATTGGTTCAGTCAGGAAGATTTGGATGGGAAATGCTTTAAAAATGGTTTTAGACTTGGTTGATTATTTCATTCCCCCCGGGAACAAAAATGGCATTGTGTGTTTGTTAAATCTGGACAAGTGAACAGTAATTGCCTCCTTAATGCAGCTACAGGAGTCCTACAAGCATCTCACACAGGGAAATTATTGTCTATGTGTCACTCCTGGGTAGGCTTGCTAATGCAAAGTGATGGTTTGTGACTGGTTTTGTGTTTCAGACCAGAGAGTCTGAACTAGAGGGCAGGCTCCAGACTGGATTAGTCAGCCCCATACAGGCAAAAGCCATACTTGGACGTACCTTTTTGAAGTATGAGTTTGTTCCCAACCACAGCCAGCCTTAAAAACTTCTTACCTCATTTGGAGACCACATTGAACCTCAACCTTTAAATCAGAGCGGGGAAACTTCCACATTGTCACGCATGCGTCATTTTTCACGCTGAACAAAGACATGGGTTGAATCTGTGAGGCTTAGTGGGTTTTTTAAATTAAAAAAATACAAAGTAGATTAAAATTGATTACTTTCCTATTTACGTTTTATTTAATATTTTACATTTTCATTATTAAATAAAATTTCTCCTACTCAGTATTCACCACTAAAATCCTTCCCTTTATATTTTATTGAGTACTTTGAAAGATACTATTAATAAATAACAATCCTGCACATTATTAACAAATTAAAAAACATCTGTAGTTGGATAATTGTATTTACATATATATTTATATACAAACGAACTTTACGTACACTTAAATTGACTTTAATATTAACTATATGTAGTGTAATCGCATGACTCTGGAGACCAGGGTTCAAATCCCAGCTCAGCTATGTAAACCCTCTGGGTGATCTAGGACAAGTCTCACTCTCTCAGCCTCAGAGGAAGAGAAAGGCAAACTCCCTCTAATGAAACTTGACAAGAAAGTCCCATGATAGTGTCACCTTAGGGTCACCATAAGTCAGAAATAACTTGAAGGCACACAACAACAACAACAACAACAACAAGAAATTGACTTTAATATCTATGATGATATTGACTATTTCACTGACTATAATCAATGAGTTTTCTTTGTTGCATTTGCTGACAAGCCAACCTTGGACATGTGGCTTTTAAAAATGCCATCAATGTTGGGAAATAGCACCTTTGGTGATACTTATCACACAGTGCCATGTCTGTCTCAGTTTTGCCTTTCACTCAAAGCAGTTTTGCTTTAGAATGCAGTTTATCATCGATGGGGAAAACCTGTCAATAAGCTCCCAAATGCACAGCTGTTTCCCTAGGTGTGTTCAGTTCCTCCCCTGGTAGTTCAAGCATTGGGCAGTAACATGGTGTCAGTGTTTCCTCCTCTCCCCCTCATTATTCCCGAGCAGACTGTTTTCCTTTTTAAAATATATATATTTATTTTTTAAAGAAAATTATATTACTGTACCTCCAGAATTGCAAAATAATAATAATAATAATAATAATAATAATAATAATAATAATAATAATAATTTATTTTTACCCTGTCTCTCTGTTCAGGATCTAGGTGGCTTACAATAAAAATCCATACAATTCAACAATAATCTCAATTATTCCCTCCCTCCCCTAAAACATCAATTAAGCATATTTAAGCATTAAAATAATCCATTAAAACAAACAGAGACAGGCAACGGGATTACAGGGTATTCAGTGTGATGGCCGATACAATGGGTGGCAGAGTTTGCTATTCAGAAAAGGCCGGCCAAAAGAGATCCGTCTTGACAGCCTTTTTGAAGCTGACCAAGCTTGTAATATGATGGATCTCTTCCAACAGGCCATTCCATAATCTGGGAGCAGTAGAAGAAAAGGTCCTCTGGATAACCTTTATAGGCTGTAATAGATTCTTCCCAGATTATGTGAGTAAGGTGGATTGTATGGAAGAAGACAATCCTATAGATAAAAAAATTTAAAATACAATTTAAAAACCCCAAAAGGTATGATGGGTAAGGGTACAAGCCAGGATGATGTGGTTGCAGAAGACAGCATGAGAGCTCATTCACAATAATGAAGAGATGTGTAATACAGAATGCTGCCAAATCAGTATGTATCCTGTTCTTTTTACTAATGCAATTGCATTGAGAATGGGGCTTGTGTGATCTTATGGTGACCCTACAAATTAGAGACCTCAGGTGCCAAATCCAAAACACATAGGCATGTTCAGGTCTTGCAAACTCAGGGCCATGGCTTCCCTTTTTGAATCAGTCCACCTGCGATGCTGTATTTTCCTATGACCTTCCACTTTACCAAACCTTATTGTCTTTTCCAATTAGTCACACAGTCTCATGACGTGTCCAAAGTATGACAGCTCCAGTTCAGCCATCTTGGCCTTTAGGGAGAGTTCAGGCTTGATATATTTTATCTTTTTAATAGTCCACGTATCCATAGAACTGTTCTCCAACACCACATTTCAGATGAGTTTATTTTCTTCCTGTCAGCTTTCTTCATAGGCCAATTTTCACAGCTATGCAATCAATCAATTAATAAGTTAGTCAATTTCATAGTATCTTTGCCTGTGATATATTTAGCAGTTAGGAGCCAAAGCTTAGTTACAATCAGCAAGTGGCAAACACCTGCAGACTGCATTTTGTCTGTCTCTGCTCTAAATCCAATTTTCCAGAAGCTTGCCCAAAAGTACAAGCTTTTCTCTGATTTATCTAATTTGTCTCCAGTGACTGAGGCCTCTTAAAAGATGTGAAGTCTGGCTGAAATCTTTGGAACCACAAGGGGAAACCATCACATTAGCAGCTTCCTATTTTTAATGGCACCCCATGGAGTAATTCTGATTAATTTTCAAGCAACCATCATGTCATTTGGTGTATGAATTTGTAATTTTGAAGAACATGAAATATTTAAATGTGGGCTGGTGTTTTCAGAGCTAGAAGAGGTAGCTCCAAGCACAGCACTGCATTACATGAAAATTTGATGCTCCCACTGCATCTGGTTAATCTAAATGAATATAAATCTCCAGAACCAGATGAGCTACATCCAAGGGTATTAAAAGAACTGGCAAATGTAATATCGGCGCCATTGACAATAATCTTTGAGAACTTCTGGAGAACAGCAGACTGGAGGAGGACAAACGTTGTCCCCATCTTCAAAAAGGGGAAGAAAGAGGATCCCAACAATTATCGGCCAGTTAATCTGACATCAGTACCAGGAAAGATTCTAGAGCAGATCATTAAAGAGAGAGTCTGTGAACATCTAGAAGGCAATGCCATAATCACAAAAAGTCAACATGGGTTTCTGAGAAACAAGTCATGCCAGACAAATCTAATCTCTTTCTTTGATAAAATACCAGCTTGTTAAATGATATAGTATATCTTGATTTCAGTAAGGCCTTTGACAAAGTTCCCCATGACATCTTGCAAACAAGTTTGTAAAATGTGGACTAGACAAGGCAACTGTTACATGGATTTGTAATTGGTTGACCGGCCAAATCCAAAGGGTGCTCAACAATGGCTCCTTTTCATCCTGGAGAGAAGTGACCAGTGGGGTCCCACAGGGCTCTGTCCTGGGGCCAGTGCTATTCAACATCAGAATTGGGGGCATACTTATCAAATTTGCAGATGACACCAAATTAGGAGGAGTAGCTAATACCCCAGAGGACAGGATCAAAATTCAGAATGACTTTAATAGATTAGAAAGCTGGGCCAAAGTTAAAATGAATTTCAACCCGGAGAAATGTAAGGTACTGCCCTTAGGACGGAAAAATGAAATGCACAGATATAGGATGGGGCACACCTGGCTGAATGAAACTACGTGTAAAAGGGATCTGGGAGTCCAAGTAGACCACACATTGAACATGAGTCAACAGTGCGATGCGGCAGCTAACAAGGCCAATGTGATTTTAGACTGCATCAATTGAAGTATAATATCTAGATCAAGAGAAGCAATAGTGCCACTGTATTCTGGTCAGGCCTCATCTGGAATGCTGTGTCCAGTTCTGGGCACCATAATTTTAAAAGGATGTTGAGAAACGAGCGTGTCCAAAGGAGGGCAACAAAAATGGTGAAGGCAACAAAAAAAGGTACTGTATAATACAGTTCAGCCTTTATCAGAGTTATAGAATAATTTTAGTTTTATAGGAATGTGAATGTCCACTTTCTACCACTTTAATTCTTTATATTTGATTAATAGCAGCAGAGATTCTACAGCATTTTATCATAGCATAAATATCTGCCCACTATGTAATCCCTACTCTAAATACCACCATAGCAAAATGTATGAGAAATGATAAATATAACACCTCACTGCACAATACACAATGCACATGTAGATTGACACATTACTGTATTGTGGCATATCTGCAATGGCTTTGCTTAAATATGTATTCCTGCCAACACCTCCTTCCCTTGCACTGTAAACAGTCCAGACTTTCCTTTAAGAACAACCTGCTCTCAGGTATGACGACTACATGCCAATTAATAAAGATGGGAGGATTCCCAAACGAAGCTGATATCGTACCTATGACAGTTTGACACCACTTTAACTGCCATAGCTCAATGCTATAGAATTCTGGGGATTGTAATTTTGTGAGACATTTACCCTTCTCTGTCAGAGAGCTTTAGTGCCAGAGCAAACTATAATTCCCAAACTTCCATAGTATTGAGCCATGGCAGTTGAAGTGGTTGTCAAACTGGATTATTTCTGTAGTGTGGATGCAGCTGAAATGTGATATTTCTGCACTATAAGTGCATCTCTGGTACAAAAGACATAAAAAGACTGCAGCAAAATAACACATTCGCTGTGTAATGTACAACTGCACAAAAAAAAATCTTGTACAATATTTGCTCAGGAGTGGTCTGAATGGAGATGAGGATCCACCTGTGACTCTTTGCAATTTTGCAACTTTCCAAAGGAGCACCTGCTGACTGACAGAAGTTATACTGAAATAATTGAGCCATGATCTCACCCAGCAAGGAAGCTCTTATAATTTTAAGCAAAAGTAAATACTTGGGATTCATTGTCATAAATCCGAGATGGTCTGAGATCCTTACTTTGTAAATCTAAGAACACACCCAGCTACTATGGAGATTCTATTGGAAAAGATACCAGACAAGACAGTCAACCCAGCTCCGCCTGTTTGCAGCACAGCTGAGCAAAGTGAAAGCAAAACACAATCTGCCTTCCATACAATTGAAAAGAGGTTTTTAAGTACTGCCATCATGTGGTAGATTTAAAAAATAGCAATCCCTCATTTTCTCTTCATTTTACTGCAGCACTCACTTCATGATGTGTCAGACAAATGGCTCCAGATCTCCTCCCATGATTGCTAGGGTATTCCTCTACTTTCTGTGGAGGGGGTATGTTTTATCTATAGACAGCCTTCTGAGCCACCTTGCTGAAACAAAACAAAAGGACCAATCATGAAGCTGGGGGTGAGATAGGGAAGGAGGGTATGATATGGGTACTGCAAAAAGGAAATCTGTGTGTGGAGCATTCTAATGGTGAAATTACTGCAGAACAGCAGCAAGGTGCAGTACAATTCACTATTCCTGTCACACATCGCTGATTAAATGGTGGATCAATGTGATATAAAGGAGAAATGTGTTAAGGCCGTTACTCTTTTTACTAAGAATAAGGGCCGTTGGATGGCTATCCCTGTGAATCTGCACACATTTGCATGTGCAGTGCTTCACCAGGACAGGGCATCAGAGCAGAGGTGTGCCCATGCAGATGACAGCAAGATGCAATCATGCCCCCCTTCACACACCCCTTTACCCCCTCTTTGACTGCCTGTTTTGTATATGTTGTACTGTACTCATCTCCATGAGAGGTGTCACAGTTTCTCTTTTGGGCATTGCCACCCTCACTGCTAGGGTACGGCAGTTCTGTCCCTGTTAAATGTGCTGCTGCAAGATTGTTTACATGCGCAATTAGGGTTAGGATTTGGAAAGAGTGTCCCTTTAGAGCCGCCCTGGCATCAATGCATTTATACATACAAGCGAAGGTGTGTACTTTCCAGGAAGAAGTGGAAAAATCCAGCTTCTTTTTAGTCTGGCTTTTCTCCCCACAGTGTGGCTTGGGTGCTCTTTCTGGCTGGCGTCAAAGCATGTATCATCTAAATACCCCACCTTGAAGCCAGTCTGAAGCCTATTTATTTTGATCATCTGTTTCACCCCTTAATTAAATGTCTAAGTTATATGAGAGAGAAATTCATCTTGTCAGAATAGACTGAATCAGAGTTCTAATGTAGTGGTCTCCAACAAACTTTTTCAGGCTGCCACCCACTTTCTCTTGGGTGACAATCCCAGCACCTCCCTGGATATATTTTTGATGTCAGCTCTACTGCTTTGCTGCAGATTCAAAACAACCAATCTCAATCGCTGCTCCCTTTGCACCCAGTCACCCTGGGAACAGCAACTGAGCAGCGACTAAAGCTTCTTGTTCGTGCCAGTCTTTCATCAGACGCTGGCACAGGTGAGAGTCTTTTTAGTTGCTGTTTGACTAGTTACTCAGTCTCTGCTCCCTTTGTGCACTGTCATCCTGGGAGCAGCAACTGAGCAGCTGGCTAACCAGTGACCAAAAAGCCTCCCACCTGTGCCAGCCTTGCAGCAAAGGCCAATGTGAACAAGAGGTCTCTTGGTTTCTGCTCAGCCTTCTGCTCAGTTGCTGCCCCCAGGGTGATCAGATGCAAGAGAGAAGCTTCTTCCCAGAGAAGAGGGACTCTCAATCCTTCATCAGGACAGAGACAGGCAGAGCTAGTGTGTATGTAGGAGGTTTACAGAGACCAAATGCTCTGGACTGCAGACTGGTGTGGATTGGGAAAGGGAGAGATTTTAAGTACAGGAGCCACACCCAGAAGAAGGACTCTTTCCAAAAATCGAGGACAGATACTCCTTCCCTTGAGAAATCATCATCATTTATTTTATTTCTACCCCAGTCTTTAGAAATGCTCTCAGAGCGGAAGACATGTCATCCCCACACAGCTTCAAGTGCCCACTCTCCCACAAAAAATGGTTTCATCTGCTACATTTTCTCTCAGCCTGTTGATGAAAGAGAGCAGGGGCAGCAGTGCAACTCCAACCTATTAGCCAAGTCCCAGAAGAGCCGACAGAGCTTAAGAAGGCTTGCTCCATGGAAGGATGTTGCACTAGGTGGCTGTTAGCATCTCTTCCAGTTCTAAGAATCTTCCATTGTCTAGCTGGTATTTTAGAATTGTAGTGTTGGCAGAGAAGACGAAGGCCTTCCAATGGAACCCAGAGGCGTCATGTAAAGAGCCTGAGTGAAAACTGTGCTGGTGGATGGGAAGCCAGGATCCCTGAAATCACCTGGAAAGAAGGAGGCTCCGCCAGCCTCAAAGGAAACATCTTTTGTTGGGTAAGATCTCTTTCCATGAGGAAGTTCCTTGTGATGGTCAAGTGGAATGTGTTTTCAAGTGTTTGGAGCCTATTTCCCTGTTTCCCAATTTGTAAAGTAGGGGAGAGTAAACTCGCTGTATTTTCAAAAGTATATCTCTTAAAATATGTGAAGCCATTTCCATGAGAGAGTGTGGATGTATAGGGAGTTCTACATTTGTAGGGCGTGTCCTACATTTTCAGGTCAGATTTATAGGGCACATGCTTCATTTTTACACTGGTAGAGCCAGAGTTGTAAATCCCATCACACCAGAAGCAATTATAATTTGAAACAAAACCACCATAAACCAAACACTTTCACATGTCAGCGCAAGACCTATTTCTTAGTGAAATTGATTGTCTTCGATGGTGTTGATGTTTCCTTATTTGGAGTTCTTTCCACCCTAACCCTAATCCTAACCTTAAACGCAAACCCTAATCTGAAACCCTAACCCTAAAACCTAAACCTAACCATTGATCCTAACCCTAACCTTAACTCTAAACCCTATACCCTATACCCTAAACCTGAACCTTAACCATGGTGTGCTGTTGTGGATTTATAGGAAGTCCTACATTTGTAGGATGTGTCCTACATTTTCAGTGCAAGACCTATTTCTTAGTAAAAATGATTGCCTTCGACAGTGCTGGTGTTTCCATTTTTAGAG
>NC_056524.1:168949977-168981779 GCF_019175285.1 Sceloporus undulatus
GTTTCTAGAACCCAATTGTTGAGGTAACACCACCTTCAAAGGGAAAGGGGATTTTACACAGGGGAAGATTCAAAGAGGGTTTTGTGCCTTCAAGACTTCCTCCCAGGACAGGCATTTTAGTACTGTATTTTAGTATTGTATACTACTGAAATATATCAAGTACTGTACTGTACTGTATTCTAAGTTATAGCCATGTTGGTCTGTAGAATCAGTACAGTACCTAGAGAGGTCTGTAGCCCCTTTGAGACTCACTGAAAGAAAGAACTTGGCAGCAGGAGCTTTCCTAGATGCAAGTCTACTTCCTCAGATGCATTTGGATATAGCGTAGAGAGATCTTGTAGCCCCTTTGAGACTCACTGAAAGGAGGAAGTTGGCCACAGGGGCTTTCCTAGACTTAAGTCTACTTCTTGAGGAAGAGGAAGCAGACTTTAGTCTAGAGAAACTCACTGTTTACTAATACCCGGCTGCTGCCAACTTACTTAAGTGACCTCAGAGGTGCCATGGGCTCTCTCTACATACTTATGAATGTCCTGTGCTGTGGGTGCATTTACTTGAGGCACTGGTGTTGCTAGGATTGCGTATAACTGAGAAGCGGGACAGAAATGAATATTATTGTTAATTATTGTTCCGTTTGTGAAGCAGAGCGCTGTATACACGGGCGGCGCTGTGTAAATGCACGATGGTAATAAGGTTCTAGGTTGCTGGGCTTCGTTTTCCTCCTTTAAACCAGTTCTCAGGAGGAAGGAAGGCCTACACAGCTTCCCTTCCAACCGTCAATCAAAGCCGCCATTTTGTTTCCTCTCCCGCCCCTCGTCCCGCCGCGTCTCCCATTCGCTATCCAGCTGCGCATGCGCCGCCGCCCCGTCGCTGAGCGACGGGAGTGAAGGTTCCCGTCAGGAGCGCCGAACTCTCGCGAGAGGCGGTCCAACAACGTCATCCTGCTTCAGCTGCGCAGTTCCTCCGCCCGGCACTTCCTTATCCTTTGTCCAAGGGGAGGAGGCTGTTGAGCCGCCATTTTGTTTCCTCGCGTCCCGCGTCTCCCATTCGCTATCCCGTTGCGCATGCGCTGTCGCTAAGCGACGAGAGCGCCGAGGTCTCGCGAGAGGCGAGCCGACGACGCCATCCCGCTCGCTCGCCTGGGCTGCGTAGCTCCTCCGCCGGGCGCTTCCTTGTCCTTTGTCCAAGGGGGGGAGGAGGAGGAGGTTCGGCGCTGCTCCCCTTGGGGAAGTGGGTGAGGTGCTGCCGGTGAGTGGGAGGGAGGCGGGAGGTAGGGCGGGAAGAGGAGGAGAGGGCGAAGCGGCCGTTGGTGGGGCGCGCGAGCCATCGAAGGGAAGGCGCGAGGCTCCTCTTTCTCTTCGGACGCCATTTTGAATGCTTAGAAAGCGGGGGGAGCGCTGAACAGAGACACCCGGGGAGCGAAAGAACGGGAGTCGTCGTCATGGTGATGGGCGGGGTAACCTGAGGGAACGGAAAGACTGGGCCCCAGCGAGGCTAACCAATAGAAAAGGAGGCGCGCGGCCTCCCCCCCCTCGCGCCACTGCTGAACGTTGGGCCGATAAGACAAGAGAGCCACACCCCTTTCGAATTCGTAGATTCTGCCACGCCCCCTCCTTTTCTACCGCCCTTTTGTGACATACGCATGCGCGGTATAGGAGGCGACAGCGCGCGCGTCCGTGTGCGCATGCGTGCGCGGTCTGAGCAGGATTTCTTGCGTGTTGTGACGTGTTGTTCTACGTAGAGAGCGGAAGGCGCCTGAGAGAGTCAGACAGAGTCCGTGCTCCTGAGGGTCCCCAGGTGCTGGGGGAGTCTGGCAAGTGTCCTTTTGTTGTGGCCCCAGAGCCCTCTTGACAGAGGAGGATACACACTCCTCCTCCACAGTTGCGGATTTGAACATTAACGGTTTTATTAATATGTTCCTCTCTAGGAATATCTAGGTCCTCCTCCAGCACAACTCTATGGCCAGCCTTAGCCAAAGTCGCACTGAAGGACCTAGAGAGCATACTCTACTAGCCATTTGTAGTGCCTCCAGTGCAGTTCTATGGCCAGTGTCTGTCAGAGGTTGGCCACAGAGTTGCACTGAGTGAGGACTTAGAGATTCCTAGGGAGATGTTCTTGTTATTTGCCGTTCTTCCACATTCGTGGGGGTCCTGTGCCCCCAACCTCAGCAGATGCGGAGGGACAAGTGTAAATCTCAAGAAGCTACAAGCACTGAGCCATAGCAGTTAAAACAGGGCCAAACTGGATTATGTCTGCAATGCCAGTGGGAATTATTTCCGATATCACTTACTTACATGTTTGTTCATATATAATAATAATAATAATAATAATAATAATAATAATAATTTGTTTTATTTATATACCGCTATTCCAAAGATCATAGCGGTGAACAGCAAGTAAGCTAATTAGCAAGTAATTATGGCATTTATACCCCGCCCTTCAGCCCTAAAGGCTCTCAGAGCGGCTTACAATTATTATTATTATTTAATTAGACAGTTCCCTGCCCTTAGGCTTACAATCTAAAAAGACACAACACAAAAGGAGAAGGGAATGGAGCTGGGGAAGGGGATCAGGTCCAGCATTCCTTCTCTCCCTCTGAGTCCTGGACCAAAGCAGATGGACTGCAGGGAGGGCTCTGCTTCTTAAGGGTAGGCCCAATGGGATAGGCCTGTCTTTTCACTCCCTCCCAGGCCGGATGGAGACAGGTGCCAAGGAGGGAGGGAGGCTCTGAAGTTCACAGAAAAACTTACATAGCATAAAGTTACCCAAAGGGTAAATCCCATCCGCTGTTCAGCAGTACAAGAACTCTCTCCCAGATGCTGAGTAGAGAAAAAACTTCCTTTCAGCCCCCCATACAATGCCTCACAAGCAGCTGTGTATATCAGAATAGGTTTTGAAGCTCTATAAATGGCAAATCAATGCCATTTATACCAAGAAAGCATTTATTTTTTGTTCATACATTCGTAGCACTGTGTTACCCTTTTAGGCAATGCAATGGCTTGATGTGGTTGGCTTGGCTAATTAAAGCAAATGTTAGCTTTGCTCTGTAGTACAGTTCTGAAGTAGTTTTTGTTATTTCTCATACTGGCAGATACCTTTTGTACATCAAGGACAGGCCTGATTGTGCAAAGAACTGAAGCCAGGTTCTCTGAGAGAAAGCTTTGCTGCTGCGTGTGATGAAACCTAACCCCAAGTAAATAAGCGTACGGTTGTGCTGTTTGCCCTGTTCTTAGACAAGCATAAATAGGATGGGATTCAATGTACTTGGATAACGTATATTCAAGTTTATTCAAGCAGAAGGGTGCTTTGATTTTTGTTGTTGTTTTTATTCTGGCCAAGGGAGACTCTGAAGTTCAAAACCTTTGATAGACTTCATGTGCCAATGTTATTATTTAAGAAGAATGCTCTTCTGTGTGGAGCCATTCCTCATTTGTCTCTGTTGTCATATTTGTTATGTAGTTGTGAGTGTAGGAAAACCCTTAAATGTTTTTTTATACCCCCAGAGTGTGCTGCCAAAAAGGAGCTGAGAGAGGAAACGACAATCATTTTGCGTACAGAAACACAACCAAATCCATTTGCACCCTTGACTACCCTTGCATTCGGTTCACTTATGCATCTTGCTGTTGGCTTCAGGCTGGAGTACAGAATTTTCTTCTGGAGACTTTAATAAAGTCAAATATCCCAGGACTGATAATGGGAAAGAAAGCCAACGCAAGTAGAATAAAAGGACAGTGAAAAACGTACTCCATGGTGCTTCCATTCTGTTTTACTCTATGTAAAAGCTACTGCAAGTAGGGCTGAGGATTCTGTGGACTAGTCCCTTTTGCTTTTTATTTCCCAGGATAAAAGTCAATCAGTAGGATTATATGTCTGTGTTTTCTTAAAATAGTGGAGATTACAGGTTATGGAACAGTGTCTCCCTTGACAGTATAAGTTCTTGCATGAATTTGGGCTCCTACCTCTTTGGACACTTTTGTGGGGAGAAAAAGAAACATTGAATGCACTGTGAAGTTTCATAGCTGGTGAGAGAGCCATTATTTTCAGGAAGATGTTCATCCTTTGTCGCTTTCTCATTGGAAGGGTAGAAAAAAGGTGACCTCCTCCGCCAGAAAATGTATACACATTTCTAATCCATTGGGTTGGCGCTCTGAGAACTAAGCTCTGAAAGAAATAAATTAAATGAATTCCAGTAGTTCAAAGCTGGGAAACCTGTGGCTCTCCAGGTGGCCATAGCGGCTGAGTATGATATTGGAGTCCAGCAATATCGGGGGGCACAGGTTCCCCACCCATGTAATCAATGCAAAAGAAGAGCACAAACTCCAGAGGCAAAGATTGCTGGGTCTAGGTTAGACTCTAGCAAACTAGAAGTATATCTCTCTGGAAGGATGAACAAAGTGTGAGGAAGAGAAGACATAAAGCATAAATACCAGTGTGAGGGGAAAATTAGGGTCTTTTTCCCCCGCTATCAATATCTCATTTTTCATGCTAGTTTTACTTATATTTATTATGCAAAGTGAAGAAAATGGCAGAGTAATGTTAGATGCCTATTAGTATCCAAAACGTTTTCACAGTAACCAACATTAGTTGAAGCAAGGCATTTGACATGGTATGGAGAATGCAGTCAAGTGCACTTACAGGGCAACCTCATTTTCAGAAGTGACCTCAATTGAATTCAATGGACTCCAGTTACTTCCATGGGAGTGGGTCTAAGTACAGCCCTAGTGTAATTTAAGCTATAGGTTTCACTCAACCTAAAGTGACGTTTATGCATTGAACAAAGTGTTATAAGTGCATTTAGGATTCTGTTGTTTAAGTTAATATTTAAATAGCTGTATTGGATTCTTGTGAATATTTTTTAATATGGGATGAAGGCATTGAAGATTTAGTGTACTGATTTCAGTATGTCTGGAAAACTGTGCTTCCCGGGGACTTTAATCTGGATGCTAGTTGTATCTTTGACTTTATATTTAATTAGGATTGGATTCATTCCACTGACCTGAACATGATTTATATTGTTAATTTGTAATGTTACGATTAAACCTTTTAAAAAGTGGAAAGATTTCAACTCCTCATCCCTGATTAAATGGAGTATAAACATTGTTGGTCCCAAACAGAATACAGTAGAGAGAGGAAAGATGGGGCTAATATCATAGGAAACAGCTATTTTTTTTATTTTGCTTTTCTTTCTGTTGTTATATATTCATTTTTAAGAAATGTTTTAACTGTTGTATTTTTCTTTTATTGTTGTCACATAACTCATAGCTGCCTTGTGGATCCCTTGTGACAGAAAGGCTGGGTAAGAAGCACTGTAAACAAAAACAAACATGACTACCCCACCTCTCTCTCAGGGCTTGTGCCGGATAAAATACCTGCTTGCCCTGTCATAAAAAGTAAACTTCACAGTGACTTCGCATTTTCTTTTTCAGAGCAGTTTGCTTTTGGATGATCAAGAACACTGTATCTCCGGCAGACTATTACTGCTCTAGAAAGTTTCTCTTTGTTCTGTGGAGGCTGCGGACTAGGTCTTGTCAAAGATTGTTATAATACATTCAGCCTCTGTGTGACAAGTTAAGAAGAATCGGGTAGAATAGTTGAGAGACAGTATCCTGCTAATGATCTACTTTGTTAGGTGAAGCCTTGCTGGTTTGTGATACAAAAAAGTCCCTTAACAGAAGACTCTTGTTTGCCAGTTACTAGGCTTAGTTAGCATTCCATGTTGTGTGGCTGTTAAGAAGTTGTTAGTTTCATGCTCTTTTTGTTAAGTGTTCAGGTTGTCAGGAAAATTAGACAAATAAGTGTTGATGGATAGATGTGTATAACTCCTTTGGGCAACTTCCAGCAAGAGCATGTGTGCCTTCTGCTGTGCTAAAGGGCTGATAAATAATCTCATTGGCTTTAAGTTCAGTTGAGATTTGAATACCTTATATAGATACATACATATTGCATATACTATGTTGGTAACTTGCACTGTGCAGAAACAACTCCAGTAGGAGGCTAGAAGTATTGAGGTTTCCTTGTTCCTGGTCTCCTCTGCCATCTTCGTGTCCTGCTGAAATTCCTTCCAGCCGGGTGCAAAGGGCATGCAGTGGATTCCTGCAGCTGCCTCCAAGTCCCTAATGACACAGGGACAGTTTCCTTTAGTCCAAAGTGTCACCAGACCTGCAAACTCCACAACTAACAGGTGTTGCTTCAGCTCTCTGCCTAAGGCTCACTCATCACAACCACCATTTTGATCAGCATTTCTCTTCTCTTGTCATTTCTAGGCTGTTCTTATTCCACATTTGGCTGTCTAGCAAAACCTCACTAGGAATGTGTGCAGGACCCACTTTGCTATGATAGAGTCCCAGCTATAGTTGAACAACTGGAGGCTTCTTGACAAAAAGCTGGCAGGTTTTCTCTCTAGAGCTGAGCTGTGGCCCTTTTTTGTCTTTTATAGTGATATTTTAATGGGACTCATCTACGCATATTCAGGGAAATAGAGTACTTACCACACATGAAGGGGAGTGTTAAGCTGCTTGGGTTGCAAGCAGAGAGTCTTTTTCCTAAACTTGGTGTCGTCAGACTGTAGGTCTTTCAAATATATCTCTGATGTGTTTGGTGGTAAGGACAGATTCTCATAGGTCCACAAGAAACTATATAGCCTTGTATAAATATAGAAATCAACTCAGAAAACTAGATTGACATACCCACAAGTCAATGTATGTGCTGTACCTTAATTCTTAGGAAAAGGGAATCATGTCTTTCTCTGAGTAGAGTAGTGAGAGCTTAGTCCATCCCAGGAGAACCTAAAAGAAACACCAACTCGCTCTACTCTCTCCACTCTGGCACCACTTCTTCCCTTTTTGAATGCCTGGGGAGGAAAATAGCAGAGGTGGCATCAGCTCTTTGGCACTTCCTCTGAAAGGATCACTGAGAGAGTGGAGGGGGACAATGGTTTTTTAGGTGTTCTCAGGATGGACTAAGCTCTCACCTTTTGCCACCCTACTCAGAGAAGGGGATGGTTCCTTTTTTGATAAGAGTTAATACTGTACTTTAACTCTTGCCTTTACATCCTTTTGACATGTTCATATGTTCTTAGCCCTGATCATGCCTGGTCACCCCCCCCCCCCCCAAATGTCACAGCCACAACGTACTGTAGTTCCTTCCTCATCCCTCCACTCTTTAGGATGGGCACAAACAGTTATGCCTCCCAGAATTTTGTAAGTTCTTTGGCATCATTTTCTTTTACTTCATCCTTTACATTGTTTGTTACATATGGGTCACATCAAAATCCATAATTTTTGGCCCCAGAACCTGCTCTTGTCTTTAAACATGAAGTTGACTTATATATGAGTATATGCAACAATTGCAGAAAGTCAGAAGAGGTCTCTGCAGGAAGCAGCCATAAGGGGTAGTTTCTGCTCTCCAGTATTACTGGCCTCTTCAGTTATGTTGGGAGAGGGGGCAGAACTACATAAGTTGCACTGAACAAAACTGAAACAGGGATAACTCAGGGGGGCACATAGTAAGACAAGGGGGGCTACATTGTCTGTTGACACATGTAGTAGGTTTGATGTTAAATATATCCTTTGTAAGTGTGATATGTCCACCTCATTTGAGTGGTTCCATTTCATGTTTAAAGAAAGTGCCTTTTTTCTTTTTGGATGTGAGGTATACAGCATTGTGATAAGCTTCTGCATTAGTCGATGGGATTCAGGTTCATTGGGGGTGTGGATTTGACGCATCCTGGAACATAGTCTTAGTCTTGGGTGGCCAAGACAAATTGTGGAAGTCATATTGTTGTGGAAATTGTAGTTTTACCATGAGACTATTATCTATCTCCTTCAGTGCTGTTTGTGGCTTTATTCTCTGCATTTGCATCTACCTATTCCATCTTTGCCCATTCTTTCTTTGTACTTCCTTTTCTTGGGTGGTTTTCTCAGCCTTGCTAGAGACAGTATATTTTATGGAAGTATAATGCTGAGCAAGCAGTTATGGTGTACTTCTTCTTTTTTATGCTTCAGGTCTAGACTAGAGAAGTGGCTTCTTGCATGTGATCTGAGTCCATCAGTGCGAGAGCAGGCATGATAGTGTCCTTCTCCCTCTGCTTGAGAGGTTTTCTTCCCAGACTTGTTTGATGAGGAACAGAATCCTTTGTTATTATTATTTTTCCTCATGGCTCTTTGCCCTTCCCTATAAGGGAAGATAGGGGAAACTGTTTAGTTGGTGTACTGGCTAGTCTATAGGGCCAAATCAGGCAGGACCTTCTCAGGACAAAAGTGGGAAGGATCACTCCTCCACTATCTCTTCCCATGTGGGGAAAAACAATCTTTCTACTTGTAAGAATAAATGGAATTATATCTCAAAGAAAACTTCTCCTCCACCAACTTAGAATTGCCAAATAAAAATAGTATAGAAATACCAAGTGTCTTAGTGAGTAAAACTGTATTAAAGCTGGGATTCTCACATGCATCTCCAGTTGATAACTAAATAGGTTTCAGGCATCTCTGGATATACCAGTTCAGTTGCTGAAATGGGAAGATGCTGCTGTGTTCTGTTTGGGGCACATGTGTTTGAGAGTCTATGCGCTCCACTATGGAGTCTATGCGCTGTTGTTCTACTATTTTCCAGAATAAAAATTCATGTCACTCCTGATCCCTCCCTTATTACACTTGATTTTTACATTTAGTATGTTGTATATGTCACCTTTTCGTTTTAAAAAATAAATCATCTGTGTAGAAGCTTTCAAAATAAAGAGGAAATTATTTTGTTTGCGTCTCTCTGTCTGGCTGTCATTCTGTCCTGCGGTGAAACATGACCTCTTGTGCACCGCCCTGTTTCCTTTTCCCAGTCTCCTAAATTTTACCCTATGCCTGTCAGTCCCTTCCCAAGATCCTGGTGTTTTGCTTCCCATTCACTACCTCACCTAGTTGTCAGAACTCCAGTCCTGTAGCTGGCACTGGAACAGAATGTGCATGTGGCTTTTATGTGGGCATAGGAAAGGTATGTGCACACTGTTCATGTATATTATTAGACAATAGCTTATAGTGGCTTTACCAGCCTGCAGTGTTATGAGTTAAAGTAGCGCACACTGAAGTGATTGGGTGATTGTAGTGCATGGCTGGGCTAACTGAAAGGAATTGGGGAGATACTATTACTTTCTCAAGCCGTAGGTGCATCTCATTTGAGGGCCAAAGGTGTTGAGGGTAGCGGTGTGGCAGGCTGCATGAGAAGGTCATGCTAGTTGTCATGTATGTATTAAAGGCAATGGCAGTTGTAAACTCTCACAGCATTGTGCTTTCAGTAACATCTGAGCAGCTGTTGCATTTTTTTTAATGTTTCAAGATATTGCTAATGTATACAGTCCTGCTTACAAAGGGGTGGGGGTGAATCATGATTCTCAAATGCTGAATTTGCTGTTTATGTTTTTTATGGTGTTTGATTTTAAACAGCAAAATGGACTGGGCTGGGAAACATAATGGTCCAAATGATTCATCTAGTGATGGAACAGTACGATTGCGTGGTCTGCCATTTGGCTGCAGCAAGGAGGAGATCGTTCAGTTCTTTCAAGGTAGCTCTAGTGTTAATGTCAAGTGACTTTCAGTGTTTCTATGTCTGCAAGACTGATATTTGAAATAGTTTAATTTTTATTAGCTATTCCTGAGGGGGGAGGGGGGGAAATCAGTCTTTAAAGTATAGATTGCTAATTTTGGTATTCTTTATTAAAATACTGCTAAACAGTTAAGAGATACATTGGTAGTGTAGGCTATAAAATCTATACATATTTAGATATCTTGCTAGGAATCAGGATTTGGAGCATGTAGCTACTAGTATAGTATGTAGTACAGGTGGGCCTTTGTGATGTAGCTGTTGCTGTGTAGTCTGAACAGAAACAGTAATAGAATGTCTAAACCCATAAAGTTTAATGAAACATCTTTAGTGTGTGCATTTGGGTTAGGTGGGGGGAAAGCTAAGCTATTTTCTTGCATTTGTGTAGATTTGCTTTAAGTATTTTCTACAAATGGGAATGTTTCAGACTTTAACACTCTTCCCCTTGATGGGGTTATTTGTCCTTGGGTTAAAGGGTTGGAAATCGTGCCAAATGGGATAACATTGACGCTGGACTACCAGGGGAGAAGCACAGGGGAGGCCTTCGTGCAGTTTGCTTCAAAGGAGATAGCAGAAAAAGCTCTGGGGAAACACAAGGAAAGAATAGGGCACAGGTGGGGATGGAGAGTTTGGGATGGTATTAAATCTTCTTTGGGGGGTTGGGGGTCAGTGTTGCTTTTGGGGGGTTGGGGAGAATAAATTAACTGGCTATTTTTAAAAAAAAGAATCACCCTAAGTAACTTGGGAAGTACAGTAGAATTGGTGGGAGGGGGATTGGTAATATTATCTAGCTTCATAAAATTAGATTGTTTCAATTTGTGTGGAGGGTGTTCTGTGATAGCCAGATCTTTTTCAAAAGATTTTGTTCTGGGGTAGGGGGGGAGTGTGGTTCAGAGATTTGTTATATTTAATATGCAGTTAGATTGTTTTTTAGTCAGTATAATAAATCAGAAGAATGCTTGCTTTTGCATTTAAAATTCCTAAATGTTAAAGTGACACTTGGAAAAACAGTGTACACTTCTACTGAATGCTGTATCTAGCTGTAGAATTCAGAGTATTTGTGCAACATGTTACTGTATTTTGTTCCAAATATCATATATTTGTATTCTTACATTTGTACATTGTAAATCTTTTTTTACTCAGATATATTGAGATCTTCAAAAGTAGTAAGAGTGAAATCCGAGGATTCTATGACCCACCACGAAGAATGATGGGACAGCGACCTGGACCATATGATAGACCAATGGGAGGAAGAGGGGGTTATTATGGAGCTGGGCGTGGAAGTATGTATGACAGAATGCGTCGAGGAGGTGGTGGATATGACGGTGGTATGTGTATCTAATGACCACAGGCTCTTGTCATTTTCATGTTCCTGACGTTTTGTCAAGAAATACAGAAATGACAGTAATTATAATACATACCAAGTCTGAAATCTGGATACCACTCAGTTTATTTTTAC
This sequence comes from Sceloporus undulatus, assembly GCF_019175285.1. NCBI lineage: Eukaryota > Metazoa > Chordata > Lepidosauria > Squamata > Phrynosomatidae > Sceloporus > Sceloporus undulatus. The sequence continues at coordinate 168,961,022 of NC_056524.1, forward strand.
AAGCCGTGTGACTAAAGTTTGAAAAGGTATGGAAAGGCATCTGAAATTAGATTTTGACTGTAAAAAACTTGGTTTGCATGTCTTTGAGCCTGACCACATTTATGTACTGATATTTGTTTTTATATTTGATGTGAAGAAATGTTGATTATATGCATAATGTTAATGTCTGAAGCTTGCTTTTAAAGAACATTACATTATATGTCCACTTAAATCTCACAGGGTATGGTGGCTTTGATGACTATGGTGGCTATAACAATTATGGCTATGGAAATGATGGCTATGATGACAGAATGAGAGATGGGAGAGGTAAGATCTAAAAGCTGAATAATATTCTTCAACGACAGGTTGCCTCATGCAAACTCTCTAAGCAGAAAACAAGGAGGTGTATTGTTTTGTATGAACAGAAATTCTAGCAAAAGTGATAATTGTTTATTTCTAGGGATTGGTTTTAATTCTTTAGTAGTAATGTTAAATTCATCAAAGCTGAAGGAAATGGTGTGTATTGCTACATAGTTGTAAGTCCCAGTATGTGGTTAAATGAGGAAACTACTTTTCTTTACCATTCTTCTTGAATGGAATGGAAAAAATATTTAGCCTGATGGGTACCAAAAGATGCCCAGTGAAAAGTAAACTGTAGTAGCGTATTTTTCAGTACTTGGTACTCCAGTCCTATGCCCAGTTTCAAGAAAGCTAAGTGCACATTGGATGTCCTTCAGTAAACCATACATTTACAGACATTTTTGTTTCTAGGAATGGGAGGCCATGGATATGGTGGAGCAGGAGATGCCAGCTCAGGCTTTCATGGTGGTCACTTTGTTCACATGAGGGGATTGCCATTTCGAGCTACAGAAAATGATATTGCTAATGTAAGTGTTGTGGATATACATTCTTAGTTGAATCAAAAATGTTTTTTCATACCTGGTGAATTGTTTTACTTCTGAAATCAGATGCATGCAACCATTTTAAAACTGAATAGAATGCAGCTACTGTATGGTGCTAAAGACTTACACACACATTGCTGCTTCCATTTTTTGTTGAAAGGTTACTGGCATTGAAAAGTAGTTAGCGTTGCATTTTGATTTGAACCAACACTATTCTTTCCATCGAAATCTAAGAAAGCTCATTTATTTCTGCACCATAGTCTGGTGCCACTGATAAATTGGATGAGGATGAACAAATGGATACTTAATCCAAACAAGTTAAAGATGCTCCTTATCATCTGAAACACAGATCAATCAATAGCTATTCAATCTGTGCAGGATGGAATCATGCAACCCCTGAAGAGGCAGGCTTATTGTTTGTATGTACTGTCGTATTCAACTCTGGAGAGGAATGCATTTGCACAATTAAATCTAATGTGTTAGTCTGCTCATTCCTGTCTGGTCTCACCACATAACATATGCCTTAGTTAGATCTTATTTAGATTATTTTTACTGTATTGTACATATGTTTACTGTATTGTACATACTCCTTAAAGAGTATTTTTATTATTATTATTTGACAACTGCAGTTGGTCCAAAGAGCTTTGATCAGACTGTTGACCAGTTCTGATTACAGGGATTATGTAACCCCTGATAACAGCAGCAGCAGGTCAACTTCTGGGCCAAATTTAGTATGTTAGTTATGGACTTATAAACTATTCTCCACAATATGTCAATATCTTCATGGCCGACTTAGCTTCTTTAACTCCTACACCCAGAAACCTCTCCTCTACCTGAGATACATCTTCATAATTTGGAGTCATGGAGAAGACCCGCTCAAAATATTTCACCAGCGTTTCAACAACTTCCACCCTACCATGAACCCCAACCTGGAACTATCTACAGAAGAGGTTCACTTTCTGGACCACAGTGTAGCTACAAAATGGACATCTAAGCACCACTGTATATTGCAAACCCACAGACCACTACATGAACTTACATGCCTCCAGTTTCCATCCTAAATACACAACCAGATCCATAGTCTGCAGCCAAGCCCTGCAATACAGTCACATTTGCTCAAATCCACAAGATAGGGATGTCAAACTCAAGGAATTACAACAAGCATTCCTAAGACTACAGTACCCACCACATGAAGTTAAAAAACAAAACAAGGCTTGTACCCAGGATAGCTATTACAGAACAGTTTGAAAAGAGAAAATGACAGAACCTCACTAGTGGTCACATACAGCTCCCAACTGGGACCACTCAGGCATATCATCAATAAACTACAATCCATTCTGGACAATAATACTACTCTTTCAAGGGCTCTGGGTGGCAGATCTTTACTTGCCTACAGACAGCCTCCAAACCTCAAACAGGAAGATACATAACACACATGACAACACAGGTACTAAGCCTTGTCACAAACCTAGATGCCAACTCTGCCTGCACATTTATCCAGGAAATGTCATCACAAGACTTAATGGCATCACCCACAATATTAGGGGGACCTTCACATGCTCATCCTCCAATGTGATTTATGCCACACTATATCATCAGTGCCTATCAGCACTTTACATCGGGCAAGCAGGCCAGTCCCTGAGACAGAGGATAAATGGACATAAATCAGACGTTAGGAATGGAAATACCCTCATGTTAACTGGATCTGCAGGAGCCAACTTTTTTTTTCTTTTCAGTTTTCTGTTAAACTTGTGTCCCTGGCTTCCACTCCACCAAAAGCATCTGAGGAAGTAGACTGAAGTCTACGAAAGCTCATGCTGTCAATTTCTTTCAGTTAGCTGCTACAAAATCTGTTTAATATATTCCCTCATGTAAGCCTACTGAGACTTTGATGTTTGTAGGGAAGGGCTATCTTTTGCTTCCACTACCTTCAGAGGTATGTTTGGTGCAGGCATGAGAGGGCCTTTTCAGTGACTGTTCTTTTAAAAAAAAACTTTTAAAAACCCTGGGACTTTCTCTACCCTAGTAGCCTCATGGGCTGTGTGTCAATTTTATTTATTAACTTATCTGTCAAAATAAAGCTCGCTTTGAGCTGAAGCAACACGACAGGTGAAATTTATTCCCTGTGGTCTATTTGCGGTCTTTGCAATATTGTAGGTATTTTGGCACATAGAGTTCAAGGAGTCAGGATTCACAAAACTTAGGGAAAAATGATTAAGCCAAATTGTTTTTAAAATTAAAATATGGATGAGGGAGGAAATAAAGCACCACAGGACAGCTGACCTCAAAATTGTTATGTGGTTTGGATTTGTTTTGGGGTTTTTTTTTAAAAGAAAGATGAAATATTACACACAGTGGCTGCATTCCATGCCAGACCTGTTAACATAAGAATGAAGTAACTTTTTAAAAAGCAATCATGCCTATTCTTGCTTTTTTCTTTTTTCTTTTTAATCCTTCATGTTCATTGATCTTCTGTAACCAGGTCTTTCTGCAGTTTTTCTAACCAGTTCTAGAGCTGTGTATATGAATACATGATCTATAGTATAAATCCAGTCAGTTTGTACTTGTACATGCGGCTCATCCCAGTGTGAAGTTTGTAAGGATGAGGTAGTTGACTCACTTCTCTGAGATGCCATTTTGTCTCTGGCTTTATTCCCCATCCCCAAGATACAGTTTTACAAATAGCTCGTTTGTAGACCTAGAGATTCTAAAGCGAATAAATCCCATGAAGCCTAATCCAGGCTACTGTAGCACCAAGATTTTGTACATTATTCCTAGTACAAAAATAATGTCCAAAAGGCTCAAAGGAAGTAGGTATGGGCAGCTGAAGTTGGGCTATGCGGTTAGGAAAGCTCATAACAAATTTGTGTGTTTTCTAGTAAAAGGGCTTTTTCCGACATATATTTTCATTAAAATGAAAATAAATAAATGACTTCTCAGTTATTATATACAGTTCTTAAACTGTTATAAGAAATACCAATTTTGCTTTTATCAGAATTTACAACCATATATCCATTTCTTTTAAAGATGTTAACAGTTTATTTTAATGGTAGCAGTTTAGACACTGAAGTGTGAAATACTGCAATATATGGGCGTAAATTCGATTTGATACATTGAAAATCTTCTACACTCATTAATATACAATTTTTCACTTTTAGTTTTTCTCACCACTGACTCCTATAAGAGTTCACATTGACATTGGAGCAGATGGTAGAGCCACAGGTGAAGCTGATGTAGAATTTGTGACACATGAAGATGCAGTGGCTGCCATGTCAAAGGATAAAAATCATATGCGTAAGTATAGCAAACAGAAAAATTAAATGATCAGAATTGGTGTCTTCTGGCTGATAGAAGTACTGTAATATGAGTTTTATTTTCATAAAACCGAAAGGCAAAAGCAGTATTGCAAACTGCATTACTAAGATTAATATAGACAATCTAATACCACACTTTTTACAGTTAGCCAGCATGAATACCTGCGGTGTAGACCTTTTGAATTGTTTGGAATACTTGCTTACACTGTACATTTTGGAAGAGTACTGCCATTTCACATCTGTGTGATTTATTTACAGAGCCACACATGCTGATTGGCCATCTTTCTGTAGCATATGTGCTTGTAAAGGAAAAGGAGGTTATAAATCTCCAGATTCTTTATTAATTGTGATGGGCAGAAATATGTTTATACTTTTGTGTTACCAAAAAGAAAGAAAAAAGATGCATATAGACTTTAAAGTCATCACCATTAAATTTTCACTTATGGACTTGTATGTTTTGATTGTTCTTTTAAAGAGCATCGATACATTGAGCTGTTCCTGAATTCAACTGCTGGAGGTGGTTCTGGCATGGGAGGCTATGGCAGAGATGGCATGGGTATGCTTGGTTTCACATTTTAAATTCAAATTAAATATACACAGGATTTCTAAAGACTAACGGTGAATGCTGTTTTCCAGATCAAGGTGGTTATGGTTCCGTTGGAAGAATGGGAATGGGCAGCAGTTATAGTGGAGGATATGGTACTCCTGATGGGTTGGGTGGCTATGGTAAGTTGTCTTAGTAGTCAAACTCTATTGTTACTTTACTGCTAAGATACTTGCTCTTCTTTAAGTACCTGTCACCTGAGAAAAGTAAAGAATGAAGTGTAAATTGTGTGCACATAATGCATGTACAGCTAATAATATAAATGATGTAAGCTATGGCTATGTAATGTTAATAGTTAAACAATATGACTGTCAGAATACACATTCTCTTTTTGCTTCATAGGTCGCGGCAGTGGAAATAGTGGTGGATACTATGGGCAAAGCAACATGGGAGGAGGTGGATGGCGTGGAATGTATTGAGGAGCCACACTGTGTCTGCAAAGCATATTGGAAGGAGACAGTACCTGGTCTACTAGGCTTTCTTACAAAATTTAAATTTCTTTTGTATTGAAAACTTTATAATGACTGAAGGAATGTGTTTTCCCATTATTTGGTAAGCAACAGAGTGTGATGGGGAAATCTGTTTTCTGTAGGTTTTATTTGTTGCATACTCTGACTTTAAATAAATTTTTTATATTCAAACCACTGATGTTGATACTTTTTATACTAGCTGCTCCTAAAGGTATGTTGCATATTTCAGAACTCTGTTCATTTAAGAGATTCAAATCATTAAAACTGTTGTCTCATTATTGATACAACACTCTGTAAACTGAAACAACCATCAACTTGATAGTACATTTGTTGAGATTTGAAGCAAAAGCATAGGGTAGTTTCCTGCAGTTAAAATTGTTATAAAATGCCTGCCAGTGAAGACAAGTTCTCATAGCAGAATGTCTCAAACTGTGCTGAGCATGACGGCTGTGAGTTAAAATTCTGGAATAACCTAGTGTGCAACTGTTAAATTTTAAAAAGCCAGTTGATGTGTAAACTATGTGCATGACAGAAATCTCTTAACCCTGAAAAGTGTATGTAAAGTATTGGTACAAATCTGTATCAATCTTCATATTCATATCCTTGGTAATCAGATTTTCAGAGAAGTTGTGAATAATAATATATGGGTAATAGAGGATATGAAGCATTTAACTATTGCTCTAGTGGACTAAAGTAACATCCATAGATTCAGTAACTGTCCTCTTAGAAATAAACATGAATTTGAGTTGGGGATACTGCTCCTATTGCTAAAGACAGGCATTTCAAACAGAGATTGGCAGATGATTAGATTACACAGATACAGTACATGGTCTGCTTGCTGTGCATTTAACGTGTAAGATGTTTGGATAAAATGCTGTTTAGACACTTAAGCATCCTCTGTATTGAAGAAAAGGTACTACATATTTATGGTTGTTGTTTATTTCCTTCATTTCAACTGCTTGAAGTCCTCCAAATTCTTCCTGATAATTTGTCAAGTGTGAACAATTACTGAAAGTTTGTTGCCTGTTTTTGCTAGTAATGTTATGTATGTAATAAATGTCTTATTGTGGGAGATAGCAAAATAGACTTCATTCTAGGAACTGTGTTGTGTCAATTTATCTAAAATGTATATAAACTGAGGGTCAAAATAATACATTTTAAAGGTTTGATTCTTTCCTGCTTTGCTATTAAAAGAACCCACAGGAAATCACCTTTTTATGATTAATCTATCAGAAAATGTCATTAGGGTATATTTTTTTCTATTAAAAATCACAGATTTTATCATAATTTGCTCATCAAATGCAATTCATTGACTGCAAATAGGCATTAGGACTTGATATTCGGGAAACAGAAGGCTATGGAGAGGAGGAGGTATGAAAACTTAGAATGGGGCCAAGAGACTAGGAGACCAAGCAGAGAGACATGTAACATGCCATAATTCAGTAGCACCAGTGTTTGTGAACAAAACTCTAGTTTACAACATGTCAAAATAGATCAGCTGCAGCACCTGGATTAGCCATCCACTGTACCAGTATCGTCTAAGGATGCATCTGTGCTGCAGAAATAAGGCAATTTGACACCACTCTAACTTCCATTGCTCAGTGCTGTGGAATTCTGGTGTTTGTAGTGGCACCAGAGCTCTGACACAGAAGGCTAAATATTTCACAGAACTACAAATCCCAGAATCCCATAGCATCGAGACATGGCAGTTAAAGTGGTGTCAGTCTGCATTGTACATGTATCCTAAGCCAGTTGTTCTCAAGCTGTCAGATGCAGGGGGATGGCAGGGTTTTTTCATTGTGCCAGGGACTGGAACCATACTTATACCCACTGACGAGTTGCTTTTTTTTCTTTCCTGGAAACTTGTCAGGGAATGGTAACCAGTGGCTAATGGACCAGCAGTGGTCCAGGGACAACCATGTTTGAGTAGCACCACTGTAAAGCATTATGTTTCTCCCTTAAAATTTTCTTTAAATGGCAGAGGGAAGGAAAGAATGACAAGGTTTTATAACTTGGATTTCTTTTTTTTTTAATCTAAGGCAGAGCAGTGTGATAATAGTGTTCTTAGCCTTCATGGGCTGTCCTTGGGTGTTTTAGGGAGTCTCTTACTTTCTCTTGTCTGTTAAAGTTGCAAGGAGAGGCAACAAACTTATCTATTAGCAGAAGTAACACTGTGTTACTTGGTGATACAGTTGTAGGACTAATGTAATGATGAGGTAGTGCTCAGAGCAAGGAAAGGGGAATTCTAATGTCATTGCCAAGTCTGTTAGGTGAGCAGAGAACAGATTAAAACTGATACCTGTCTACTCAGAAGTAAAGCCTCTTGAGTTCAGTGAATTGTAATTCTAGGTAAATTTATACAACACTCTAGCCAAAAGGTATTACCAGTCATCTGGAAATTAATGAGCAGAAAGAGGGTTGAAAAGCTTTGTTACCTCTTCTTTTAATACTGCTAAAAAGGGTTAGACTTGGCATGTCAGCCTGCGAACGTCGGACTGAAAGTGCTGCCTGTCAAGTCATAACTCCTCTGTTAACATGAGACATGGAAAATAGCACTTCCTCCACAACATGGTCCTATTCAAAATAGTCCCCACTAATGCTAATGTATTTGCTTCACCTTTGAACTAACTCATCAAATCCACTTTGGAAAAACCCTTTGGGGCATTACCTGGTCCAGTATCTGACAGCGTCTTTTACTTTGTATGCATCTTTGAAGCACTCTCTCCGAAGACTTTCATTCATCTAACCAGATTGGGGCTATACGACAGATTGGCACTACTGGCTGTCGCATATTTGCAAGTACCTGTGATGTTGCCAAAGAAATGTGCAGTCGTGCATTATATTTCTGGTCTTATGCATGGCTTCTCAAAATTTCCAAAGTGACACAATGTAATGGTCTATGTTCTTTGTTGCCCCACACTCAAGGTAATCAAGCAAAAGCCAACCCATAGTCATCCCAGAAGACATTCACCATAATCTGTGCTGAGTGCTGGCTTTTGAATTTCTTTTATCTGGGGAGTACCACCACTCCATACACTGATTCTAGGTCTCTGGGTCATATAGTTATGCCAGAGCAAACATTCCCCCCAAAAAGGTGTCCCAGTGGCTTCAAATGCTGCTAACAGTTCCAGACACACTTGTAGTCTCCTTTCAATCAGCAATTAATTGATGAGTACCCGCTTGGTACACGCTTTCCTGTATCCAAAGTTGTAGATAATCTCCCTGACAACACTGTGACCACAGCCAAGTTCCCCAACAGTCTCTCTCACAATCATATGCTGGTCAGTCTAGTTGTGTAATAGCATCACGTTTGGATTAACAGTTTCAGAGAAAATGGCACCCAGGGTTAATTTTGGTACAACCCTCACAGTAAGTAATCGCCTCTGCTCATCCCGTATGTGGGCCTACTTTGTCTTTGGGCCTACTTGTCTGGATCACAGTGACAAGCAACTAATATACTTGCTGCGAAGTTAATATTGAACTTGTAAATTGGAAGAAATTGAATGTAAGTAACATCTGAAGGAATGTGAATTTATAGGTTCAACTACTGATGTGGATCATTATGTCAGCTGCCATAAATTGGCTGTTCTATATGTCTTAATTGCACTGAGAGTAGTAAATTTGCAGCACTTTATGAATAAAGCTTAATATTAATAATACAACACTGATACACAACATTAATACAGGATTTCATTTCAGTATAAATCACCATGGCAAGCTAGAAATAGTTTAATATTTAATTTTCCAGTGCATAAAACCATTTATTTTTGTATTTAAAATTACCAAAAAAAAAATTCATTAAATCAGTATTACCAAAAGTTGCACTAGTACCTTCTGTGTCTTGGCAGAGATAGACACAGGTAGACCACAGAAGTTGTGAGCATGTTCAGAAATAATAGATGTCTGGATACAGGAACAGATTATGAACCCTTTGTTAAAAAAAAGATGAATACATTTCTGTTTCTAATGATTAAGTGTAGACCTGTGGTTGAGATGCTGGTTATGCAGCATTTAGAAACCCCCTTCCCTTATATCCTAGTCTCATAATAGTTATTTCACTACAGCTGCTGATGCTGGCAATAAACTGGATAACAGTAAAGTTTATTACAATGGCTTTTAAAAGTTTAGAATGTTATTACATTACAGTGAAACTGGATTTACCAATGCACGTCAAAACTGCTATTTGACATACTAATTAAATAGTTCACAATTGTGAATTATTACAACATATACATTATTTCAGTTATATGGTTTATTTTTCACCACACCTCAAATGAGTTGATTTTCTTCCTATCTGCTTTCTTCACTGTCCAGCTCTCACATCCGTACATGATGATGGGAATATGATGGCTTGGATTATCCTCACTTTAGTGTTCACTCTTGAGTCTTTGCACTCCATGATCTTGTCCAGTTCTTTCATGACTGCCCTTCCCATTCCTAGTCTTATTCTGATTTCATAGAATTTCTTGGCTGCAGTCTCCATTTTGGTCCATGTTTTAACCAATAACAATTTGAATAATGATAAACATAGTTTTATGTGGCCATGTTCTAGAAGATGTCTTCTAAAACATGGCCACATAACCCGAAAAACTTCCTAAAAGTATGGATGCCAGCCATGAAAGCCTTTGACTTCACAGTTATAAACATATCAAAGGAAAAATAATGACTGTGGAAGATTTGCTTAAATTCAAATTAGACAATGAGGAAATTGAAATACAAGTTTCTTGTAACTGGGATCAAATATTGACCAGAAGGGAGACTGTAGTCAAGAGATAAGCAGAAGACTAAGAGTGGGAAGGGCAGCCATGAAAGGACTAGATAGAGAAGATCCTAATGAGTATAGATACACACTCCTCCCTCCACATTTTCAGATTTGATTATTCACGGGTTTTATTAATATGTACTCTAGGAATATTTAGGTCCTCTAGCGCAACTTGTTATGTGATTTTCTATATTGTAATGTTGTTAGGGGTATGCTGGGAGTTATGATGTTTTAACTGCTTTTAACTGTCTTTTCCACTGTTGTACACCGCTGTAATCTATGGAATAGCGGTATATAAATACATTTTATTATTATTATTAACTCTTATGGCCAACTTTAACCAAAAGTCACACTGAATGGACCTTTTTCTAGAGATTCCTAGAGGGCACACTCCACTAGGCATTTGCAGCTCAGTTCTATGTCAGTGTCTGGCAGAGAGTTGCCCTGGAGGACTAGAGCTTCCTTGAGAAGTTTCCTTGTTGTTTGCTGTTTTTCCACATTCAAGAGGTCGTGTCCCTAACCCTGGCTAATATGGAGGGACGAGTGTGTACCATTGAGCACTAAAGACACAGTCTCCTCCAAGCCATTGCATTCCTCATTATTGTGTATGGATGTTGAGGGTGGTCAGAGATAGGAAGAGTTGTGAGGGAAGGTAGTGCTTGTGAGACATTTAGCTTCTATATGGGGCAGGGCTTGGGGAGGGGAAGGAGGACCCCCGTGGCCTCGCGAGATTCAGAACGGGGCGTGCGCGCCCCCTTTTCTGAATCTCGCGAGGCCAGGGGGTTCCTCCGTCCCTTCCCTCAAGCCCTGCCTCATAGTTCAATCAGTTTTGCCCGTCCCCTCGGTTATTCAAATGGCGCCCGGGGAGAAAAGGAGCCGCGCGCATTCCCCTCTCTTGCGCATGCGCGCGCGCGCGCGCACCAGCCACTGCTTCACCTTTCTTTCCCCTCCCTCCCCGTTCTAATGGTGTTCCCGCTTCAGTTCACCTTCAGGGCTATAACTGCTTAGGGCGGGGCCTGTCCTAGCCGCGACTGCGCATGCGCTGTAGAAACAAGGCACTTCTGACGCCACCCAAACTGTCATGGCGTCGTTCAACAGAATCCTGGATTTGTTGTTTTTATGTGTTTGTGTGAGGCGCCAGGGCTTTTTGGTAAAGAGGCGAAGGCGGAAAAAACACAATACAAACTACAATCCCATGATACCATAAGATGGCGCTGCAGCGCTTTTAAAGTGGTGCCAAAATTCATTTTTCCACAGTGTAGATGTGCCTTGTGACTGTGACAGGAATCTTGTGAATCATGTGCCTGAGGGCTTCAATCTGAGATAAATAAATAATAAAACACACGTTGTAATAAATATAAAAAACACTAGTAAATAAATAAGATGAAATACGCATAGTAAATAAATAAACAATAAAACAGTAAATAAGATGAAACAAAAACACACATAGCATTAAAAATAAAGATAAAACACACATAGTGATACATAAGAATAAAACATCCATAGAAATGAAATAATATAAAAAATAACACATATAGTAAATAAATAAATTAAAATTAAACACAGCAAATAAAACTAAAAACGCTATGGTAATAAATAAATAAAAATAAACACCATGAAATAAAATAAAATAACAGATAAAATGAAATAAATAAAATAAAAACGTATAGTAAATAAAATAAATAAAAAAAAAAAACACACACACATAGGACTCTACTGGTCCCTGCATTTCTATATGAGTGAATAAATGGGGGGGGGGAATGCTTCAAATTCCATAGTAATGATCGTTAATGAAAATTAAATCCATCCACTGATAATTAACTTTTCTTTATTAATATATTATATGTGTGTGTGTGTGTGTGTGTGTGTGTTTTCATGTTTCCATTACAATATCATTATATATTACATTGTACTTCAAATGTGTACTTCAGTAAACTTACACATTTCAAACATCTAATAACTCCTTTATGATGCCACACACCCTCAAACCTTATGACTGGAGCCACTGTTCTTTTCCTTTGACGTGGCCTCATCCTACCACGCGCCATAACCACCCTGAACACGCCCGATCTCGTCTGATAATTAACTTTTCAATTGATTTTTTTTTCTAAACACAAGGCAAGATGTGGTAAAAAAATGTCTTATGAATGCAGATAAGCTTGCCAGTCCTTTCTTTGTCTGGGTTTAATATTAACTCAGACATTATGCAACCGTTGGAGATCAGCAGCACTTTGCAGAACGCCTTTTGAAAAAGCGACAGACACCAAAGGGAGAAAATGCAGATTTCTATTTTCACCATTGATGCATTTACAGATCAGCCATTCGTGGCAATCCTGCAGCGGTTTGTCTTCTTGAAGATGTGAGTTTTTGACATTGGCCTTTCCTTAAATGTGACTGCTACTTAAAAGATCTCTAATCTTTGGTTGGTGACTTGATGCTGTCTGTATTCATTTCAATATGACTTTGACTAGTGACAGTTCATTCTCACCGTACAGGACTAATCGCCAGTACTTTATTATCACAGTTTGCAAATTATTAAATGAAGTATTTTTAAGAGACTATTGCACCGAGTTGCACCCTAAAGAATTGCTTGGGATGCCTGCATTGCAATGGCTGTTTTGATAGCCTGGTCTATGGCTGCTATGTCAGTTACAGATGTTTATGACAGTGATTGGGGAGCAACAACAAGTATTTGGTTTGAATTGACCCATCCCTCTACTTGCTTTGCCTTTTTACAAATACATACACATTTGGTTTGAATTAACCATCCATCCCTCAAGGAACAAAGGAAAGCAGTAAATGTAACCCTAGTGTTTCAGAGAGTTTGCAATTCCCTAGAAACTTTGGCATAAACGTAGAGCTGAGGTTGTAACTGTATAAAATCTAACCAGCTAAAGTTCCCTTTGCCACCAAGAAAACAGTTGCCAACAAAGATCACATTTTGTACCTTTATGGGAGCAGAGGCAGGACCTATGGACTTTCAGATGTTGCCATAATTCCTATCCAGCACAGGCTCCCATGCGCTTCTAGACCTTCTAGAGCTAAGAAGGGCAACACTCAGATCACAGGTTTGCATGCCACCCCAGCTCTCAAGCCATATGCCAACATTATAGAGGGATTAAAATATGCCCCCCCCCAGTCCTACCTAAGGGTTTTTTAGACAGTGAAAACAATCCAGATAGAATCTGGGTGAATATTGTTCATGTGCATTTCAAGTGCATCCAATTAGTTTTGGGTGGGACTGCCAAAAAAAAAACTCCTCTTCTTAACCAAGATACTCAATTTCAGTATTCTAGCTTTTCTAAAGTTTGCATCATCAACTGTGTGAATAACCAATGTGAATAACCCAGGATAAATCAGGTTCAAACTCTGCATGCGATGAATGTGTTTGAAATACATTTGCATCATCAACTCCATCTTTATTTGAGCACTGACACGTATAAGTAGCAGAACCTGCAGGGATATGCATACATGCAGTTCCATAACAACAAACCCGGAATGTGTGGGGGAAATTATTTGCATTGGGCCCATACAGACAGGCCAAAATAAAGCTGCTTCTGGTCATTTTGGAGATATGCTGTTTAAAGGCTGCATGCATCCTAAGAGGCCAGAAGCCATGCCAAAGACATGCTCCAGTGGCAAAGAACTATGAAGGAGTCCCACCTGAAACCCTAGAAAGGTGTTACCTGTTGACAGTTTTGTTGTAGGTGGAGTGACACTCTGATTCAATAAAAGGCAGCTTCTTATTTTCCTGCAGCCTGCTCTGTTCGCTGTACTTTGGTAAGGGCACCCAAATATAAAGCAGTCCTCTGATACTAAAGTTTTGGAAGTACCCACCCACTATTTTTTATTTATAGGTGTCTGGGGTTAGATAACATGGCGTAGTGGCAGCTCTGGACACCGGGGTTCAATTCCCAGCTTGGCCATCAAACCCACTGGGTAGCCTTGGGCATGTCACACTCTCTCAAATTCAGGGGAAGGCAATGGCAACCCTGCTCTGAAAAAATATCGCCATAAAACCCCCATGATAGGTTCGCATCAGGGCCATTATATGTCAGAAATGACTGTTACTTTCTTTCTTTCTTTCTTTCTTTCTTTCTAGATGGATAGATAGATAGATAGATAGATCGCTGTAAATTTACACAGCACCTTAATTCCTTACTCATACATGTTTTGGCAGTCCTTGATGTGTAACATCACATTACAGTTTTGTGGCAAATGAGGAAGACAAGTACAGAAGCTTCACTTCCCATACCTAGAAGTAAAAATAAAGTGATAAAGTAACCAAAACAACAACATTCTGCCCTTTCATGGCCCTGAGACTTTGCTCTCTCGGGCAGCTGCTCCAGTCTTTGTAACAGCAAGGCTGGTCCTATTAAAGCTTTATAGTCTGAGATGTTTATTCCAGTATTTATTTCAATGTGGCAGAATTAAATTCCTTATTCTCATATATATATATATATATGTGTGTGTGTGTGTGTGTGTGTGTGTGTGTATGTATATATGAGATAAGCATTATATTTTGCATTTAATATAATGTAATTGTTCACATGTGCTATTAAGGTACTTCAAGTATAGAAAGCACCGTTGAACTAGTCAGAGTGTTTGGTGTTACCTTTGGGGATACTCTCCCAAGCAGCAGAGGGACCTACAGGTCATTTTTCTTTGTTTCTTCCTCACACAGCCTCAGTGCTTTTAATAGGCTACAACCACACTGTAGAAATAATCCAGGCTGACACCACTTTAACTGCCATGGCTCAGTGCTGTGGAATTCTGGGAACTGTAGTTCTGTGATGCATTTAGGCTTCCCTGTGAGAGAGCTCTGGTGCTACAACAAACTACAGTTCCCAGGATCCCATGGCATTGACCCATGGCAGTCAAAGTGGTGTCAAACTAGGTTATTTCTGCAGTGTGAATGCAGCGTAAGTTAAATAAAGAACTGAGAATCAGAACCATCTTGACCTAATTATGGTTTTTTATCAGGTAAATTTGATGGGAAATGTTTGAAAACATGTGTGAACCATTTTTACCGTTGCCATAAAATGCTTTCCCCCCCAATTAGGAACTGGAAGAAAGTTGGCACCAAAAAATAGCAAAAGAAATGAACCTTTCAGAAACTGCGTTCATCAGAAAACTGCAACCCACAGATGACTTTACCAAAAGTAAGACCTTTTCAGTATATTAAAATCAAATAATTAGTTCAAATGTTTTTCCACTATTGGCTTCAGGTAAATATAGTCCTTATAGATTAATATTGAAGAATGATGGTGAATAGAAAAAAAATTGTATAGAAAGGTGAATTGAAAAGGTGTTTTGTGAAATCACACTTGTTATTCAATCCATGTTGAAAAGGAACAGTTCTAATATTCTTTAACATAGGCTTTGAAGGAAGGTAAATCAACCCATCTTTAAATAGGCTACCAATTTAGTAACTGAAAGTATAATCCTAACTCAGCATGTGGTGCCTATAGGGGATTAAGAGGGGGCACAAGGCACTTCTCCCATTGATCACACTGATCCGTCAGATGAGTGATCTGCCAGCAGAGCTGCTCTGCTGTCTAAGATATGCTGCTAAAGAGTCAAAAAACTGTGGAGAAGGATAAAATGAGGGAGGAGTTGAGTCACACTGGATCCAAACTTCCCAGGAGCATAGCCACAATGCTGACACAACAATAGACCAAAGTGGTGGCAGGTGTGAGTAGTTTCCTGCACCCCTAGGCTGGGAGTGGCTTGGATTCAGTGCTCCCTCAGCTGGTGTAATTTTGGCCCAACTGGCCCTTGGGTATCTTGGCCTGTAAGGTCTGTGCTTCAATCAAATAACATAATCCTTAATATTTCCTTATGTACATTGAGGTATGCAACCTTATATACTGCAGAAACATTTAAGAAAGGAGACTTCAAAAATATTGATGGTTAAATACTGTGTAGAATAATTGGTTTAATATAAGGTATGAAAACATAGTGTAGGGCTTTGAGATGGGACATGAGAAGCTTATAAGCTTTTCTTCTTTCAATTAACTATGAGGCAAAACAGATGGTCAAAATAAGCAGCTTTCCGTCCGGCTTCCAGGTAGGGCATTTAGATGACACAAGAGTCGGAAACTACTCTCAAGCTGCCCTTCAGGGAGAAAAACCAGACTATAAAGGAGCTGAATTTTCTCACTTCTTCCTGGAAAATGCACACTTTCGCTCATACATCTAAATGCAGCACCGCCAGACTGGCTCTAAAGGGGTGCTCTATCCTAACCCTAACCCTAAGTGTGCATATAAACACCCCGTCGCAGGAGCACATTTAAAAGGGACGGAGCTGCCATACCTAAGCGGTAAGGGTGGCAGTGCCCAAAAGATAAACAGTGACACCTCTCCTGGAGATGAGTATAAAATACACAAAACAGACAGTCAAAGAGGGTGCATGGGGTGAAGGGGGGGTATGATTGTATCTTGCCGGCATATGCATGGGTACACTTCTGCTCTGATGCCCTGTCCTGGTTAAGCGCTACACATACAAATATGTGCAGGTTCACAGGGACTGCCATCCAATGGGATGGCAGTCGCCAGAAGTTTGCTCCTGTGAAGGAGCGCAGGGATGGGAGTTTGAAACCACGCTGTGTGGTCAAGACGTGTGCACTCCAGCTGCCTTGAGAGTGAGCGGTGCTATTGGTGGGAAAAGGCAACTTCAGGATGCTTTTTCTTGCCTGTCTGTTTCACCCCTATGGCAGCCAGTGTGGTGGTTTGAGAATTAAAAGTAGCTCTCTGGAAGACCAAAGTTCAAATCCCCACTTGGAATGGGCAAGTCACACTCTCTCCACCTCAGAAAATGGCAATGGCAAAGTCCCTCTGATGAAACTTGCCAAGAAAACCCCATGATAGGGTTGCCTTAGGGTTACCATAACTCAGGAACAACTTGAAGGCGCACAAGAAGAACAACAACAAATGAAAATTTAGTTCCAGTCTTTTTGAAGGGGTACATTATGGCCTAAATTTGATTGTTATTTCTGACTCTCATAATGTCTTTTCTTAGGTTCTCGTTTTGGACTGAGGTGGTTTACACCAGCTAATGAGGTCCCTCTCTGTGGTCATGCTACTCTTGCATCAGCTGCTGTGTTATTCCATAACAAAAGTAATTAGCATTTACCAATTCATTATTTAATATTGGGAATACTTTTCAAGCTTATGTTACAGTTATATTTTTCTGATTTTTAAAACAGAAAATGTGAATTCCACCCTCACATTTGTAACTCTGAGTGGAGAATTAAATGCCAGACAAGTAGATGATCATATTATCCTGGACTTGCCGCTTTATTTCACCAATCCACAGGTTAGATTTAAACAGCCCTTTTCCCAATTGGCAGCATTTCCACAAAGGGAAAGAGAAAAGCCACATATTACTTACATCTTACTTTCTTTTCTTTTTTCCAGAATGTTAAGGACACGGAAGAGTTAGTGAAGGTAACTGGCATGGTCTTCATATTACATTGTACTACTGTATATAGGAATGTGCCGTATTAAACCATCCTGTCTGTCAAAGGTTTTTGGCATGATTCCTCTCATTTTCATGGGACAGTATGGCCTAGATATATCTGGCATGTCTTCATGATGCCCTCATTTGAGCAGTTGTTATTGACAAACAAGTGATCTGGCAAAATTAACAGATCACATACTGGCAATAAAAAGTGCAGCAATGGGATCCCAGACCAAACTGGAACCACACTGATGGGAGGGTTTAAAGTCTCCATCCTCATCCAAGCTAGGATTCAATTCCAAATTGAGTCTCCTGTGCTTATTTTGGAGTAGGGTTGGACACTCACTGAACATCTGGTCGCCACACACACCCCTCACCACACCTCAAAGGATCATACACATCACAATTTTGTGTCTCCCACCCACATTTGGGAATGTGTTTTCTTAATTCAAAATACCCCTGAGTCCTCTAGGGGCATGAGGGCATCTTTGCCACATTTTTGCCATTCTGTGTATATTTGACCCAGGAGATTCCTTTTTCAAAGATGATAATAACCAGAAGTCTTTTATGGTATTGAAAATATAGACCCTCAGTCTTAAACCAGATCGAGGGCCTGATTATTTATTTATTTATTTATTTATTTGGGTGCAAATTGTTAGCTATGCCTTAGAGGATATGCAGGGGCATTTTGAGTGAAAACAACATTGAGAGCATGGGGTCCTCCTGGGCTGCCCAAATGGCTTTAGGAGCCACACTCTCTCACACCTTTACTAGAGTAATGGCATCAACATGGTGGCTTCATATGTTTCCTTGCCAAGGCTGCCTTTGTTAGAATTTTGCCTTTAATAAAATGGTGCGTGAAATGGTGCAGTGTGGCAAGGATGTGTGAATATGATATTCTGATATATTTTTTTCACCAGGCAGCTGTAGGTGATATGAATGTTCAAGATGTTCGCTATTCTCCTGACACAAAAAAGTTCCTTATCCGTCTCAGTGATACTTACAAGAGGTACATGCATTTTTGTTACACATTTCTTTAACTGGCTATGTGTAAACTGATTGTGTCTCAACCCTCCTTCTTCTTTGTATTCTTCAATTTATTTGACATTGAATCATAGAATCATAGAATTGGAAGTGGTCTCATGGGCCATTTGAGTCCAGCCTCTGCTCAATGCAGGATCCCCAACTAAAGCATCCCCAGCAGGTAGCTACCCAGACTCTTTGTGAAGACATCCAGAGAAGGAGATCTCATCACCTCTCTGAGCAATTGGTTCCATTGCTGAACCGCTCTAACGGTCAAGAAGTTCCTTCTAATGATAATTTAAAATCTATTTTCCTGAACTTTAAAACCATTTGTCCTAGTTTTATGCTCAGAGGTAGCACAGAACAAACTTGCACCATCCACCTTGTTGCAATCCTTGAAATATTTAAAGAGTACAATCATGTTACCCCCCGTCTTCTCTTCACCAAGCTGAACATGCCCAACTCCTTGAACTTTTTCTTGTATGTCTTGTTCTCTATATCTCTTATCATCCTTATTGCCCTTCTCTGAACCTGCTCCAACTATCTGTTTGTATGGTTCTCAGTACAGGCTTTTTTTAGACTGTGAAGTCTCTTTTGTTGTATCTGAGCAAAGTTTTATGTGATCTTCTTCTGTATGGCCTTTCTCCTTCACCCTTTACTTTATTTTATTGTATAGTTTACAGCCAATAATCTGTGAGAGATGTAGTCCAACAACATCTGGAAGGCCACACATTCCCTAATCATGCTATAGAGATAATGTCCCATCTTTGTCCCAGTTATCTGCAAGTGAAATACATGTCAGATTGTTACTGTTCTTAATGCTTCACATTCAATGCTTAAACATCAAGGTCTGATCTGGAGAAACTGAAAGTGAATGCTGAGCAACTTCTGTTGGCTGAAAAGACTGGAAAAATAAAAGGAGTAATAGTCACACTTAAGGGAGATGGCCACGGGAAGCATGAAAGCTATGACTTTTACTCCCGCTACTTTGCACCCTGGTATGGTGTTTCAGAAGATCCTGTCACAGGTGTGTTTTTATGTGAGCTAAGAATGTTTGCTTGTGAAAGGAGAATGAACACTTCCTAGTTGATGCTTTGTTATGTAAAGATTCTATGTGAACAGCCACATAATTTTCAGCAAAAAGTACAGAGCCCCATACCAACTTAAACAGGCCTAAAAGACCTTCCCATGGGATGGGAGGATACATATGTCCTGTCTTTCTAACACTAGCAGTACCGGACTATACTGTTACAGCATTATTATTCCATGTTTACTGCTATGGCTGCCTCCTGTGGAATCCTGGGATTGGCAGTTTAAGGAAGGGCATTTAGAATTCTGTCGGAGAGCTCTTAGGCGTCACTAAACTACAAACCCTAGAATGCCACAAGAAGCAGCTGTAGTAGTAAAAGTGTAATAATAGTGTTATAACAGCGTAGTGCAGTATTATCATTGGTAGCAAATTCCTCAGTGATGGGGCTTATGAGGGTGGGCAGCTGGAGCTGGGATGGCACCAATAGCCTGTGGACACCTCCCAGAAGTCTTGGCTGTATTGGATTTTGGCCATTATTTGTACTGAACATTGACATAATTTGGGATCTAGCGTGTGATTTAGAAAATAATAATTTAATAGAATTTGTTCATTAGTCAGGTGCCTCTAGGCTTTCAGTATTTCATCATGCTCTTGCATGACCAACAAAGCAATCTTATGGTGGAGCTATGCAGATAAAGAGGTGGATCTGTGCAGGTGAGATTTAATGCCCTCCCCTCTCCATGATATTCCTGAGCGCACTCACTGATTTTTTTCCCACAAAAGAGACTTCAGTTCATTTTATGAGCATATAAAGTACTGCATTTGGGGACAACAGGACATAGTGAGCTTGACAAAATCTACCCTCCCTTTTTACCTCTGGGTAAAAAAAGAAAGCCAATAGAAAGAAAATAAACTCATTTAAGATGTGGTGCTGGAAAAAGAGTGCTAAGGGTACCATAGAAAGCCAAAAAGACAAATGAATGGATTCTAGAACCGATCAAGCCTGAACTCCCACTGGAAACCAGGATGACAAAATTGAGGGTGTCATACATCTGACACATCATGAGAAGGCAAGACACACTACAAAAGGCAATAATGCTAGGAAAGGTGGAGAGCAGTAGAAAGGAGTAGGCCACACACCAGTTTGATAGACTTTATCAAGGAGATAATAATAATAATAATAATAATAATAATAATAATAATAATAATAAT
>NC_056524.1:168983139-169046278 GCF_019175285.1 Sceloporus undulatus
TTATTCATATACCACCCTCCTACGATCAGGCGGTGCACAATAAATCATATACAAATACACATACAAATACAATAAAAAAAATACAATAAAACTACAAGATCATGGCCCTAGCCTGCAGGACCTGAGCAGAGCAGCTGAGGACAGAGGGACTTGGAGGTGTCTTATTCACAGGGTCGCCATGAGTCAAAGTCGATTTGAAGGTAGCAACAACAGTTAAGCCCTCATTGGTAGGCTTTATGTGGGAGTGGATGGCCAGAATTGGAACTGCACCAAAAGCCAATGGACACGCAGTGAACCTGCAGGAGTTCTTGGCAGTACACTAGTTGTTGCTCGCTCCTTAGTTCACAGCCACTTTCCGAATGGGAGATAATAAGTCTTACTTGCTTTTTCATGCTGTCAGTAATTTCTGAAATACTGCACATGATGTGGTTTAAACTCAAATGCTACATAAGGCTTATTATAACTAATATTGCTACTCCAATGTTATCTTCCCTCTGTTTCTTTGAAGGATCTGCTCAGCCAGTTTTAAGTAGTTACTGGTCACAACAACTGGGGAAAAGGAAATGTGTGGTAAGAATTTCTATTGTAGCAATTTATTTTTATATGAACAATGGATTGCATCCAAGAAGTACAGTCATACGTAGTAAACTAAATATGATCTGGATCAAATCCAATGAAATCAATAGGTCTGCTGAATAGGATTCAGTCGGATCAGAACCAATGAGTAGATGCCTTTGTTTGATTGGCTCTGAGTAACACAGTTAGACCTAAATGGCTGCTCATGCCCTCATCCATCTGCTTCTCGAGTGATGACAACAAAATACGATGGTATGTTAATTTTCAAGTATGACATGAGAACTAGATGTACAAATACTAACCTCTCTGTTCTCTTTGTAGCATTTCAGTGTTCTGCCGGTGGAGGAAGGTAAGAGTTTTGCTGCCGGCAGGACGGAAGAAGTAGATATTGGTGGTCAAACAGTCATTGTATTAAAAGGCTCTTTGACCATTTGAAGAAACAACACAGCTTTCAATTTTTTTAAATTGTTTGTTCAGATTTTTATGCTATGGATGCAATTTTACTATCCAGAATGCAGCTACTTATTTTAAAGGGATAAATTCATAATTTGGAAGCTTGTTTCCAAATCAATAAAAATTAATTGTAGTCAATTAGATAATTACCCTCAATATATACCGGTAGTCCAATACAGTATATTAGTCGCTAAAGTAACTTTAAGTATTGTAGTTCATTCATATATAAATATACATTTAAATATAATTATTAAATATCTGTGATTTTGTTAACAGTGAAAATATTCACAGGAATCTTTTGAGATCTTATGTCTTTGTAAATGGACTGCAAGAATTAGATTACACAGTTTTGTAAATATCCGTATCCGGCAGAGGGTGCTATTACATTACTACATAGTAGAGCCAGCAAAAGTGTCTGGTGCTTATTGACCTGTGATACACATTGGTGCTTAGTGTGCATCAACACATGATGTGGATTGCATATTTGCCAGTGTCCCATACACATCTTTACAATTCAATAAATCTGTGTTCTTATCAATTGTGCTACTAGCTAGGTATATGTAAAGTTATATAACATAACAGGTCTATTAGGATTCTGGCTGATGTTTTTTTTTTTTACTAATGATTAGGAGTTCTTCTATTTAATAACAATGAAGTGGGTAGCCTGAGTGGCACCCCTATTGCAGCATGCCCTATTTGGAAATCTGGATGGCTGCAACACAGGAGGAAGCAAGAGCACCCACCACAATGAGATAATCCAAAGATATCAGTATAATCCTTTTGTCTATGGAGGGTGAAGATAGGGTTCTGACCTGAGAGGTTGGTTGTGCATACACAAAGGGCTTTTTCCCAGTAGAATATCTTTGTCTGAGATATTCGTGCCAATTGTCCAAACATTTCCTCAGTCTCCTAAACATTTTTCTTCCTTGGGAAGACCATTTAGTACCAAGGTAATCCATTCATCCCAAAGTGGCTTCTTGGGGCATGATTTTAAATATAAATATCTCTGCCTGAACACTGGCAATTCAGATTAGTCTGAAGCAGGACAGAACCTCTGTTTGACTTTTACTAGATTCTTCAATAAGCCAGCCACCCCACTTGCTGTGCCTATTGAGCCATCTCTGTTCCAGACACCCCTTGATTGGAACCAAGCTTCAAGATCGGTACAGTATTACCATTAGCAAGGCCTCCGCTTTGCACCTTTCTTCACCTTTGCTTCATTAGCTCTTGTGTGTGCATGAGTGTTGATTATTTCACTAATAAACTACAAAAGCTATTTGGAATTGCCTCTGGAGTTCTGTGTAGTTTGGAACGGATATACAAAGGGAAAGATCCCAGGCTGAACATTGCCACAGCCAAGGTATATTCTTATTCGAACTATTAAAATTTTCCTAAAATATATTAATTTGTGGGTGCCCTCTCAGGACCCCCAGCTTTTGGGGTAACTTATACACACAGAGAGATTGGCTCCCCTGATAGTCCTCTGCCTTACCAGGAACTTTTCTTAGGTATGGTTGCTGGAGACTCATGCCTTGTTTCAGGGGTGGAATATATAACCTTCCTAATGTCCAATTTCCATCACCTGTAGTGAGCATGCCCAGTGGTCAGGTAGGGGACAGTTGTAGGGCTACATGTTCCCCATCATTAGCTGGGTGATAAGGAAGTAGCACTTTATATATCCTTTCAACTAGATCTCTCTCTCTCTCTCTCTCTCTCTCTCTCTCTCTCAAAAAAAAAATTACTCAAGGATGTTCCAGAGCTGTGCATCAAGGCTACTACAAGAAAAGGCTGTTAAATAACAAAGAGGACAGTGAGGAAAAAATACCAAATAATTAGGGCCTTATAATGGAAGGACATTGCATGATGTCCCTTCATATCCCTCTTTTAAAAATAGTAGTAAAGAGCAGAAAGGAGAGAATCACAAGGAGAGAGGTTTTATGAACTCAGATGTTAGGTCCTTGAGGATATGGGTACTTTTTATCTAAAGGACATCAATGTGAAAATAGTGTTCTTGGCCTTAAGGGCCTGGCCTTAGATATTGTAGGGAGTTTCTTAGTATCTGTCAAAGTTGCAAGATGGGGCAACAAGTCATCATCACAAGCTGTTATTTGATAATACAGTTAAATTAGGACTGTTGTGACAAAGATAAGATGTGGTTAGGTGATTCTCAAAGCAAGTGTAGATCTTATAATCTCATTGCCAAGTCTGTCGCTTGGTGAGCATAGAACAGTTTTATTTTAAGCAGTATCAATGTACATTAGCAATAAAATTCTATGTAGTGTAAATGTATACAAGAATTTAGCCAAAAGGCAACCTTGGAAATAATGACTAATAAAGTAGTTGGAAGGTTTCCCATTCCATCACAGCTAAAAAATTGTGAACTTGGCATGTTAACCTAGTAAGCAATCTCATCATCTGCCCATCTCACATATAGCCTACTTTGTCATTATTACTGTTACATGGACTCTGGTCAGAGGATAAAGTAACATACTTGAACAAAGTTAATGTTCACCTTGGAAATAATAAGAAAATGAATGTATCTTCTGAAGGAATGTAAATTATCAATAGGTCAATAATTCACCTAATTTGAATCATAATGTCAGTTGCCATAAATTGGTTGTTATTCCATATATCCTAATTTCACTCACATTGGCATAATACTGACACACAACATTAACACTGGATTTAATTTTAGTACAAACCAAGTCAAGCTGAAATTTGTTGAATATTTTATTTTTCCCCTAAACCACATGATTACAATCTTTTTGTATTTAAAGTTACCAAAAAATCCTCATGTTAAAGCATTATTACAAAAGCTGCATTAGTACATTTACTTCCTGGCATAGATATACCACAAACGTTGCAAACCTGTTCAGAAATACATTTTAGATGCAGGAATGGATTATGAACCACTGATGGAAAAAGAGATGAATCCACTCAGTTTCTAATAGTTAAGGTTAGACCAAATGTAACACCTGTTGCTGTGATGCTGCTTATGCAGCCTTTAGAAAACTCTGTGATCAGATCCTGTCTTGCAGCAGGTAGTTATTCCACCACATGTGGCACACCAATGATAGTTGTGAGCTGCGGAAGGGATAGTCAATTTGTATTATAATATGTTCTGAGGTTTGGAATGTCATTAAATTACTGTACAGTGAAACTGGATTTACAAATGCACGGCAAAACTGTTATGTGATGGTCTTAATTATTAACTACTAAATAGTTCACTGTCATGAACTATTATAACATATAGTACATTCAGTTGTATGATGCACTGCTGCAGGCATAATCCTGGAAAGAAAACTATCAGAAGAATTTGCAGGCAGGCACTTCTCAGACAGCAAGAATTAAGATGGTCATAACAGAGAATCTGAGATACGAAAATGCAGGACATATTGCTTCCTGTAGTCTCAGGGCCCGAACAGATGAGCCAAATGAAGTGGCTTCTGACCGATTTATTTTAAGCAGTATAAATGCACATTAGCAATAAAATGTACAGTGCAATTTAATTAAGTGGGATTTAATTCTATGTAGTGCATATACAAAATGCTTTGGAGGTGTAGTGTTTAAACGATGTATGTGTCCAAAGCAGCTGGAGGCCATGACAAAGCCACGCTCTAGTTCTTATGACCAGAGCAAAAAGGAGCCGGGATAGTCCAACTCCTGGTGGCACTGGTTGGCCCCTGCGTCCACAGCCTGCCTTGGGAGCAGGCCATGTGGATGGTGGGGTTCCAACCCATTTCTAGTCGGAGTGGACCCAGGCTGCTCTTTTGTGCCCATTTATTCTACACACACCTCAATGGGAGGAATATGTGAAAACAAGGGTCCCCATTTTTAATAAACTATATATAAGTACTCCTGAAAACAACTGTAGTGGTTTCCAATGGGTTTAACAGTAGTGTATACAGTTTATTTCTGAGTATTTTATCAAATGGCCACAGGTTTCCATTTCTGCATGAAGTATCTTTTTTGAACTATAGCTAATAAAAATTAATGTTTAATTCTCTCCTCTTTCAAGTTATCTTAGGGGTAAGGAAGTGATCCGTTACATCAGCTATCTGCACTGTTGTGCTTTTTACACGGTACACTTTATTCCTGATGGCAATCAAGTATTTGAATATCTACCACTACTGCTGGAGCTACAAGGCATGCACAGGGCTCCTGTGCTTTTAACAGCTTAGACGGCTGGCAGAAATTCAGCAAGTGAAATTGTGGCATTATTCAGGGAACAGTTTCGTTTGTTGAATTTTTCTATGTCATGACATAAAACATGAGAAGGAAATTAATACTTACTGAGGAGATAAGTTAGCAACACCTTACCCTCAAATATTTTTCTATAACCATAGTTCTTATCACAGTTCACCTTTTCAGGTAACAACTATCAAAGCTAAGGTTAGGCACTAGTGGTTCTAGGCAGACTTTTTATTTTTAAAATGAAACAAGGTATCAAATTGGAGTTAAATTATGAGAAAAACGTTTCCTCTAATCCTTATAGATCAGATTAGCAAGTGAAATAAAATGTCATAAATAATTTCATCTTTGTATGTTTCATTATGTTTACTGTATTAGAGAGGTTTTTTTTAGCTGTGCTTTGAAGTCTACAAGCAACTGCTATTTCTGAAATGCTAATGAAAATATGTGGTTTCCTTATGCACTCAGTAAGTCTGGAAACAGGGGGTGGAAAAGGAGTCTCTAGAGGCTGGACTGCAATCTTACCAGCTTTAGCTAGAATAGCCCATGGTGAAAGTTCATAGGAATTGCACATTATCTAACAACAGATGCTCACCACTAATGTATATGATACACACCTACAGATAATCTAAAGTAGGGGGTGGGGATCACATATTGCACTGCAGCAACCAGCCTTCCCTACAACTGGCTCTGCTGGCAAAGGCTGCTGTGATTTGAAGTGCAACAACATCTGAAGGAATGTTTGATTTTCCCTCTGATGTAAAGGTAAGAATTCTGAAACGAGGCTGTATATACTGCAGAGTTTTCGTGAAAGCCAGAGTTCATAAAAGTTCTTTTATGAACCACAAATCACAGAATCTCTCACCCAACTTGGCCGGTGCTGGAGTCTCTTCAGTTACAGTAATAATTCTGGGAACTGGAGGCAAAATGGCAGTATTTCCAAGCCCTGATCAGACAGCATATGCATAAACTCTCTATCAGCAACAAAAATGTTTGACCAGACTTGTTTCTAAAATAATTACTTAAAGCGAGGTTTAGTCTGTAAGTACTCTTAAGAATTAGGCTTTATATACTCTAGTGTTTTTATCTTCCAAATTTCAGTAATTCAGCTTTCAGTTACCTCTGTCATTCTGTATACTCAATTTCCACACAATCCACTCCAAGGCACTCTGACAAACATGTTCTTACCATACTCCCCTTTCAGTTGGCCTTCTTTCTTAGTCCCTCTCCTGTACTCATCATACAAATCCAAGGGTTCCTCTCAAGCAATGCATTGATAGATCTCCAACACAAAGTCCAATGATTCCTAGCTATTCAATATTCCCCTCCAATTGCCTGAACCTACCCATCAAGTCAAAACACCTCCTTTCCTATATCGGCCACAATACAGATGGCAAAGAGGCTGGGATCTTTAGCCAGGACTCTATTTAGGCAATTTGTTCCTGTAACATCACTTTATGCTAGTGGTTGAAACTTCTATGGGGTCACATAGGGCAAAACAATAGGAGCAGCTGAGATGCAACAGGAGGAGGCTGCAGGCTCCAACAAACCACCTGTTTCTCAATGGATGAGAAGGCCACGGAGTTATGGAAGTATGGGAAGGATGGCTTGGAAAATCTTCTGTACCAATGGAGAGGCAATAGTCCCAGAAGACTCAGGCAACTTGGAGCAGCTTCCTTCCATTGTGTTGCAATGAGCCTTTTTATGCTTCTCACCACCTCTGTCATTTTCCCCCTCCACTATCAGTGTAACAACATTTATTGAAAATATAGGGTCCTAGTATAGGGGGGGAACCTTCACTGTAGAAATAATGCAATTTGACACCACTTTAAGTGCCATGGCTCCATCTACACAATCCTGGGATTTGTAGTTTTGTGAGGGGCCAGAACTCTTTTACAGAGTCGACTACAGACTTGTAAAACTATAAATCCCAAGATTCCATAGGATGGAGCTGCAGCACTTAAAATGGTATCAAACTGCATTATTTTTACAGTGTAGGTGCACCCTAAGTTAGTTTTTTTAGATATTTATAGCAGGGAGATTAAGTATTGCCCCACCAAAGCCAACTAAATTCTGTTTCTAGTAGATCCATTTGCTTACTTTTTCATCTGCCCAATTAATTTTGACTCCAGTTAAAGCAACTCAAATATTGGGATACTGCACATAATAGTGTACTTCAGTGTACAATCCTTAAAACCCTGTTCAGCTCTTCTTTGACTTCAAGGCTTTTTTGGCCACAGTCAACTTGTTCCCTGATTAAGAACTTGTAAATTATAATATAATAATGCAAAATTCTACATTTTCTATTGGAATGGTTCTGCTGAATGATAAACATTCCTGCCTACTTCATAAAAGATGGATAATAAAATATGTTGCACAAGCAGATGCATATCAATCACTCACAAAACTTGTCATCATGCTGGTACTGCAGGAATATGTCACAATGGCACAAAAATTCAGGAGTCCGTATGTTATTCAGATGTTTTTAACAATACAAACATTGTATTGTTGCAGAAGTATGTATAGCGACATTAGAATAACTCATCCTAGTTGTAAAGTGACAGTTTATAAAATCTTCTTCAGATGACTCTTATGGCACATTAGAAGAACACCTCTGTATGAGCAGCGCATGACAAGAATCACAGACTCGTACAGGCTTCGGTGAAGATGGCAAAGGCAGTTCGTTGTCTGAACAGGCATTACAGAATATTTCACCACAGTTCCTACAGTGATGCTAAAAAAAAAAGATTTTTAAGAAACCCAAAGGAAATTATTAGATCAACGCAATATGTGAACTAAACAACAGATAAGCATCTGAAAGTATATCTAACGACCCTAAAGGCACTAGATCCCATCTGTTCTTGGAAGCTAAGCAGGATCAGCCCAGGTTAGTACTTGGATGGGAGACTACCAACAAATAGCAGCTGCTGTACGCTTTATTTCAGATGAAGGACATGGCAAAAACACCATTGAAGATTTCTTGCCTAAGAAGCCAAAGAAATTAATGGAGTGGCCATAATTCATTAGGCAGCTTGAAGGCACATGCATACACACAAACATAAACATCTGAAATTAAGTATTTATTTGTGTGTAAAACACATATGAGAACCTGTGTGGTGTAGTCGTTTGAGTGTTGGACTACCACTCTGGAGATCAGGGTTCAATTACCCACTCTGCTATGGAAACCACTAGGTGACCTTAGGTGAGTCACATACTCTCAGTCTCAGGAAAAAAAAATCTGTCAGCATCATATTAGGGTTACCATAAGTAGCAAACAACTCGAAGACACACAACAAAAACACATATGCAGATTTTCTTAAAGATAAGCTTTACATTCTTTGAGAGAAGTATACAGTGTGCCCGCATTATACGCAGGTGCGTTTTACGCGGATTCCAACATACGCTGGAAGCCACAACGGAAGTGAGGGAGGCGCGCTGGAAGGAAACAATGGCGCGCTCTCACGCAGCGTTTGCCCTGTGTGCCGCCGCTGCACCTCCGTGGGCATGTAGCCCCATTCATTTGAATAGGGTTTGAGCATCCACATTTTTTCCTTTACGCGGGGGGATCCGGAACGGATCCCCCGCGTAAGGGAAGGGCAGACTGTACTATCAAAGCCACTCCAAACATCCAGTCTGGGTTGTGGATGGAAAGTATAAGCAGCATAATGGTTGTCTGAACACTGTAATACCAGGCTAAAGGTTTGCTCCAGGGGGCAATAAAACATTTGCAATATGAAGTCGAAGGCTATCATGGCTAGCAGCCATAGTTTTTTGTGGGTTTTTCGGGTTATGTGGCCATGTTCTGAAGATGCCAGCCACAGATGCTGGCGAAATATCAGGAATAAACTCTTCTAGAACATGGCCACATAGCCCGAAAAACCCACAAAAAACTATACATTTGCAATACTTTGTTACAATATCTATATAATAACAAGTTTGAACAGAATAAAACAAATAGTTTGAGAGCATTTCTGTAGCACAGTTCATGTTGCTATTTAAATAATAATGAATAATGCTTAGTCCACATGAATAAATCAAAATATAGATAATAATCACTATAAAATGGTATCCAATTACACAAGTTTTTATCACTCTTAGTAAATAGAAACAATACAGTTTGTAATTCAATCTTACCTTCCTCCTGGAAAGCGAAAACTCTATTTCACATAATTTGCAGTGAGTAGCATCTTTGTCCTTCAGCCATACTTGCCCCTAGTCGGGAGGAAAAGTATTCAGAGCTATTATTTATCACAAACGCTAAAGTACCATTCAAGCTATACAGAAGGACAATATTCTTTGGGATATGACTCTGTCACCCCCTAAAAGATGGTCTAGCAATCTTATAAACAGACACTTTTTGGGCCCATACAGAAAGGCCAAAATAAAGCTGCTTCAGGTCACTTTGGAGGTAGGCTGTTTAAATGACACATGCATCTTAAGAGGCAAGAAGCTGCACCAAACGAAGCTGGACTCCAGTCCTTAGGTTTGGAGCATGGCTTTGGCACGGCTTCTTGATGCATGCATCATTAAACAGCATGCCCCAAAGTAACCCAAAGCAGCTTTATTTTGTCCTGTCTGTATAGGCCCTCTCTCTCATTCTCTCTCTCTCACACACACACATCTTCTTTGGATTCCATGAATCTAATCTTCTTTAGATTCCATGAAAATCCCCAAAAGCTAAACAAATCACGGGCTAATGCTAATGCTTGGACAGTAATACAATAGACTGGCTTGCTTCAAATGCAACAGCAAGCCATATTTTATAGTTAAAAATGATGATACACCTTGAAATATATGTTACTCCAGGGCATAAGAATAAGGGTGAAAAGTTAAAATACAAGTACTTTTTAAATAAGCCATATGATTATGTTTATCTTGGAGAAGAGGTGACATGATAAGCCTCTTCAAATAGCTTAGATGTCATTAGAAGACAGCTAAAGCTTGTTTCCTGCTGCTCCAGAGACCAGAATATGAACCAACAGACTCAAAAGAGATTCCACCAAAACATCATAAATAACGTCTTTACTGTAAGAACTACACAACACTAGAATAGACTGCCTCGGAGAGTGGAGGACTCTCCTTCTTTGGAGAACATTAAACAGAGGTTAGATGGGCATCTTTCAGGAGTGATATTAGTTATGTATTCCTATATAGGAGAGGGTTGAACTAGACAGTCTTTGCAATCCCTTCCAACTCTGTAATTCTATGATAAATTAATAACATATTTTATCTTGAGGTCTGTCCCCTTTATTCCACATTACTAACCTGTAAAGCTTTGTTTGCTTCTTTTATATCTTCTATTTTAAGCTTTGATCTGAATAGAAGAAACAATTTAGAAATCAAGTGTGAATAATGATAAACAAAAGAGAAAATATACTAGGGCTTTCAGAGACTCAGCAATGGATTTAAGGGATGCACTGTATCTTTGGTGATACTTATCATAGGACAACACCTCCAACCCGTAGCTGCTGTGTTCTCCAAGCGCAATTTGGACATCTCTTTTCACTGATGGGAGAATCTATCAATGACCTCCCATTAACACTAGTTCTCATGTGCAAAATGTTGCTGCCAGGATAATTGTGATGTTGGAATTCATGTGGTGCTAGTCTCTTCCTCTCCCCCGTTCCTCATCCCCTTGCTATTCCTAAACAGGCTTGATCCCCTCTTTTTCTGTTTCTTCTTTAAAAAAAAAATCAATGGCAGTTGCAAAGTTCTGGAATTTCATGAAAAAGTTAGGGCAGGGAGGTGGGGTTAAGGCAGAGTCTGGAAGACATTGAAATAGCGGCAGCAGCCCCAGTTGCACAATTGCAAAGATATGAAGTAACAGCTATTATAAAAACAAGTAACATTCGGTTTCATTGACAGACACAATCACAGTGAGAATGGGGCTCATGCGGTAATGTCCTTGTTTACACTGACTAGGCTTGAGGAGAGTGCCATACACAAACATCTGGAGGGCTGGCTTTTACCCAGAGATGCTTTAGAATGTGAAGTGACTCTGGACATGTCAGGCTGAAAGAAACTCTGGATTCTGCAGATACATGAGCAACCTAAGGAACTCAGACTACAACACTGGAAAAACTCAACTCTGTGCAACCTCGGTGAACATGGAGACGTTTCTTGTGGGTCCAATTGTTTTTTGAGCAGACAATCCCTTTTACATAAACATCACAATATCCTCTAAAAAAATTTAAATGATTTTTTTTTTATCAGAACAGATAGTTAATTTAAACAAAATATTTCCCCAGCATGTCTTCCTCTGTCCATGAGCATTTCAGCATTCAATTAAAGGCAGCTCCAGAGGCTGACATTTACGTGATGTGTCTACCATGTTCTCTGGTTGTTAATTTTGTGGGAAGAACCAGGGAGTCAGAAGCAAGATTGTGCCAGAAAGAATGTACAAAGAGGGTTCATAATGATCAGCTAAAACATTACTCCTGCTCAAAGCTCAATGCCTTGTTTAGTAAATTCTTCATTTCAAGGGTATGCATTCACTTCCCTTAAAAGAAAAGAAAAATGGGAATTACTCGCTAAGTTTGCCAGCCAGTTCTTGGAGAGTTTCTTCTTGGTCATGACAGAGATTTTTCAACTGCTTGTTTTTTTCCTGTAACTTTAAGAACTCCTTTAAAATAAGGAAATATATACATTAGATATAATATTCACCAAGAGACTTACATTGTTTTGACTACATTTCCTACATTCCCCCAGTCAACTTGGTGCCTCCCTTGAGACAAACCTCCCTTGATAAAGGAGCACATAAGCAAAGTGCTACAACCAGAAGGTTCCTCCCCTATATTCAACACCCTCTTTGCCTCAAAAGGTTGTGGGACCTGGAGAATGACTTTAAAGATGATATAACTATATAGGCAAACTCTTGTTCTGCAATGACCAGCCAAAAGGGCTGGCATCGGAGTGGAGTTGGGGGCATGGTGACCACACGACACATGCCCTGACTCCACCCCCAAGCCGCTGTCACGCCACCTGCCCAACCAGACAGCGGGTGGTGTATGTTCCTGTGGCACAGCGTTTATATAAGCTGCGCCAAAGAAACGGAGCAAAAGTGCTGTCGTTGCAATGACAGCTGCTTCTTTTTGAGCCAGCAAACTGTTGGATCAGGGCCACAACATATGGTTGCTGCGGCCCCGATCAAGCGCTCAAAGGGGCACTGAAAAGCTGTTCCAAAGGAGCCGTCTGTTCAGTCCCATAACTTAGACTAACTAAGAACTGTAAGGAAATTTTAAGTGCTACATTTTACTTTTCCCTGATTCCCTACAAAATTTTACTGGCTGAAAATTTACTATTTTGTTAAATCCATTAATGTTCTGTGAAATTTTGCTGCTGAGTTTACTTTTTTAAGAGTAATGATTTGTTGAGTCTCTGTCTTCAGGGAAGATGACATTTCTTTTTCCTTTTTAAGGTCTTCCTCCATGGTCTGTCGCCATTCACTTTCTATTTTCAAATCTGTTTCCAGCTGACACCTAAAAATATGGAATATTAAAAAAAAGTAATGGAAGCCAGAATCATGCTTCTAAAACAGTAACTTTTTAGTTATCCTGTTGCAATTGCTTAAATATCCCTTTTCAAATTCTTCAGCAGGAGGTTTATTCAATAGATGTACACATTATTTCTCAGAAAGTCATTTTTAATTACTCTGAATAAACTTTTGCAAAACTACATCATAGAAAATTAACAACCCTGCTTATACTTTGAAAAGAAGATCAGATAGAAGGCGATCTTTCAATTTGACTCAGACAACACTAAAGTTGATGTACTAATTCCTTCCAAGAAAGCCTCATGCAAAGGTGATAAAAGTCATACAGGAGAAATATTCCTCTCTCCCTGAAATTCAGTGTTCTCTTCCTAACAAAGGAGCTTGTAGTCTCACAAAGGATTTGAGACAAAATGGATCTCAAAGTCAGTAGTTTTTGGTCTTGCTAATGGAATTTAAAGTTTATTTTAAAGTTTATTCCCTAGACTTTTAGAATCTCCCAGTACCCACAAGGCCAGAAAGAAGAGGGACCTGCCTGCATGGATATCCTTCCATGCCATCTGAATTGAGGAAAACAAACACAACATCTTGACAAAATGCAGGCCTATGACTAACATCGTACCTTGTTTTCTTTCTCCTCTATGATTTTTAACACCTTTGCCTGATGAAAAAGCCAGTGGAGCTTTGAAAGCTTGAAACATGTATTTTGTGCATTTTGGTTGGACCAATAAAGGTATCGCTGTTTTATGGATTTTGGACAATATTTTCAAAAATATTGTTTATCTTCTTGATGATTATATACCATTGATATTCAGTCTGTTTTTTTTTGTATTGGTTCTAGAAATTATTTTCATTTCTTTATAGTAATAATAATAATAATGCATCTGTTATGGTTGTTTTGTTTTGTGCATCCTAAGTTGAGATCCTTCCCTTTTGTTTTTTGAAGCTGTAATATATAAGCTCCCAGTGCCAATAATTAGGACATGTATTCCACTATTTTACATCCTGGGTTCCACTTTCAGAAAGAGTACAAGCATTTGGATCTGTCTCACTAGGAAAGGTTTTTTTGGAGGGAGGGAATTCCAATAGGACTTTGTTTTTTACCCTGTTAACATGAACTTTGCTACAAGCAACAAGCAAGTAATCAGATTCCTCACTTCAGTAATACTGACAAATTAGGCCCATATGAAATGAGAAGATGTGACTGTTGATATGTCAAGGTTGATATGTCAAGTCCACAGCTTTTTAGCAATGTTAGAATGGGAAGTAACAAAGCTTTTCACTCACCAATGTTGCCTTTAACTCTATTTGGTTATATTTGTGAAGGCATTTACCTAAAATTAAACCCCAATGAACCCAAGCAGGTTTACTTTTGAGCAGACTATACTGGGCTGCACTGGAGATTTTATTGCTAATCTGCACTGATAATGTTTAAAATTCAATCTCTGTTTCCTAGCAATGGACTGGAAGATCTACCCTGCCTGCCACCCTGGATCCACAGATTCAGGATAACATGTCCTTGCTTTGAGAATCACCTTGCCATTTCTTTACTGCATCAATCACACTCCTGTATTATCGAATAATACCTTGTGTTGACAATAAGACAATCTGTAGTCATTCTTTGCAATTCTGATAAATAAGTCTATACTCCATGTGTTCTTGCCAAAACAAATGCCAAGAAACTCCCTATAATAAGACACTTTACAGGGGGTCCCAGTGGTGTCATGAGAAGGGTGCAGGAGGTGCAGACCAGACCAGATGACACGCCACAGGAAGGACAACGCCCTGGCAGGGTCCTCCTCATGCACACCCCTCATGGTTTCTTCACAGCCCCAGGGCTGCAGAGGGACAAGTGCATCCAAATGTCTTTGTCGTTGGCCTGGCTCTCTCCCCGAGCCTAACAGCGGGGGACAGGATAAGCCACTGTCACTGTGCCCCCTTGTTAGCCCCCTGCACTAGGTGTCACCAAGCCTGGAGACGCCACTGCTGGGCCCTGGCATCACATTCGCAATATTGTTGTTCATCTTCTTTTTGACATCTTTATGGTTCTTTGCCCCCTCTTTAGGATTCCTTACAATCCAAGCCTGCTTCTTCACTTTTCCACTCTATATTGAGCGTCCTTTTTTATTTTTGTTCCTTTTGCTCATCCTGATCTTTTTTCTTAATTCTTAATAGAGTTTAGGCTTTTGGAAAACAACTCTGGAATATTTTTCATTAGGTGGCCTTCAGTCTGAGAAATGTCCAGTCGTAAATAGATGTAGAGAGAACACTTCTCTTCAGTTATAAGTGATCACATTCCATAGGTATTTGTGTGAAGAAGATACTGAGTTACAGGCTATGATTCCCAAGCAAAGTTTTATTAAAAGAGAGACCAATGCCACCTGTAAAAAGAGGTTAGTGGAAGGAGAGACAAACAACAGACATATGAAGAACACAATCCTGCCTCAGCTCTATTACTGTACTTTCTTCTCTTTTCCTAATTTGGTTGGTGGAAAAACCATGCAAGATCCTAAGGTCTGCAACTGGGGCAAGAATATCAAATGGTTCAAAGTACAGCTTTATGGTGGATGGCTTTTCATGTCACCGTAGGTTCACACTCGCTTCCCCAAACTATTCTGATGTTTTCCCAAACAAGAGTTTTGACAACAAATGTTGATGTATTTTGAATTCTGTCACGTTATGCCCTTTCTTTCCATCTGGTTTTTTGCTTTCAACCAATTGTTCTGTCCCTTCTATGCCTGTGTAAATTCTCTGATCAAAAGTGTACCTGTGGTAGCATCTCATCCCAAGATAGCTCAAGAAATTAATAATCTATTTTTATTATAATAGTCAACAATAAAAACATATATGTAAATATAAACATAATTGTACTTCTCCCAAAATGTAAATTACTTACACTTGCTTCTCCTTTTGGGAAATTTCTTTCTGGAGACTTTCAGATTTACTCATATAATCTTGTTTAAATTTCTTGTCCTCACTCTCTGCCTCCATTTGAGCCTTCTCTGCTTGCTGCAATCTGGTGTAATTCAAATCAACTTTGGGTAAAACTGAAGCTAGAATTTGGGTGTAAAGGGTGAAGAAGACAAATAAAAGGAAAAAAATGGGGAAATAGAAATATTTCTAAATGAAAACAAAGTTTGGGGTAAACTCACAAACTCAAATGAGAGACCCAGACAATGCCTACAAATCCAGATTATTTTTCTCACTATAACAACAAAAACATCCATACATTTCTCTAATTTTTTTATTTGATGCTTGTAAGTAACAGATGCCATCAATGCAGAGCGATACAGATTTTATGATTCATATATACAGAGTTTTGACTGTGCATTCTTGTGTTACTGTGAGCTTGATTTGTATTATTTTTTTTAAAAAGCGGGGGTAAACCCTGTAACTAGTTGTGTGCCTTAACTACAGAAATCAATCCACAATGCAAAATAAGAAAAAGCAGTGGTCTAAAATTCAGAACACACAGTGGAGTAGTGCAATCTAGGCAGCCAAAATAGTGTTGTATTAAAGCAACACACCACATGGCAAGTAACACTCTCTGTCTAACATAGTGCACTTGGTAAAAAGAAAAATACACATATCATTTCTATTCTCATTCGTAGATTTGGGGATGAGGACCAGATGGGGATGGGCCCTAATGTGCTCCTGAAGCTCTCAGATTGGTAGGAACTGCCCACCTTTATTAATCCACTTAAGAAGAGGCAGCTCCACATACCTGTATCTCTTTGTCCACAGGAAAAATGCCCCCTCCAAAGGCTTATCAAAACAAACAGGAGGCCCTAACAGAATGGTTCAATTACATTCATTCAACAGGATGCAGATATGACAATGTGATCCACAAAAGATCCTCTTCAGCCTCTCTTTCTTTCTGTTCCAGGAATGCTTTCTTGATTCATAAAGACCTTTCTGTGACACATAATGGCCAGCTACTAGCCTAGACTGAAAAACCTCTTCAGATGAATGAAAAGTGGCTTTCAAATTTTACTAAGGTCAGGAGAAGCCAGATAAATATGAAGTTCAGCAAGCTGTTCAGTTTCACTTATTACAGCAGACTCTGTGCAAACTAAATATAGTACAGGAAGATATTCAAACTAACCATGTTTGGAGCCTTTCAAGGTGGAGGGGAAGTTTTGTATAACTCAAAAGATTTTTTTTTTTATCTTTCTAAGCTCACCCAATAAATAGTAATCTGGAATATTTTACCTACAAATTTCACTGAGTGTAAGAAAAATCATGCTAGCTGCTATCTACCTAATGTTTTTAAAAGTTGTAGCGTCACATTTTTTAAAAAAAAGATTGTTTCCAATTAGTAAGTGATATCTTAATGTTTGTGAAATGCGACCTTGTATCTTTAAAACAAAGTTGTAGGTCTGTGTTAGCAACACTGACTGATCAGAAAGCCAAAATGATTTTGCTACATTTATACTCTGGTCCACAAAGCAATTAAGCCAGAGTACATGGACAAAAGGCTAAAATCCCAGCATCATGATTTAAAATCTAATATTTAAAAAGATTTTCTGGACTGATTTTTTTTTTTTTTACTCCATTAAAGTTTTCAAAATGATATATCTTTAACAAGCTTGTACTGTTGCTGCCCTTCATTGCTGGCACATTTCACCAAGGACATTGCAATAGTCCTTGTTTGTGTTAACAATTCTTTGTCACTTCAGATGGGCAATGGACAAAAATCAAAGACAAATAAAGGTAATAAAAACATCCAAGAATGTAGAAGTTGGGATTAAGGAGAAAAGAAAAAGAAAAAGAGGAAAAAAGGATGTCAATAAAAGAAGATTCATGCCACTAACGCTTTAATATAGAATTATGTTTTTTGTTGTTAAGTAGATTGGAACTGAAAATTAAAACAATGGCAAGACATGTCGACAGCCACGTGATGAGGCTATGGATGTTAGCTTTTTAAACAAACAAATTAGAAAATGAACACTGTATGTTAAACGTATTGCTTCTGTGGTTGTTACAAAGTAAGTGCACTACACATAACATTACATTTATAACAATGAACTTATGTCCCATGTCATTTTTAAGTAGGTACAGCCTTAACTCAAAGAATTACTTAAAAATAGTTCAGTTCTTGCGCATGGCATGGACAATATTTGATGTTTTTTCTTGAAAAACTATCCCAACCTGCTTTCAAAGCACTTCAAGTGCAGTACGCTTCACGGGGAAGGAGAAGGTGTTTTTCAAGACCCACAAATAATATATTTTTAAAAAATTGCTGGGAACATGGTGCTAGTTCTCTGGAACTCTATGTATCTGAATTTTTAGTTATTTTAATGTTTCCAAGTAATTTTTCTCCAGCTGAAGAACTGTGTCACCAAAGACTCCAAAGCAGCTGGCTAGAGCCAAACTATATGAGGCAATGGAAAATCTGTGATCAGCTCCACTCTATGTTTGGTTTTCTTTATCGTAGTGATAGATGTGAGAGGAAACTTCCAATCTAACATTCTGGTACACACCATTTCTCTACCTACAGAAGGCACCTCCAACCAATTTGTGGGGAGGGTCCCCCTTCCCTTCAGTCACCAATGCCACAGGCTATCATATTCAGCCAAACCCCCAACCTTCTATGTGCCATTTTCTAGAGAAAATGTCACTTCTACCACTCCTATTGCATATGTTTAAATCAAGACTTCTTCTCCTGGTCCCTTATCTGTTGGAGTTCCCCAGGGCTCTGTTCTGGGTCCCCTTCTGTTTTCTCTCTACATACTGTCCTTAGGAAAACTCATCAGCTCTTTTGGTTTTTCCTACCATCTGTATGCTGATGACACCCAGCTGTATCTTTCTGCCCCTGACCTTTCTCCAAGGCTTGAACAGCAAGTCTCGTCCTGCCTCACAGCTGTCTCACAGTGGATGCGCCATCGGCGTTTGAAGCTCAACATGTCCAAGACGGAGCTTCTTGTCTTTCCTCGTAAGCCCACCCTTCAACACTCCTTTTCTGTCTCTGTGGACAACATTTCTATTCAACCAGTCCAGCAAGCCCGCAGTCTTGGTTTTATCTTTGACTCTTCTCTGTCGTGTATCCCTCAGATCCAGACCACAGCCAAGGCTTGTAGATTCTTTCTATACAATATTGCCAAAATCCAACCATATCTCTCCACCTCTACTGCCATGATCCTGGTCCATGCCCTAGTGATCTCATGACTTGATTACTGTAACGTCCTCCTGGCTGGGCTTCCTCTTTCATCTCTGTCCAGCATTCAGCTGCACGCATTATCACTTCCACCCACCGCTCTGACCACATCTCTCCTGTGTTGGCATCCCTTCACTGGTTCCCCCTCCCTTTCTGCATTCAGTATAAGCTGCTGTTGTTGACATTCAAAGCCCTCCATGGACCGGCCCCTCCTTACTTATCAGACCTTCTTTCTCCTCACCTTCCCACTAGGGCCCTCCGTTCTGGTAGTCAAGGGCTGCTGTCTCAGCCCAGGATTTCCTCTGCCCCATCCCGGATTCGCCCCTTTTCACTCGCTGCCCCTCACTCCTGGAACCTTCTTCCCCCACAAGCAAGAGCCATCACTTCTTTAACTAGCTTCAAAACGGACTTGAAAACCATCCTGTTCAGAGAAGCCTTCCCAGGCATTGCATAATTGTCGCTTACTATCTGATGTTCTTTTGGTGCCTGTTTATCGAACCATTTCCTGTATTGCTATGTATTGTATATGTATTATCCTACTTGAGAGTATGTATTTTCCCTGGATGAAGATTAACCTTCCATTATGAAGCCAAGCCCTCCCTCCAGTCCATCTGCCTTGGTCCAGGCCTCGGAGGTAGAGAGGAACTGCTGAACCTCTTACCCTTTCCCTCCACCACCCCCTTCTCCTTCTGTGTCATGTCTTTTTAGATTGTAAGCCCAAGGGCAGGGAACCGTCTAACTAAAAAGATTGCATGTACAGCGCTGTGTAAATTTACAGCGCTTCATAAATAAAGGTTAATAATAATAATAATAATATCCTTCCCAATGCAATAACTATATATGGAGGTATGAAAATGTTGAGTTAGGACTGTATTTACTCTCCTCTTGTATGAAACATATTTATAACGCGTAAAGGTCAGCAGTAAAATTTACTTGATCTTTCTTTAAAATGGAATCCTATTTCAATAGCAACTACATGACACTGACCCAGTTGCATATAGCACTGAACCAAGGTTTAGCCTTACATGTGTAAACTGGAACAAACCTGAGAGAGATTCTGGTTCACAATATCCCCATTCTCTCTTCTTCTCCCATGCAGCCAGAATAACTTCACCAGTGTTTAATGTTGCTTCCACCCAGTTTCATCTTCTTTTACATAAGAAACATAAACTGTGGTTTATAAATGTGATCAGTGTCAAACTATGGATTATGAAACTGGCTTATAATTTAACCAGTGTTTGTTACAAGCCTGGATACTGGCCTGAATGGCAAACAAAATCCCTCCAAAACCTTGAGATTCTGTGAAAAGAAAACTAAATGCTGCTAAAGCCTAATTCCTGGAAGGTTGGGAGAGGAGTGGAGAACATGGAGTCTCAAGTACCACTTGAGCTCCTTCCATCTATGGCACACAGTGCTAAACCATGGTTTGG
The DNA here is from genome assembly GCF_019175285.1 of Sceloporus undulatus. NCBI lineage: Eukaryota > Metazoa > Chordata > Lepidosauria > Squamata > Phrynosomatidae > Sceloporus > Sceloporus undulatus. The sequence continues at coordinate 169,003,436 of NC_056524.1, forward strand.
TGTTACTTACAAATGCAACCAGTCTGGCAAATGAAAGAAAGAAGAAATGAATGAAAAGAAAAACAAAATAAAACAAGATGCTGTACCTTTGCTCCAGCTGCTTCATAGTTGCATTAATCTGACTGGTTTTATCCTCCAGTCGCCCAATTATTTCATTCTTTTCTTTCATTGCCTCATCTGAAACCTATTATTTAAAAGATTAATATATTATAGTAGACTATTTTAACTGGGCACCAGCAACTAAGTAGCAATAAGCTCTACAACTTTGATGTATATAGTCTTAATTTCTTCCTTGTCTTAATGCTCAACATCGCTCTCCCTTGTTCAATATTGGACCATAAACCATTAAAAACCAGGGATGGGCAAGCTCTAGGGATTCAGATCCAACCAGGAATTCCAAAAAAGGCTTTGGGGAACACATGATTTCCATCCCTGTTTTAAAGTAACTCTTAATATACTACAAGCAGTATATCAGCATGCAGCAACATTAGTAACAAAACCAATAGGTGCTTCCTTTCAATTTACCCCTGGAAAATACAGTCATCCCTCCATATCCACAGATTCTTCATCCATGGTTTGAAAATATTCCACAAATATATGCATTCCAAATAAAAAACATTGATTTTGCCATTTTATATAAGGAACATCATTTTACTATGCCACTGTATATAATGGGACCTGAGCATCCACGGATTTTGGTATCCACAGAGGGTCCTGGAGCTAAACCCCAGCAGATACCAAGTGTCCACTGTGTACTAATTTACTAACCTAATATACTAAGCAAAAAATATGTATCTTTGTATTTCTCCTGTTCTTATAGCATTCTTGATGTATTACCAAAAGAAGAACAAGGAGAATCTTTAAAAAAGATGTGACAGGATATCAATGACTTGGGGCTAAATCCTGTCCACTTCCTGAGGATGATGGACTATTTCCCCTTGGACCTATTTCCCTGCCCCACGGAATGGACTTTCATCTTCCAATTGCATTCTTGCTTCTATACAGAGGAAACAACTGTAACAATAGCTGTCCTTAACTGACACTCAAAGCTACAGTCCTCAAAAGGGGAAAAGGTACCTCCTGGGAAGAGATGAATCCAGGCACTACTCCAAAACTAGGACTGAGTGGATAATATATTGAGTTTTCAAGTTACAAATACTGAAGCATTATTTTTACCTGAAGCTTTTGGTACATTTCTACATTTATTGCTTTGACCTCCTCCAACTGTTGCCGAAGACTTATAAGAGTGTCCTGTTTTTCATGAATATCTTTCTCCAACAACTTCATTGCAAGTTCTATCTCATGCTTCATACCAACTTGGACCATCAGCTCATTTTCTATATCCTAAAAAAAATAAATCAAGCTCCCAAGTATAAAATATACGAAATAGTGTTGGCAAGACAGAAATCACATGTATATAATAGAAGAAATATTGCAATGATTTTACTGGAAAAATAACATATCAGGTGTACACTCACCTGTCTTAATTGTGATTCTTCTCGAAGCTGTCTGTGTGCCTCACTGTACATTTCATCCAGGCTTTGTCTAGAGTGTTTGTATGTCTGGAGTTCTGCATCAGCATCCACTTTATTCACCTACGAAGAAAATATGGACTCTATTCTACTGAAATCACTGGCCTTGAAAGAACAGAGCCCCTATCTTCGGCAAGTCACAATCTTAATAATTTGCCAGAATTTCCCCCCTAAACCCATTATCACGGGACGATTAACCCTATACGGTATATGAGGATTCTTAAGCTGTTCACATAAGCTCCTATCTAATTTGAAAATTAGACATAAATGCCATAAATGCATGTAATAACTGGTCTGCCATTTGCTAAATTATATTATTCAAGCTACACAAAATTTAATCATACCTCTAGATGATGCTGTGTTTTCATTAAAATGAGTGTGTTTTCACTTCTTAAGTGATGGTTTTCTTCTTGAAGTTTAATGATGTTGTTTTTGGCTATGGCTAACTAAGGAAGAAAAAAACCAGAAAATGCAATAACATTCAGGCAATCAACAACAAAGCAATATTATTCAGGTCTCCTGGGGAAATGATTTACTTCTCCTTACCAAGCTTAGAAAAGTTAGTTTGGACTACACTTCATAAAAACCTCCCCTCAGCCAACACAGCTATGCTGGATGGTGAATTCTGAGATGTATAGACCAAAAGTACCAAACGTTTCAGATAACATAATCTGAATAACATAATATATACCTATACATATACATATACTAACACAGAAATCCCTTACATTTGCAGTTTCTAGGTACCCCATGCTATGGAAAAACAATCAAAATAACTGCCTTTCTCCAATCAGCATAATTCTTCCTTTGCCTTCCTTATCTTAACCACCACCCTATAAGGACATACCACCAAGCTCACCCAGGAAATTACACGGAGGAACAGGGACTCAGATCTAGATCCCCCAGGTCAAAGTCCAACACTCTAACCATAACACGACATCACTGCAGGCAGATGAAGTTCTGTGTGGACCACCATCAGCTGAGCAGTTTGTGGAGCTGTTGTCAACATGCTTGGTAAAAAATGTATAGGACTCTTATTAATCCAACTGTTGGTGAAAGGAGGGTGTGTTGTTGTTTGTATGTATATTTAACATTTGAATCATTTTGATATTTTGTTTAATCAGGTGAGACATTATAAAACAGCGAGCCAGTGTGGTGTAGTGGTTTGAGTGTTGGACTGTGACTCTGGAGACCAGGGTTCGATTCCCAGCTTGGCTATGAAACCCACTGGGTGACCTTGAGCAAATCAGATACTCAGGGGTAGGTAATATCATAGGGTCACCATAAATAAAAAATGACTGGAAGGCACACAGCAACAACAATGATAAAACAGCAAAATCTGCCAAATATTACTGCCCCTTTACCCATTTTTTCCATGTTTTTATAGAAGAACACATTCTGATGCAGCCCTAGATGCACAATTTAATACACATTTCATATATTATTTGTGGAGTAGTATCTGACAAAATCCATATATTTAGTTCACTGGATTAATTTCTCCTTTAGTAAATTATATCTGACTGGGAAGAACATGTAAAGAAATAGAGCCCCACTTCAGTACAGATGTCCTCACCAAATGGTCTGAAATCTACAACAGTTCTTCTCAGGGTGATGTGAGCGACCAGCAACTTCCCCCCAACCCTATGTGGTAGGGACCAGCACTATGTTTGTGTCCACTGGCTGCAATAGGTTTTTTTTCTTTCTTAGAAAGAAAGGCCCCGAACAATACACTTCAACATAGTGCTAAATAGTGTTAAATGACATACCTCTTCAATTAGTTTAGTGTTTGACTTTTCTAGTGAATCAACGCGTGTATGGAGGCTGCCGACTGTGCTACTGAAAACAATAAAAGAAATACTCATTTCAAAATAACATCCCAAATCCTGTAACTCCAAGTAGTACCATCCCATTTACAAAATATTCTAGCACTTTCTTAAAGAACTGATGAATGAATTCCCTCTCAAGATGATATACTGCACTGATTTTTGTTTGCAGTCATCACATTGTCCCTTCCCTATCATGAATAGCTATCATCCTGGCTCAATCATGGAAACAACAATGATATGCAGTATAAAAAGAAGAAATGCATGGACAGCATTTTTCAAAAGTAATGTATAGGCATTGGGAGACGAGGGAAGGAGGTTAAAGAAGCGTATCTACACACATCTATTTCTACATTTTACCTATCTATTGTGGAAAATGACAGTGTAACACAAATGTTTCTCCCAACTGTGTCTTGTGGGGGGTAGCTTTACTCTACTAAAAACAGATGTTTAGTTTCCCTGCAAAGAAAACCAGGTATGATAGCATTAACCAATATATTAAAGTTTGTATCATGCTAACTTGAACGCATGTATGGAAGCTGCTGACTGCTACTGAAAACAATAAGGAAATACTCATTTCAAAATGGCATTTATTCTACTAAAAATAAATATTTAAGATTGCAGCCTTAGTCTCCCTGCAAAGAAAACCAGGAATGATAGCATTAACCAATATATGAAAGTCTATATTATGCTAACTTGAACTTGAACAGGCAGATAGTGATTGCCCAGATTTTAAAAAGCACCAAAAAGTTGTAATGGGCACATCCTTTGAAACACTGCCACTTTCAAAAGCACCACCCACTCTACCTTCCTTCCCCCCCCATCTACAACTATTAAACTGAATCAAAGATAACTACAGTGATTTCAGCACCTCCTACTATAAATAAATCCCACAAGAGTTTAATCAGACATGGTTTCTGTATGTATTTAACAAGTGTTTCTATAAATACTTACTTCAGTTGTCGATTTAGTTCTTCAACATAATTCTTTTGATCCAATATGGCAGCAATATGGTCATTTCTAAAAAGATTTGTTAATATATTTAATCAGACATCTATATGAGCCTTGAGTAGAAGTAGTTCATTTTATCTGCAATTAATTTTTTTGTTACCATATAGTTAAGTGTTTCCTATCATTGTGTGTGGTGTGGAGTAGGGTTTGCAATACAGAATATCCTGTCTAAGAACAGAGGGATCAACTGATCACTATCTGATACCTTCCAGAAGTGCATCTCTTAGAAATTAGAGAATCCTTTAAAACAATTTAAGATATTCCTCTTAACAAATATTCCAATCCCATAGTGAAAACACCAGGCTGAAGCTGCTGTCTTGCACATATTCTGGGCCAGTCTCAGCATGCAGCAGGGTAAAGTGACTTGCTTCAGGCAGTATCACTGGAAATGTGGGAGTGAAGGAGGTAAAAAATGATGGAGAACAACTTTTTCAAATGTTGACTAAGCTAGTGGTAAGGGTGTCATTTTTTCACTTCCAGAAGCAAAGTATTTTGTGTATAAAGTTATCTTGGCCCTCTAGGCATTAACATTGGGAAATGTACCATGTAAATCATCAGGACTTGTTTTTGTATAAATATGCATAGGACAGAGCTGTCACGGTGCTATTTCTCCTGTCTATCCTGTGATTTGCATTGGTCTTTTTATTACTCCCCCCCCCCATATTAATGTTTAAATGTTTCATATGTTTGTCTCAATGCTGACAAAAAAGGCAAACTGGTTTATACAGATCTTTTTGCTATGTACTGTATAGTAATATGTGCTGTTAATTTTTTTTATATTTCTTCCTTCTTAATAGTGATGCTTTTAATTCTATTGGTAGTTTAAATATATTTAACTCTTGTAAGCAGTCTAGGAAAAAAACTAGTTATAAATACATTACTTCATCATCACTGTCAAACTAAACCTCTACATTCTTTTTAAAAACGCACCTTTCTTTGCTTTCTATATCATCTTCATTCTTTAAGTACAAAGAAAAATCAATCACACCAACCTAGAAAGAAACAGAATTATTAAAATGTTACAAAAAAGCAACTAATTTATTTCTATGAAAACATTCATGAGGGGAAATTCAAATATAGGTGGGGAAATATATATCAAAAAGTTATAACAGCACGCAGAATCCATGTTAATTCTACTAAAAACATTCTTTTGTTAGAAGAAGCAAAAACTAGGACTAGAGGTCCTTTCTATACAATCTGTGTTTATAATAAATGACAGCTATCTGTCATTGGTGAGACAGAGTGGCATAGTACAGTGGGCCCTTGCTTTATGTGGGGATCCGTTCCCATTATAACCAATGGGGCTCATGCTCGCTGCACGGCTGCGCACACACCCCACAGCCGCACACGCAATTCGCGAACCCCATTGGATATAATGGGGCTTGTGCTCACTGTGCAGCAATGCGCACACATGGGGTGCGTGTGCATTTCCCAGGCGGCTTCAGCGTATGCTGAAAGCTGCCTGTAAGGAGCCCGCGTATGGCGCAGGCTCACTGTAGTTTGAGTGTTGGATTATGACTCTGGAGACTAGGGTTCAAATGTCCACTTGGCCATGGAAACCTACTGGGTGACCTTGGGCAAGTCACAGTCTCTGTGCCTCAGAAGAAGGCAAAGGGAAACCCCCTCTGAAAAACTGTGCCAAGAAAAATCCCATGATAGGATTGTTTTAGGATTAAAGGTAAAGGTAACATAATAATAATAACTTTATTACGGCCATTTGGCCAGCACAATTACAAAATTCCAGTTTAAAACACAACAGATTAAAGAATATAAACAAATTACAGTCTATAAAAAGTAAGGTTAAAAAGCAGTGATAGGACAACATGATCAGGCAAACACACAACAATGAGTAGGCTGCCATCATCTCGCAAACAACTCTATCATATTATGTAAAAGAGGACCACATTCATGACATATTGGTTCAAAATTCACAAACATATCCCCTATCCAAGCAAGAGTTAAACTACAAAGTGCCATTAATCAGATGCAATTGGTTACTAATTTACAAATTTTACCGTTAAATCAAGCCCTCTGTACAGATTTTGAGATTATATTATAACATATTACATCTGTTTAACAAACTGTTTACGATTTGCAATGGCAGCTGCAAAGAATTGTGCAACTGCTTGCGTTATATCTTCCTTCTGATCTGCAAGTAGAAAATTTGTATAAAATTTCTCTTGTCTGCCTGGAAACTGCAGCACAATTGGTGTTATATATAAAGCACGTATTTCTGTATACAAAGAACAGCCAAAGAGTACATGATTAATATTTTCGATTTCCTCCGAGCCACAAGGACAGTATCTGTGTTCGTAAGGGATCTTTTTAAATCAAAGGTAAAGGTAAAGATTTCCACTTTGACAAGGTTGTTGTGTCCGACTGTAAGGGGGGGTGCTCATCTCCATTACTAAGCCGAAGAGCCAGCATTGTCAAAGACAACTCTGTGGTCATGAGGCCAGCATGACTGCACAGAATGCTGTTACCTTCCCACCAAAGTGGTACCAATAATAATTATTTTTTGCACTTTTACATGCTTTTGAACTGCTAGGTTGGCGGAAGCTGACACTAGCCATGGGAGCTTGCTCTGTCATGTGGCACCTGGACCTTGAACTGTCAACCTGGCCGATCTTACAGTCATCAAAGTCAGCCTCTTAATCAATGAGCCAGATTTGCCTTAGGGTCATTATAAATCAGAAATGACTTGAAGGCACCCACATCAACATCATCTGTAAAGTGCATTTTATATGTCTTCACTCAAAGTTGAATTAACTATGCAAATCGATATTTTCCAAGCACTCACTTCTTTCCAAATTTTACTTGTTTGCTATTGACTACACAAACTGTTTCTGAGGGGAATGTCACATCATCTCATTGTGGTGCTGACCCAGATCTAACAGTGTCCTTTTGTATCCAGCATCACAGTAATTGGGATTTTCTTTCTATCTTTCTTCATCCCACAGAAGTACTCTGTGGTAAGAAAACCCTGTTTCAAAGGCCTTCCCAGTATTCTAGAATATGTTTTAAGTGTCTGGGAGGGGGCTCTAGGCAAGAAAGGAAAATACCAATTTTGAGGGCAGCAGCAGGAAATACACCACTGCCCTTAGTTTTTCCTTCCCCAATTTGAAAACTATGTTTCAATGTTTTCTAGTGTTTAGGATTGGAGATATTAATAAAGCTGCATTCCCTCTACTAATAGCAAAGCAAAAATATATACTTCAAAGAGCAGGGCAGAAATGCAGAGATGCTCACATATACCCATCAGCATCCATATGGTCGGGGGCTGATAACAGAACTATTGTTCATGGGCTTTGCAAGATAATCATATATAAAAAAAGGAAACAAGACAATAATGATTTACTTAGAAGTATTTTCTGACCAACCAAATGTTCCTGATCAAGAAGTTCCATCATGTGAACTCCATCAATATTCTTGTGAACCAGCCCTTTCATTGTGTTTTGAAGGAAGTAACTATGGCTGGTACATACAGGCAGGAAGCAGCGTCCTGGCAACGATTCTAGGGTTCGGGAACGTGCAGCAACCACACACTCCCGAACCCTACTCCATACAGATGCCACGAACATGGTGGCCTCCCAAGTGAGGTGCAGCATGTGCACGTCGCACCGCCACGCTCACATCATCGACGCGCACCAGGGTGCCAATGGCCCTTTGGCAGCGTCACTGAAAGGAGCTGCATTTCACAGCTCCTTTTTGGGGCAGACTGTTGTTGCAGCTGTGCAGCTGCCGCAGCAACAATTCAGAAAAGAAAGGGGTGGTCTCTGGCCGCCCTTTTCTTCTAATCTGTACAGCCCCTGTTTGGTTTAGAAATAACAAGCCTTCCAATCAACTAGATCCATCCTAACAAGAAAGTTATTCTTCTCTTTTAAGGGATTTTAGTACGTTGCATTCTGGTCTGTCAGCTTGGAGTTTATTCCCAATTACATTACAAGGGGAAAAAACTTAGGATTTAAGGCCAAGCAGTGGTTTGAGTGTTGGACTACAACTCTGGAGACCAGGGTCTGATTCACCGCTCGGCCATGAAACCCAGTGGATGACCCTGGGCAAGTCACATGCTCTCAGTGTTAGAGAATAGCAAAGGCCAACCTCCTCTGAACAAATTTTGCCAAGGAAACCCCATGATAGGTTTGCCTTAGAGACACAATAAGTTGCAAAGGCATACAACACACACACACATCAGCTGAATTATATTTCCACTTACTTGTGAATCCAAGTCTTCTCCTTTTACACACAGGTTTGCATCAATTACATTTAATCCAACAAGCAACCCAACGATAACTACTCCTTCCTCTTCCATCATCAGTGCATGATTTTCATAAAATTCACTGTAAAATGCATTTAAATACTTTATATTGTTACATACTTTAAAATATTTCTAAAACTCCAGCCCATCCTGTAATTGGCTTTATTTTCAAGCCTCTCTTCAAAATTGCTTCATCATGTGTACTCCAAGAGGTTTAAAAACTTAGCTCACCACAGCAAACTACAGAATATGCCAACTTAAAAAGAATCAAAGTTCTTTAAAAATAATAATCAGAGATCTGTGGTGCTGGCAAGCAAGGCACTGAAGGATTACATGTCCAACCCTATCCTAGCAGCAAACTGTGGTGCAACCAAGAGTTGTGACAGAACCCTACTTCTGCCAGTTGCACAAAACCTTGTGGGTTTTGCCACCTCATCTCCATACCCAGAAGGGTTTGAATTTCAATTAACATTCTCTCACACAGTTGTCTGTCTCTCAGCTCTCCACACCACTCTGTGCATCTGAGGAAGTAAGCTCAAGTCTAAAAAAGCTTATGCTACCAGCTTCTTTCTTTCAGTTAGTCTCAAAGGTGCTCCTAGATAGCTTTGAATATTTATTCAGTGTGCGTGCTCTAGCTGGACTAACATTTGGGCTTAGCCCATATGCTGCAAGGCAACTGTGTACTTCATTTTACTTTGGGAAATTTTAGAGAAAAATACATATTCAACTACTTTTTGTGTTCTTTAAATCATCTATTTGTCAGCCTATAGTTTAAGCTAGACATGAATAACCTGGCCTAATAACAAGAACATGAAGTGTTCAGATTTGTTGTGCAAAGAAATTGCATGTAATTTTTTTTATTCAACCAGTTGAAGAAAGATATAGCAATAGCAAGTACATTTCTATACGGCTTACCGATGTACTAAGCAGTTTACAAAGTGTAAGCTAATTGCCCCCAACAAGCTGGGTACTCATTTTAGTGACCTATAAAAGGATGGCAGTCTAAGTTGACCTGGAACCCCTGCCTGGTATTGAACTCACAACTTTGTGGGTGCAGTACAGGCATTTAACCACTGCGCCACTAGGGCTCCTGTGGTATACCTTTATGACAGTCTGTAAGTAACTTGTTACCAAAATGTTTATTTGCAATTAATTCTTTTTTCAAGAACTATGGCATAACTAAGGCTGCATCTGCACTGCAGAAATAATGAAGTACTGTACAGTGTGCGCGCGTCATACGCGGACAAACTATACGCAGCTTTCAGCGGGGCGGCATGTCCTGTTTAGATTAATGGGGCGTGTGCCTGTAGTGCGTGTGCGCCACCACCACATGCACGAGCTCCATTACTTTCAATGGGGCTCGAGCATACATGCTTTTTTTACGCGGGAGGGGAACAGATCCCCTGCATAAAAAAGGGTGCAGTGTATGACACTGCTTTAATTGCAATGGCTCAAAGCTATGGAATTCTGGGATTTGTAGTTTTGTGAGATATTTAGCCGTCTCTCATAGAATCATAGAGTTGGAAGAGACCGCAAGGGCCATCCAGTCCAACCCCCTGCCATGCAGGAAATCCAGATCAAAGCATCGCCGACAGATGGCCATCCAGCCTCTGTTTGAAGACCTCCAAGGAGGGAGACTCCACTACACTCTGAGGGAGTGTGTTCCACTGTCGAACAGCCCTTACTGTCAGGAAATTCCTCCTAATGTTGAGGTGGAATCTCTTTTCCTGCAGCTTGCATCCATTGCTCTGGGTCCTAGTCTCTGGAGCAGCAGAAAACAAGCTTGCTCCCTCCTCAATATGACATCCCTTCAAGTATTTAAATAGGGCTATCATATCACCTCTTAACCTTCTCTTCTCCAGGCTAAACATCCCCAGCTCCCTGAGTCGTTCCTCATAGGGCAAGGTTTCCAGACCTTTCACCATTTTAGTTGCCCTCCTTTGGACACGCTCCAGTTTCTCAATGTCCTTTTTGAATTGTGGCGCCCAGAACTGGACACAATATTCCAGGTGGGGCCTGACCAGAGCAGAATATAGTGGCACTATTACTTCCCTGGATCTAGATACGATACTTCTATTGATGCAGCCTAAAATCACATTGGCCTTGTTAGCTGCCGCATCACACTGTTCACTCATGTTCAGCTTGTGGTCTACTTGGACTCCTAGATCCCTTTCACATGTTGTCTCCTTAAGCCAGGTGTCTCCCATCCTATATCTGTGCATTTCATTTTTTCGCCCTAAGTGCAGTACCTTACATTTCTCCCTGTTGAAGTTCATTCTGTTAGCTCTGGCCCAGCTTTCTAGTCTATTCAGGTCATTTTGAATTTTGATCCTGTCCTCTGGAGTATTAGCTATTCCTCCTAATTTAGTGTCATCTGCAAATTTTTTCCTCCAAGTCATTGATAAAGATGTTGAACAGTACTGGGCCCAGGACAGAGCCCTGTGGGACCCCACTGGTTACTTCTCTCCAGGATGAAAAGGTGCCATTGTTGAGCACCCTTTGGGTTCGGCCGGTCAACCAATTACATGCTCCAGTTTCTCAATATCCTTTTTGAACTGTGGTGCCCAGTTAAAGCAGTGTCAAACTACATTAATTCCCTACTGCAGATACAGCCTAAGTTATATCATGATTACAAAGTAACAAGCTTGAGTTAACTCCTTTTGTGATGTTACTGGAGTTTTACAGTTATCTCTATATCTTTTGACAATAGTTGTGGTTTCACTAATTAGGTGTGTTTGTACTATAAGCTAACAACCTGTGGCACTCCGGTAGGTTTCTTAGGCAAAGTAGTTATTTAAGTATTCTCTGCAGGAATGGAAAGAGGGTTGTTTTTAAATAAATGGCACCAAGTTGAGGTGTTGGGAAGTGGGAAAAAGTATCTGTAAATAACTTTCCAAGCTCTGATCTTTACTGTTAAATTACTAAGTAGTAGTTATAATTAAATATAAAGCAGCTGTACAATTCAGATAGCAATTACAGTACTCACCTAAGGAGATCTTTCCGGAAGATAAGACATCGTAGGTAGTCAGCCATCTTTTTTTGCATGAGTGCCAGTCGTAGCCATGCCCGAGCACGTCCTAATGAAGTCCTGATAAAAGAAGGCAACAGCCCCAAAACACACTTGTTAACCAGAAGTACTGTTTAAATGTAACCAACAATTTTCGATAAAGAAACAAATATTTATTGAGTCATTTTGATTTTCAGTTTGAACAAATTCAGGATAAAGCTGGTTATGGTTTTATTTGAAGACAAAATCAAAGAGGACATTGATAATAAGGTAAGATAGTTAAAAGAAATTGACTGTCATACTGTTCCTAACACTGTATCCACGAATACAGAAGCTAGAAATGCAGTAGAAAGAAAATTTCCCAGTAACCATTTGCCTGATATTTTACAGCTATCCAAAATTATACTTTTATATCCCAAACAGTACACTTTTAAAGCACTGTGTTTTGAGAGTCCTCAGCCACTCCTTGCCATCTTAAAAATGGGTGTAGGGGTCAAACTTAGTTTTCAACATAAAATATAGAACAGTGCCCTAGAATTATACATGCTGTTTCATTACAATAGCCTGGTGTTTTGGGGAGATCCTGCTATGATTTATTTTAAACTCTCCTTCCCCTGTTTGAAACTATGTGAAATGTTGAGTCTTTACATGTAAACAATGCAACCAATCAAACAAACCACTTTAACAAATATGCATGTTTAAACCAAAGGTCCCATTTCACTCAGACAAGAAATAACATTTCTGTCTGTTTAAACTCACAATTGTTCTTTCGTACTTTCCAACTTATGGGAACCCTAAGGCGAAGCTATCACAGGGTTTCGTGACAAGATTCATTCAGAGGCAGTTTGCCTTTGCCTTCCTCTGAGGCTGAGAGAGTGTGACTTGTACAAGTTCACCTAGTGGGTTTCCATGGCCGAGTGGCAATTCAAACCCTGGTCTTCAAACTCGTAGTCGAATGTTCAAATCACTATGCTACACTGGCTCTCAAACTTAGAATGATCTTATTTATGAATTGCATCTTTCAGGGATCTAAAATTGACCAATGCACTGTATAATTCAGTGGCAGGGAAGGAATCACTATAAGATTCAACACAATCTCACAGTATTGGAACAGAATTAAGCAGCTAATTTCCTAAAATACTAAAATTCAAACAGTATGTGCTTTCACTTAGGGATAGCTTTCCTATCATATCATGTCATGTCATTTTGATGATCTCACATCTGCTATACAAGAACAAATTGGATCCAGGACTCAGAGAGTCCACTCCTAAGCACTGTTTTGAATTTCTTTAGTGATGATAGGGTAACAGAAGGGGTCAGAGCCCTGCCCTGACATAATCTGACTCCTTAAATTGGTCTCAGGGTTGGACTCTCTTAATCCACAGGGTTTCTTGTCCCTGGTAAGACGAAGACAAAAGAGAGCTCTTTTCTCACAGGTTTCATTGCTCAATAGCTAGGATAACAGTATTACTGCACTCAGAAAGAGTTGATATGAGAGAATCAAATCTCAGATGCTGCAACTTTAGGAAGGACAATAGAAATTTTAGTTCTTAAAAGGTGTTGTTGTTGTGTGCCTTCAAGTTGTTTACAATTACAGCAACAACCCTATCATGAGGTTTTCTTGACAAGATTTGTTCAGAGGAGGTTTGCTATTGTCTTTATTTAATCCACTGAGCCTGAGAGCATGTGCCTTGCCCAAGGTCACCCAGTGGGTTTCATGGCTGATCTGGGAACTGAATCCTGGTCTCCAGAGTCACAGTACAACATTGAAAAAACTGGTGACTCTTAAAAGGTATCCCTGCTTATTCACATCTCATGGTCTATATAAAGAGAGTGGAAAAGGAAGGTACTATCCTTGGGAGGAAAGCATGATTATAAATTAAAGAAATAAATGAGTAAGCTTAAATAAGTTACATACAATGTTTATTTAATTGTAAACACAACTTACTTGAGACCAGGTAAGTCTCTAACACTGGCAGCAATTTCCTCAGCTTCTGGGTACAGTTTCTCCACAAGCTCCAGAGGGCCCCATATTGTTTTATTGTAACTTAGAAAAGATTTTTTTACTGGATAGAAGAGAATATAACATAACAAAGCTTACAAAGGTTAAAAATAAGATTAGTTAAAAACTTGATGATAAAAATTTTAAAACACAATCAAACAATCATCATATTAAAGTATAATTACATTGAAAAAAGTATAAAATAATTTTAAAAACAGACCACTAAAATTAAAAATACAGCACACATTCCCTGTAAAAAGACTCCCTGCTGCTAATTAAACATTAAAAGATGGTTTGAACAAAAAGATCTTTGCCTGCCTGCAAAAGAAGAGCAGAGCCAGGAACCTAGCCTAATCTTCCAGCTTGTTAGCCACAGAGAAGGCTCTCTCCCATGTCCTCACCAGACTAGTCTGTTATTAAGCTGCACCTAATAACAGGAACATAAGAACCAAATGGGACTCCACAAAAGTAAAAAAATCCCTGCAAAAATGGAGGCTTTCCAACTGCCCTCATTAATCTCAGTGTAAGGAAAATGCACCATTTCTGTCTTAGTTTGACTGGAGTGAGATAGGTCTACATTCGGTGTTCTGTATCAAGTAAGGCGACAATGAGCTTGTTGGTATGGGGAGCTCTATACTATGGAAATGACCACCCCATGGCTTTTAAACCCACAATTTCATGAGGAAAGAAGCAGCCTTGGTGACACTCATTGCACAACTACACCTCTGAACCGTAGCTGCCTTATCCCCTACCCAGTGCTTTTCATTTATGGGGGAAACACATGTATGACCTGGCAATCGTGAAAGTCCCCAAGTGCAAAATGTTGCTCCTGGAGCAGTTGTGAGCTCGCTAAACATGTGGTGTCACTGTCTGCTTTGCTATTCCGAAGCACCATTATTACTTTTCTTTATTTTTTCTATTTAGTTTCTTTCTTACTTTTATATTTAGACTTAAAATGCAGCAGCAGACCTCTGGAATTGCACAGAAAAAAAGGAGGGGACAAAACAACCTCTAAAGGTATGCTGAGCAGGACATAAGGCAAGAAGTGGGACTTAAGGGAGAGGTCGGGAAGTGTCAGAACTCCAAAGCCAATTACTGATCAATATTCACATTCACTTTGGGTTTTGTTCATATTAATGGTGTAATTGCTTTAGATGTAGTTCTGCTACCAGCTTGCTTGCTAAGGGGGGATGGGATGCTTTGGCCGCATAGCTGCATAGGATTGGAATGTATTGTTTAATTAGTTGGAGACATCTGCAAAGCCCAAGGTCAACCTGGTTTCTCAAGCCGCGCTAGCCTGGGAAGCAACAGGAGGGGGAAAGGTGGGGAGTAGAAGGCGGGAGAGCAGGAAAAAAGGTGGGGGCCGGCCAAGAGTACTTTTAACTTGAGGTTTGTGTTCTGAGCTTCAGAGTTCACTAAAAAGCCTGTCTGATCACTTTCATCTGTATCTCAATAAACTTCACTGCTTTTAAGCAAGTTGCTGTTGTGGATTACTGGTGAAGGTTGTTGGATCTTACAGGAAGAGAGTGTGATGGGGCAACAGCCCTAATTGTACATCTTAGAGTTGTGAAGATGCCTGCCACGAAAGTGGTATGTTACCATCTTATTATTACTTGTGTGACTGTTGCAAGAATGGGGCTTGTGTGAAAGAGTCCCACACCTCTACATAACGCATAAGCTTGCTTCTCAAAACAAAACACCCAGTTTAAGCTGGCACTCTCACACTACAACCCAAAAGACAATATTAGGATCCTCTAGCAAAAAGAAAATAATTTTTAATACAGTTTATTTTTACCTTTAAGGCCATGTTTCAGGCAATGCTCCATGACAACAAAGAATTGTTGCAGAGGTGGATAGTCAGAATCAAGAGTTCGTCCAAAGCTCAGAGCAGATTCAATTAGTCCCTTGATACTCAGTTTAGCCATGTTCAATAAATTTGCTCGTTCAACAGCTGTAGGGTCTTTCACAGCTTAAGAAAAACAAATAAATGAGAAAAGGAAAAATCAATTAATTCTTTATTGATCAAAGCACAGCAATCTTGCCCATATCTCCATGTTAAAAAATGGAAAAGAAAAATTAAGGCAGCTATGATAAAATCATAATGCTGTGAAACTAATCATGTTACTTCCTGAAGCTTTTGCTATGGAGGAAAGACTTCTCCTACACCAGTGTTTCCCAAAGTGGGCAGTTCAGCACCCTGGGAATGGTGGAAAGATCCAGAGGGGCAGCAGAGAGGACAGTGAAAGAAAGGGGATGGCAGGGGGGGCTTTGGTCAAACCTTTAGGGCCGGGGGGGGGGGGGGGAGGAACTGAAGCACGGGAGAGAGATGGCAGCAAAAAGGAGTTTTCATATTTGGGACCTTGCTTAAGCTTAGCGTGTTTTGCCAAGATTTGGCTAGCAGGCTGGAGCTGTACTGTTGCTCTTTCTTCCTTTTAGAACACAGACTCATAGCCCAAAAAACCCACAAAAAACTATGGATGCCAGCCATGAAAACTTTCAACTTCAGAGAAGAAACAATGTTTGTGTAGCGGGGAGGAAATGACTTATGTCTGTCTCTGGGAAAGGAAGGGGAGGAGTATCCGTGGTTGGTTTTTCGAAAGAATCCTTACTCACCAGGGAGAAAAGTGGGAAATTGGCTGCACCCCAGTGAGAAGGAAACTGAGAAGCTGGGGAGAACTTTCTCCCTTTGTACCCAGTCACCTTGGAAGCAGCAACCAAGAAGTGACTGAGAAACCTCTGGCTTGCATTAGCCTTTGCCGCAAGGGTGAGAGGCTTCTTAGTCACTGCTCAGCCAGCTGTTCAGTTGCTACTCCCAAGGTGACTGGGTACAAAGGGAGCAGCAACCAAGATTGGTTATTCTGAATTTGCAGTAAAACAAAGAAATAGGCATTGGGAGTACTAGGGCAGTCGACCAAGAGGGAAGGGGAAAGTATCCTGAAGAAATTTAGGGACCATTGTCCTACAGCATTAGCAGATGTCTTGTTCTAAATCAGTACCAAAAGCATGTTTATTCTAAGACATCTAGTATTCCCTGGCATCTTCAAAGATGGATCACCATTAGGTAACCTGCTAGGGTTTTCTGCATCCTCTTTATAAAGAAGCCATCAATTTTTGCTATTCACAACCATGTAATGGATCTAAGATTAGAAACATTTCAGAATATTTATTAGAATGACCTTGCTTTCTGGATTTTTTTTTTAGCCATTTCAGTGTATTGAACTGACAATTCCAGTAAGTGAACCACAATGACTCCGCAAGAGGAAATTCATGCATGTAAAGCTTACTTTTCCAAAGTGCATTTTATTTTCCACTTTCCATATTGAACACTGCTCTGTCTTCTACTTTTGCATTTAACACTACACCCAAAATCCTGGGATATATAGTTAGGCAAGGCACCAGAGCTCTCTGACATACTAAGATGAATATATCACCAAACTATAAATCCCAGGATTCTGTGGGATAGAGTCATGGCAGTTAAAGTGGTGTCCAACTGCTTTAATTCTGCAGTGGTTTACTGTAACACACTCTACACTGGGCTACCTTTGAAGAGTGTTTGAAAACTTCAGTTAGTCTAAAGAACTGCAGCCAGATTATTAACTGGGGGTGGCTGCAGGTAACACACAACTCCCTTGTTGTAATAGCTCCACCTGCTCATTTCTAGGCACAATTCAAAGTGCTTGTTATGAACTTTAAAGCCCTGTATGGGTCAGGTCAGCATATCTGAAATACTGTATTCTCCCCTATGAACCCGCTTTGAGATCCTTTGTTGATTTTAATAGCTATGGTTTTCATTTTATGGATAGTTTAATGATATTTTAAACTGTTGTATCTGGGATATTTTAAAGCTATGTTTCTTTAACTGTTGTAAACTATCTTCAGTCCCAGACTGGGAAAAAGGCGGAATATAAATGAATAAATATAGTAACAAAATTAAAACAACGAATTAACAATATCAAAGGCATGAAAACTAATTTTTTGCAGCAAACAGGTGTCTTTTTTATATATATAAAGAAAAAACCTTAACAGATGTTCTTTTTTCTGTAGTTTGGATGTATGCCAGTACTAAACTTTATTTGTTAGCATTTCTCTCCAATATATATTTACAAAAGATAAAGCTATACTATAAAGCTATACTATAAACCAAAGCCCTTCAAATGCTGCCACACCACAATTCCCATCATTCTTCATCATTCTTCATCACCGGGGCTGTTGGTTGAGCTAATGGAAACTGCACATGTTTTCCACTATGGCTATAAACCATTATGATATCCCAATTTAGTACATAGCAGCCTCCTCCAAAGCAACACTGTCCAGACATCTTGGGCTATAATTCTGAGAAACCTATGCTGTCTGGGGCTGATAAGTGTTGAAGTCCAAAACATCTGGAGGGGATCAAGCTGGGGAAGGATGCTGTATTTCCAAATGTTAGTAAGAATATTGGTTCCTATGCCCCTAATCCCAGTGAACATGGAGGACCCAATGTATTTCTTGATGTCAAAATGCTAAATGCAAGGTGTCAAGTAATACAGAACTCTTCTACAGGCTTGAATCATGGAGCACAGAAATCAATCAAGCTGTCACCCTGTTAGACTAAAGCTGTTTAATCCAGACAGCTGCAGTTCAGAACAAAGTAGAGAATGGAGGCACACTATATTCATTAGAAATTGCTTTAGCTGCCCTGGCTCAGTGCTAGGGAATTTTGGGAACTGTAGTTTTGTGAGACATTGAGCCTTCTCTGTCAAGAGAGAGAGCTCTGGTGCCACAACTGGATTATTTCTGCAGTGTGTTTTGGGACAATGGGAAGCCAATCTTTTCCACTGGGCAGGTCCTGCTTTGGTCCCTCAGGAAAAAGGCACTCCCTGTGTCTCTGGCCCCACAAACACTTGGGGCTGAGATTTTATTAATGTATTTATTTATCTATTTGTTTGTTTGGGGGAAGCCTTTCAGAAGAAGCCTCATCCCTTCCCTTTTTGAGGGAAGCTCTTTTGGGGGGGGGTTTCTTTGCGCCACACAGCCTTCATCATTTCCAGTTCTCCTCTTCCTCACGTGTCCTAACCGAATGTAGGGTTCAATAAAACCGCCATTCAATAAAACTGTAGGACATGAGGATTAAAACTAAAAACACTGATACAAACACGTATTCATGCTTCTTCTTCGTCATCGGGGCTCAGAATGGAGGTCGGTTTGGAACCCCTCCTTGGACAGAAGGCTTGAATGTAGGACATGTCTTGGACCAAAGAGGCCCTGTGTTCACCCTGTTTTTACCATGTCTTCCATTTTTGTCAAAGAGGGATCCCAAAATGTCCTCCATATTTGAGCCCTGAACTAAGAAGAAGCAGCAGCAGCAGCATAGATATATGTCAGTGTTTTTAGTTTTTAAATCTTGTCAAGTCCTACATTTTTAAAATTGTGAACGGCCTATATTTTTGTTGAATAATACACACACACACATATTATACACTCACACACATATACGTATATATAATATTTATAAAGGAGTGGTGTTTTGAGCTTTGTCATGTCCTCCATATTTATATTTATTGTGCATGGCCTACATTTTTGACAAATAATATATAGGGAGATAGATAGATAGATAGATAGATAGATAGATAGATAGATAGATAGATAGATAGATGATAGAAAGATAGATTACACACACACGCACACACACACAAAATATTTATAAGGGGTGGTATTTTGAGCTTTTGTCATGTCCTCCATATTTATATTTATTGTGAATGGCCTACATTTTTTTATGAAGAATATATAAGGAGATACATAGATAGATAGATAGACAGACAGACAGACAGACAGACACAGACATATTATACACGCACTCACACACAGTTATAGGGAGCTAGATAGATAGACTACATACACACACAATATTTATAAAGGGGTGGTGTTTTGAGCTTTTGTCATGTCCTTCATATTTATTTTTATTGTGAACGGCCTACATTTTTGATGAAGAATATATAGGGATATAGATAGACATATTATACACATACTCACACAGACAGATTACACACACACACACAAACAATATTTATATGGGGCTGGTGTTTTGAGCTTTTCTCATGCCCTCCATATTTATGTCGCTGTTGTTGTTTCTGGATGCCCTACATTCTGTGTCGCCTTGCCCTCCTTCTTGGCTAAGGTCCCCCTCCTGCTCCTGCTCCCTTGCAAAGCCCACCCAGGCGCCCTCCCCTGGAGAGGAGCTGCAGCTCCCATCATCCCCCACCTTCCCTGCCTCCCTTCTCACCCATGGCCAAGGAGGAGCAGCAGCTCCCTGAGCAGCTCAGCGCCGTCCCAGCCTTGGCGGCCTTCTTCTTCTTCCTCCAGCTCTCCTCATCCTCCATCTCTTCCTCCTCCTCTTCCTCCTGGACCCCCTCTCTCTCTCTCTCTCAGCATCCCTTCCTCCTCCTCGGCGCCCCTTGTGGCAGGAGGACTCCCAAAGTGGGTGGGGATGATGGGGGGGAGTGTGGAGCCATTGGCCCCAGCATTGATTTTCTGACACTTAAAAACATACCCAGGGAGGAGCCTTGGCAGGGTCTGTTGTTGTGCTACTGCAGTCCAAAGGAGATTGATGTTTACTTCAATAGTACAACAACTACAAGGGTCTCTGTGGTGTGTGTGTGTTGGTTGCAGCCTTCCAGAGTGGTCCTCCTTTTCCATCAGTGTCCTACATTGGTGCCACCCCCCCTCCATTGACCTCCTCCTCCTCCCATTTCACACTATACAGAATCCTTAGCAATGCTTTATTTGCACTAATGTTACTCATGAATCTAGTTCCCATATACCTCTGAATATAATAATGCTAATACAGTGGACCTTTGTTATCTGCTGTGGTTTGGTTCCAGGTCCTCCATAGATAACAAAATCCATAGATGCTCAAGTGCCATTAAATATAATGGGACAACAAAATGGTGTCTCTTATATATAAAATTTAAAGATATAGCCATGTTAGTCTGTAGAATTAATATGTATAGAAATTTTGTAGCATATGTAAATTTAGGTTGTGCATATGATGTTGTAATTTGAAGGCATAATTTTAATTTGGCTATCCAAAAAACATCTAGGGGTAGCCGTGTTGGCCATATAGTGAATCCAATAACATCCAAACGTTAATACTGTACCTTTATTGCACTAACCCAAATGCACATTGGTTGGTGCATTTTGACTAGCCCAATAAAGGTATCATTGTTTGGATGTTGTTTAATTTTGCTAGTTGCTTATGTCAAAATTACAGCCAGCTCTCCTTATCCATGGGTTTTTTAATGCACGGATTTGAGCATCCACAGCTTGGAAAATATTCACCCACCAAAAGTATAAATTCCAAACAGCAAATCTTGATTTTGCCATTGTACCACTATGGAAAGCACCAAACTTAGCCGAATGAAGTGGAAATTCATCAACCTCTTCAAGAAATCTGCCCAGATACAGACAGGTATCTTCTTTCTCAACAAGTGCAAACAACAGGAGTTTGTTCCTAAGGGAGCCCTTTGCAAACTACGTATCATATAGAGCTCACGGGTTCTACTCATGCTGACTGAGTCTGCAGTAGCCAACATTCATTTTCAGTTTCCTTCAGTTAAACTCTTGCACTCCTGTCTCTCCCTGGCT
Organism: Sceloporus undulatus; assembly: GCF_019175285.1. NCBI lineage: Eukaryota > Metazoa > Chordata > Lepidosauria > Squamata > Phrynosomatidae > Sceloporus > Sceloporus undulatus. Next base: position 169,024,692 of record NC_056524.1, read on the forward strand.
TCACACCAGCTTGATTTTTCTTATATACTCTTTTATATGGGAATATGCATGAAGAGAAAGGCATTTGAAATATACCATAAAGCAATAAAAAAAATTTTTTTTTGCCTGAAAGTTCACATATTTTCACTTCTTTTAGCTCACTAACAATTTGGACTTGGTTGTCTAGCAGTGCTGTCTTTTACTCACCGCCAGCAACCAGGCTAATTACTAACAAGGGTAAAGTGACAGCTTGGTGTTAAATGACAATGCAGTGAGTGTGTTTAAATTAGAATCTTCAAACTATAAATGCAAACAATATAACTTTATTTTATTACAACTTACAAAACCGGTTTAGAATTTTAAGAACTATGTCAAAAGTATAAACATTTATACATTATAGAAATATATACACACACATACTTTTCAATCTTCAAATGCAATTGTGAACACTAGTGGGTAATAGCACCAAAACAATAATATGTACATATCCAGATGAATAAGTTAAATATATAAAGCATGAGGTAGTTGTCTTTCAGAGTATCTTTTTCAGGGTATTTTAACAGAGCAAGATGGATTTACACATTTCTTTAAATTAAGATAGCACCAGAATATATAATTTGCAGTTTAGTTTATCCCTCTAAATAATGAACTAGTTATGGTATTATGAAATGAAAACAATTCCATGGCCTGTTACAGACTGCCAAAATAAAGCTGCTTGGGGTCTCTTTGGAGGTATGCTGTTTAAATGATGCATGCATCCTAAGAATCCAGAAGCTGCACCAAAGCTGCACTCCAGTGCTTAGGAATGGAGTGTGGCTTTGGCACCACCTCCGGACTCTTAGGACCTATGCATCATTTAAACAGCATAACTCCAAAGAGACCCCAAGCAGCTTTATTTTGGCAGGCTGTAACAGGCCCATGTGTTTTTCCTTTTAAAATTTAGGCACTCTTAATAAAATGACATGAAAGTGTTAGAACTTCAAATTAGAGGTAAGAATGAAGTGTCGCTGGTTGTTTTTGTGAAACATTTAAATCCTGGGGGAGGTAGGCCACAGACTTTGAAGGGAAAAAACTCCAGCAGGCCTATTGTATGACAATATTTTGTATTCACTTGCTAACATTCACCAATAAAATAGGTTTGCTCAAGTTGTAAAACTACAAACACATTTTCTTTAATATCCTTAAAGTAAGATCACTGGATGTATAATCCTCAGCCAAGATGAAATTATCCTTTTCACATCTAGGGAACACAATTCAGCCACTGTCAAGCCCTTTTGACATTCCAGTCAGGTATTAAGTCACTATTCTGGTCTGAAACCTTTCAGCCTTTAAAGAGTTGTGTAAGAGTCCTGATTGTGTCCAAAAATGTGCTGTGCTGAAATTAAATTTATCTGGAAATATGTCACACATATAAGTTTCAACAATAGGATGAAGATTTTGTCTTGATGTCTCCTTGTGACAGGAGGTTCCAATGGAAGACACTTTCACATGCTCCTAATGGAATACTGAAAATGTAAAAGATATTAAGGATAATATATTTTGCAACACTTACAACAGGGAAAAATGCATCACGGTTTGATGGGGAGTTTGGACAAATTTGGAGTCTAGCATTTGAACTATCAGGGAGCCAGCGCAGTGTAGTGGTTTGGGCGCTAAACTACAACTCTGGAGATCCAGGGTTCAATTCCTGCTCAGCCATAAAACCCACTAGGTTACCTTAGGCAAGTCATACTTTCTTAGCCTCAGAGGAAGGCAATTGCAAACCACCTCTGAAGAAACCTTGCCAAGAAAACCCTATGATAGGTTCACCCTGGGGTCGGAAACGACTTGAAGGCACACAACAAACAACAATCTGAACTAACACCAATACACACTCTAGACCACCGCAGTACAAAATAGGAGTAGGATGGGAATGAAGATTGGTTTCTTTTTACAATTTAATTACTAAGTAGCACTAAAGTAAGCCTCTCTTGATTGGATGAACCTAGAGTATTTGTGTTTTAAATTAAGGCTGGACAGTACACCCCCTATTGGTGGACCACCAGCTGATTTTTGACTCTCCGCTGCTATGCAAAGCCAAGTAATTTTCCCTTTTAAAAGTTGGATAACATTCCTGAAAGAGTGATTCAGCTTTAAATGTTTCCCACAGGCCTTGTTTGAAAAGATAACTATTTGGTCTTGTTACCACATTGCCAAATGTTGGTGATAAAACAGCAGATTGAGCAGTGACAGTCTCCAGTGGGTTCAGCGTGAATAAAGGTATTACATATTAGATACTCTTAATGTAACCTGTTCATTTAATAACATTAAAAAAAAGATCCTCACAAAAAAAGGATATCAAAGCTTCAGTTTTCAAGTGGGAAAGTAGCTTCTTTAGAGGAAGATACTGACAAAGGGATGGCACACAACCCAGCATAACTAATTTGTGTTTGGCTCTTGTAATGGCAACATTGAGACGTCTCCAGTCCTTCAGAAGTTCTCCAAGCTGTAAGAAAAAACAATAGACATAAGAATTTAAAAAAAAATGTAACAAAATTATCTGTTTTGTACTTCGTGGAACATATTTAATCACTACTGGGGACAATCCACAAAAAGTAACAGATAAAATTTTTCACTGCACAATCTACAAAAACACTTTTTATGAATACTTCTACTCAAAATAGGATTTTGACTAGATCTCTTTTAAAAAGAAAGAATCTTTTCTCTGTTTGAAAATGGACTTTACCACACAGTTCTAGGACATTTGTGCAGATTTGAAGTTCCTCTTGCTTATACAAAACTAATTCTGCAGTTATTTGAAACATTGCCTATATATCTTAGCAGATACTAGTGAAGTCAGTGTTTCCTTACTATACGTTTACTATAAGTATCATGTAAGCATGACCAAAGCAGCAGCAATTAACTGACAGCATCTGAAATTTCATTCCAAAATACAGTCTACTTACTTTTCCATCAGTGTTACTCCTTACAAATGAAACTATGATGATACTTTTGTCTCTTCCTTGATACTTGTCCACAGTATTTACTTCTACCTTACTGATACATGAGCTTGTCATCAACTCAGTGATTACTTTTAGTTGATGTCTGTATGGAGATATGACCCCAATATCTGATGGCTTACAACCAGCCTAAAAAAGAAGTTCCAGCTATTAAATTATGAAATCTAGCAGATTAAGTCATTTTTATCATACTGTGTTAGAAGACCTTTTAAGAAACTAGTATGCCACATTCACAAAATATATAGATGTCAACTGTGTCAAGCCAATGCAAAGAAAAACACAAAACTGAAAGTACATGTCCAAATGTAAACTCTACTCAGGAGGTTCATTTTTAAGATGCCCGAACAGTTAAATTTTGTTTAGGAATGAACACAGCTTGCTCATAGGCTAACTGTCTAAAAGATATCATCAGCAAAACTAATGGTAATGGAAAGGAGAAGGGAAGGAGAGTAAGACAGAGTTCAGAAATCAAAAACTTGGAAAGAGGCACATTTAAAGCACAATTTAAACAGCAAGTAAGCAGAAATACATATGTTGGTAGGCAGGGATATTCAGACAGGATAAGCATACGAAGGGAGAGTTGTAAAGCTGAGAAAGTATAAACATTTAAGAGAAAATTATAGACAAGTGTTTATGACAATAAGAAAACAAGTAAACTGAATAGTAAGAGGGAGCGAAGCAATTTAAAAATTTTTAAAAGACAACTATATCTGCAGTGGTTTGGTTCCAGGATCCCACGTGGATACAAAACATGCAAGTGTTCAAGTCCTTATTTTAAAAAAAGGAACAGCAGCAGACAATTCTGGCCCCCAGCTGCACATTCTCTGGCCTTCCCCACCTATGGGGAGCCTGCCAGCCACCCGCACAAGGTCCCCATTTGACTCTCAATGACAGCAGGCAAGAGGAAGACCACTATGTTGTGCCACATTTGCAACTTGGAAGCCATGGATTTTCCAGGTGTCCTCCCATCCAGCAGCCACTCAAATTCAGGCTCCCCTGCACCACATATGTTGCAAAGTCCATTGCAGCTATCTGTCCTTTTCTCCACTCTGGATCTGCTCCAGCCCATCTCTTCCTGTTTCGCATGGGACCATGGCAACCAGACACGGCAGTCACAAGGCTGGCCACCACCGTGGCCCTGAATGAGCTCCCAGCAAGCAATGCCTTTTTTTGAGCTCCTTTTTTTGGCAGCCCCGGTGTAGCTTTAGCCCAATCGAGGGGCATGCATCACCTGTACCCCACACCCCCAGATTGGCACTTTTGGCCTGTGTGTTTCAGGCCAAAGAAAGACTTATTCTTTTTTTACCCGAGAATACCTCTCTAGGAATCTCAAGGTCCTCAAGTGCAACTCTATGGTCAGCATTTGCTGGATGCTAACCATAGAATTGTGCTGGAAGACCTACAAATACATAGAGAAGTGTTCTCTCTAGGAATCTCTAGGTCATCCACTGAAAACTCTTATAGGCATCGACCACAGAGTCACACTAGAGAGCCTAGAAATCCCTAGAGAGGACATATTAATCAAATCCATGAATAATCAAATCTACAAAAGTCAAACCTGCAAATGTGGAAGGCCGACTGTAATTTCCACTTAAGTCACTCACAAACACACTGTGCCCGACTTCTTTGGGGCCTGTAATTTTGAAATCATTATGTCCCACATCCATCTTTGTTTTGAGCACCTCTATTTTTCAATCATCAGCTCAGAAGAGCAACTTCATGCAGAGAGAGAGACTAACTCTAAATAATGTTTTGCAGAATGTTCTTGTTGACCCCAAAGTTAGGCAGGGTCACATGGGAGTTAGTTTGGTTGCATTTAGTAAGATTTAGTACGTACTATGCAAATATGCATAAGACTGCAACTGTAGAAAGAAAAAACAGGGAAAGATGAGGGTGGAAGTAGTGTGTTTATGTGTAAAGCAGGTACCAGTAGATGCTTATAAAGAGCAAGCCTGTATAGGTTTAGAAAGAAATAAGTACCAATGATTTCAGTGGGATTTATTCCAATGTAAGCATATGCAGAATTTGCGTCACACATTTTCTTAGAGAAGTTTCATCTCTGAACCTTAAGAGTTTGTGCTTTATAAAATGGGTAGATGACTACTAAATAGAGATAAGCAACTGCTTTAGGCTAGGGCTGGGGGGAACTGCACTGGCCATCTGCTGGACACTTTTCGACACCTTCCTACTTGTATCTCCTGTCAGGATTTTTAATTTGATCAACTTTTTTCAAAAAAAGGTTTTCTAATACTGAACACCTCACCCATAGGGAGTATGGGGCACAATTTCACCATGCCCTCCAACTTGGCTTCCAGACTCTTATAAGATGATGCACAGCTTTTATTTAACAAAGAAATACACCATAAGTAAGCAGCCTAAATACTCAAAAGGCACTAGATTCTGTCTGATCTTGGAACTATGTAGAGTCAGCTCCGTTTAGTACTTGAATGAGAGTCTGCCAATGAATACCAAGTGCTGTAGGCTATATTTGAGAGAAAAGAACTGGCAAAACCAACTCTGTGTATTCCTTTCCTAAGAAAACCCTGTGAAATTCATGGGGCTGCCTTAAGTCAACAGGCAGCTTGTAGACACACACATACATAAACCTTATATCAACTTTTAAAGTTTCTTTCACCAAAAAAGTTCCATTTTTAAAAAAGGGCAAAATTTTCATGAAAGCAGAATTGTGATGTAAAGGAGAGGTGTTTTTTTTTCTGTATAGTATTCTAAATAGGATAACTCAATTTCATTTGCAACTATCTGCCTGAAAATTTGGTAGGATGATGGGGAATTCAGACACAGGGAAGAGGAAGGCAATAGCAAAAAACCACCATGTTCAACCTAATGTTAAAATGAGCAATCTGCTTAGACACACGTCTCTTTCCACATGATAATTACAGAATCACAGAGTTGGAAGAGATCCCAAGGACCATCCAGTCCAACTCCCTGCCAATCACAATCAAATGGCCATCCAGCCTCTTTTTAAAGATCTGCAAAGAAGGAGTCTCCACCATACTCTGAGGGAGTGTGTTCCACTGTCGAACAGTTTTTACTGTCAGAACATAAATACATAATCAGGCTTTGATGGATGAAAGGACATCAGGTCTACATACAACATTAGTCCTTTCTGGAGAAGGCCTACAAAAATGATAGTTGTTACTTAAATCCCAATGATTTCATAGCTGACTTTACTCTTACATTTTCCTCCCTTCCAAATAATAGAAACAAGATCAATACCTTTATAAACATAGATGTCAGAAATAGCACTAGTTTGGCTTCTGTCATGTTGCTCACACCCCCTTTTTCTGTCTGTTCTTGTGCTGGAACCTGTAAAGCAAAGGCAAAGTGAAATCTGAAATAATGCAAATTCCAACTTGTTTAGGAAAAAGGGTGGCCTAGATTTTTTTTTATATTAAAAATGACAGCTTGCAGATGATTTACTTATACTAAAGAGGAGAAAGCCCACACTAAGAACTGAAGGTAGTCATGCTGTAATACAACTGTGACAAGGAGAAGGACTTTGGGAAGACGGAGGAGGCTTGTCCTGGAAAAAGACAGCACCGATGGGAGACTACAAGGACCGACAGTCCCTAGAGTGAAAGGGGAAGGAGAGAGGCTCCGAGATGCGGCTCCTAAAGGGGAGGGGCTGGGAGATAAAAGAGGAAAGGGCGAGGCGCGCACGGAGGAAGGCGTGAGCGGAAGAGACTGATGAGGTGGTCACGTGGAGGGAGAAAGGTATGCGTTCTGGTAAGACTGGGGCCTTGGCCAGGAGGGGAGTTCTTTGCCGGGGAGTGGAGGTCCCAAAGCTGTGAGGAGCCCAGGGGAAGAAGGTTTCCTAGCGGAGTTCTCCCACCCACACTCTTCACCACTGAGTTTGTCCGAGAGAGGTTTGAGGCTGGGATATTGGTCACGGGGAGCATTTCATTGGGACCTTCAGGGAAGGTACTGACCTGCCCAAGAGGAGGACCTCGACACCGAGGAGGACCTGTAGGACTTCCTAATCACTAAGGGTATTGGTGAAGTAACCAAGGACCTGAGCCCTGTGACGTAACAGGGACTCGACTGTTGTGTTATTAGTTATATTAAAAGTTCATCAGCATTACTTTTTGGTTGTTTGGAATTATTCACCATCATGGACCCCTCCAAGAAACCTGGAGCTGGGGGCGTCCCCTGTGGCCTCGCTACAACAACATTTTAAATGAATTCTGTCTTCAGTTTTCTAATGAATAAAACAAACATGACTAAGGAAGGTTTTTCAAGGGGGAAAAGAAAGGAGTGCAAATAAAGCCTACCTTCTCTGTGTTAAGAAAACAGACAGGGTTGTTTGGATCAAGCGTTTCCTTTAACCATATTTCTGAAGAATATTCCTCCTCCAGTTTCAATTCTTTTAAATTTGGCAAGTCAATTACAGCTTTGGCTATCCTCTCAGAGCCACTCTCCAGTTTGCCATCATATACCAGCTTGTTACTCAGCGACATAATTTTGCTAAAGGATTTTGAAAAGCAAATTAAAATCAGATTTGAAAACTTTCAACATATGGAAAAGAAACAGCAAAGTTACAGCTTTACATACCTGTTCATTCGGTACTGTACAGTGAGCTGCACAACAGCATTTTCATTTTTTTCCAGCCTCTTGAATAAACTTTCACCCATACCAAGGTCTCTGTTACAAAAGAAATTAATCAGTGCCTTCCAGAAAGCTTGGCTGATATATTGTATAAATTACACTGTCAGCATCTTACCTAGCTTCTGCATTTTGTACCAGCGGAGGTAACTGCTGATGATCCCCCACGAGCACAAATCGAAGTGAATAGAAAAGTGGACCCAAGCAGATTGGCTGACTGATTTGAGAAGCCTCATCCACTATGCAGAAGTCAAATCGTTTACGAGCAAAAATTGGATGGTTTGTTCCCATGCATGTTGTTGCAACTACAGGCTGTAAAAACATTACAAAATCACAAATATTTTGAAACTGAGATTTGCAACTAACTTGCTACACATATGTATACAAAAGGGTCTTATAGCGCCTTTGAGACTAATATGGAGCCCTGGTGGCGCAGTGGTTAAATGCCTGTACTGCAGCCATTCACTCAAAACCACAAGGTTGCGAGTTCAAGACCAGCAAAAGGGCCCAAGCTCGACTCAGGCTCGCATCCTTCTGAGGTCACTAAAATGAGTACCCAGACTGTTGGAGGCAAATTAGCTTACTTGCTAATTAGCTTACTTGCTGTTCACCGCTATGTTTGGAATAGCGGTATATAAATAAAACAAATTATTATTAATTATTATTAACGGAAAGAAAGTTGATTGCATGAGCTTTCGTAGACTTCAACCTACTTCCTCAGATGCATGTTTTATGGCAGTGATCCCCAAACTGTGCTCTTTAAGGGATTTTGGACTTCAGCTCCCAGAATCCCAGAGTACTGGCCAACATGGCTAAGGCTTCTAGGACTGAAGTCCAAAATCTCTTAAAGGGCACAGTTTGGGGACCACTGTTTTATCGGATACTGTGGATTCTTAAAAGACAAATAAATGGGTATTAGACATAGAAGCTAAGGGGCAAAATAAACAGCCACCCCTTCTGAAACCAGATTGGGGCCATGGTAACTGCACACTGCGCCTGCAATCCACCTTGAAGCCACCAGAAAAAGGAGGGTTAAAGAGCCTCTCCTTTTTCCAGTGGGAAAAAGCTGGCTTTGTCATCTGCATTGTGGCTGGAAGCCAGCTTCATGATGCTTTGGCAGCATGTAAATGCCATGCCGCCAGAGCATCATGAAGCTGCCCCGTGCAAATGGCCGAGCAATTTCCGGCCAGATTGGGAGTGTGCAGTGTGTAAATGTCACTCTCCCAAGCCACCCAGAAGGCAGCACAAAAGGGCTGTCTTTTTCGGCCTTAAGATGACTAAACTGAGGCATCACACTTGGACATATCATGAAAAGACATTATTCTCTAGAAAAGACAATAATGCTTGGTAAAGTAGAAGGCTATATGTAGCAAAAGAGGAAGACTGTATTCCATATGGATAGACTCAGTAAATGAAGCCATGGCCTTAAGTCTGTGGGACCTGAACAGGGCTACTGATAAGGTGACTTGTACGTACATCTTTCATTCATAAGGCCACCATAAGTCAAAGTCAACTTCATGGCAACAAAGGGCTTCATAATCAAAATATAATAATTGTGAAAATAAGACATTCAATGTGCTACTGACATAAATGGGTTGCTGCAGTTTCATTTCCGAAACATATATTGAGACATTTGGAAAGTTCTGAAAAGCATTTTTCTTACTTGACTGTTATATAGTGCCTCCAAATCAGCTACAGTTTTAATACTATTGGATCTGCAGATTTCTTCTTCTGTAAACTTTCGTATGTCTGGATGAATCTTCTGAACTCTACCCAGTCGCAAAAAACCTACTTTGAATCTTGCTAGCTTAAGGAGGATGTTGTCAACTGCAGTGTGTGTAAAACTTGTCAAGAGAACAGTAAAGCCACAAGCATAAAGAATTCGGACCTAAAGTATGGGGAATGAGAAAGAGGAAGACATTAAATAATACTGTCTAAAAGCTCCCCAACCCCCATTGTCATGTAGGAAGAAATTCTGGGTGGAGATCTTCTATATAAGAGGGGGGCCAACTGAATCCTTCTGCCTGCTTGCACTCAGAAACTGTGAAATGGAGGTTTCAAAACTGTGGAAACCAGTCCCACAATCTGATGATCACAACCACAAATCTACAAGCATTTGGCACATGCAGAAAACAGCTTTATATGTTTACCAACATTAGCACACTTGGATCCTCTGCAAGAGTACCCTAGCCCAAGCAGGATTCCTTCTGCCCCAGATGCCATATAGTTGTGAACATGGACAGAGTCCCTTCCACTGTGTACTAAAAACATGGATGGTGAAGGCCATGTCTTTAAGACGAGAAAGCAATTCAGGGGTAGAATTAACCTGTGTGACTCCTCCTCAGGTTTTTTGTTATGTGCCTGTAGGCCATCTGAGGCCCACGCATTCACACAGCATTTAATCAGCAGTTCACATTTGGTAGTCGAATTCCAGAGTGTAGATCTGAGATTTCCAAATATTTTCATGAGATGTCATGCTTAATACCCAGATAAAACATGAAATGCTCAGATACAAAGATTTAAAAGAAAATTTTCAGACTTCACATTCTGGGTGCTAGAATAGTTAAATAACCAGGCTTAAAGTGTGCAGTCACAAGCCCTATGTGGACAAAGTTCATGAATGTGTACATGGTTTTTCAAACATTCCTTCCTTGTACCTGTTTAGAAGATCTTTCAACATATTTAAAATAACTATTCTTTCCCACTAGCACCCTATTAAAAGTGTATATTAGCAAGACATATGCACAATGCTCAGTTGCTATTTGATAAGATTAGGGGAAAACTTCAACTGTGCAAGCAAATATGAGACACCTGAGTTACTGTTCTTTAACCTACATTCGGCAGTTTGCTCTTGCTATAATACATATGAACTTTTAAAAAATTATTGCAGAATTTTGACCTCCAATCTAGTTAACCTAATACTGTAAAATAGTACATACAGTAGTTCTAACAACTGTTAATGTTTTAGAAAACATATTTCTAAAACTTTATGACAAGGGAAAAGGAAGAAGAGAAAATCTGATAAACAGATTTTATCCAGTTCCCTTTCCCCTTTTTGTATCTATGCTTGTTCGTAGTCCTCTCCTAATCTAAGTTTTTCCAAAAGGCAAGTGTGTAAAAATGATAGATTGGATTTACCATGAAGATTCATTCACAGGATGGCATGGAGGATGACCAAAACTTTTGAAAAAAGGTTTCAAGAACTGATAGGACATCTAAGCTTACCTACCAAAGAGGTAATATGTGACAATCGCTAAAACCTCCTCAAACACATGCTGTTATTCATTACTATACAGGACCTTACCAGAGCACATATTGTAGTGGTCTTTCCTGTTCCAGGCATACCAACAATGAGAGTATAATCCTTTGAAAGAAGCACTTGTTTCATTGCTTGCTTCTGAGGTTTATTCAGGCCTTTAATTTGTGAAACAAAAGGAATTATTATTCCTACACATAACTGAAATCATGCTTACTTTCTTCATTTTAAACAATTCTTGGGGGAAGACTATTAATATTCCTATTTATTGTTTTGCTTTATTTTACCATATCAAAATTCTGAGATCAAAATCCCAATAAGCTCTAATTAAAATATATAGAAATGATACACATCAGAGTCTAGTCTTATGCACATTCACACAGGATTCTTTAAGGTTTACTCCATGTAACTGTGCATGGGACTTCTGTCTAAAAAAACGAGAGGAAAGGAAACCAAGACAGGGAATCATTTTCATGCCCTGTTTGTGAAATCCCAAAGATTTGTACTACATCAGCCCTGCTAGAAATTTGCTGGCTTCAAAACTCACGGACTACACTTTTTAAAGCTAGCTTGTAAAAACCAGTAAAAATCTTCTGTAGAGTGGCTCTGTAAATTACAAGGTACTTTTCTTCTTTCAGGCAGTCCTACATACAGGCCACAAATTACTAACAAAACTTATGTCTGTGTAGCCCCAAGAGGAATAAGATTTTGGCCTAAATTCTCTTTTAGTCCTGACTGGAGCAGACCCACTGAATCCATTAGATTTATCTACAAGTTGACTCACCACTGAACAATTGATTAAATGGGTCTGCTCTAATAGGAAGTAATCTACAGGATGCAAGTGTCTGTATCTTTTGGGGACTTGCTATTTTACTTTAATACATAAAAATTCAAAGTGTATGTTTAGTCCAGAAAGCTCCTTTGCATTAATTAATAAGTCTGTGTCAGCATAAAAAAATGGCATTATCTGACTTAGATAGAGGCTCACTAAAAAAACATACTTGGACAACATGCACTAAGCGGAGAATTGCACTTTGATCTCACTTTAAATACCACTGCCAAACTGAATGGCCTTTAGTCAGCTCTACAGTTTATAAAGTATTACTTTTAACCTACTTCAGTGGGCTGTGATTCCTAAATTCTGGAGGTACTCAAGGCTATGAATATAAGACTGTATGAACAGTACTACAAGCCTACTCTGTCTAGCAACATAACTTTCCAGCTTGAACAACTGATCAAGTCAATATGACTTCCCTCCCCCCTTTGAATGGCCCTACTGTTGAAAAAACATGGGATCTGTATTTTCTGTCACAAGGTTTACAATTGAATATTATTATTATTATTATTATTATTATTATTATTATTATTATTATGCTTTATTTATATCGCACTGTAAATTTTCATGCAGGAACACGTTAATTTACTGACTTAAGTTGATCTGGGAAGGGAAATTAGAAGTTGAATAGTAACCAGACTTCTACTGTACCTTTTAGAATGCTTGCAACTGTCTCTTTTGCATCTGAAGGAAGGACTGAGCTCAAGTGTGGGACAAACTGTGGTTTGTGAAAGTCTATTATTAAATTCCGAAGCCGTTCACTAAGAGGGAGGGTTGAAAGAGGGATAAAGTCAAAATGACGCACCCATTTCTAAGAAAAATGTTAGTTATGGAAATAAAATCAATTTAAACAAACCTAGTAGGAGAATTTTCCATCAATTTAGAAAGATTTCTTAAGGGGCCATCTATGCCATAAGCTCCTTCATCATGGTCTAACCGAAATACAGTATCTTTAGGTAAATGTGACAAGTGCCTGGAATACATTGGATAATTAACATTTGATCTACAATCAACAATTCAAGAAAAAAAAGTTTGCAATATTTGTTAGGCAGTGTTATATGCCATCACTGATGAACTTGTTTGAAACAATAATTTCTAATACCACAAGAAACTCATTGGGTTCAAGTCTAGGGATTACTTTGATTAAAAATGCACAAATTTAGCTTTAACAAGGCAAGCACACAAAGCAATGTATACCATAGAGATCTATTAATGTCACCTGAGATGGGCTATTTCTTTAGGTGTAGAGACAACATTTTTTCCTCCCGTGGGACTTCATTTAACACTGTTGTTATTGTGTGCCTTCCAGTCATTTCTGACATATGGTAACCCTAAGGTAAAACTACAACAAGGTCTTCATGCCAAGATTTGTTTAGAGGAGGGTTGCCTTTTGTAGGGTAATTTAAGTTTCCTAAGGCTTCAGTCATTGCTAAGGAAACAAAATATTTAAACATCAAAAAATGTTAAAGCCAAGCCTGTTAGGGCCTAGCTTTAAATTAGCAGAGTAGCAGAAGTGTGCTCTTGTCTAACTATGCTTTCCTAAGGACTGACTCCAAAAACAACACAAGTAGCTTGTAGTTGAAACAAAAGTTTACTAATGGCTTTAATCTATATTTATATAGATTAGTTATATCCTAATCTAGCTAGTGAATAATTCAGGTAGAAAAGTAATCTTTATCTCACCATCTTTCCAAGGAAAGTTGAGAGAAGAGGAAGATGAAAAACACCAACAGTTCAGTTGAAATCTTTAGAGAGAAAAAACGGTTAGTCCCAAAGTAGGAGTGACCTAAATCACAGGGTTAGTTTGCTTGAGAGAGGAGAGTTTGCATGCAGAAAATCCCTATCCATCTAAGGAGGAACAAAATGAATGCAAAAATCTTCCAGCACCTTTGCTTTCCTCCAAGGCTGAGAGAATGTGAATTGCCCCAGGTCACCCAGTGGGTTTCCATGGCCAAGCAGGGATTCAAACCTTGGTCTCCAGAGTCATAGTCCTATGCTAAAATCACTACACCATGCTGGGTCTTTTAAAATTAAATGGGAGAAACGAATAATTTTGCTAAAGGCACAAATTTCACCCTTGGTGGTAGGGAAGTACTGGGGGCTGGATCAGCTGCCATAAACCAAACAGATCAATGTAATATGTTAGTGTGACATCTGTAACATCTGCAATAAAACCAGAGCACTGGTTCACTTTCAACCTTTACTAGGATAACCTCTCCCATCCTTCTTGTTTTGTCACCTGCCCCTCGTCAACTTTTAGTGTCTTCTCAGTCATGGCTACTTTCAAACTCATTGTTCATTCCTGGGAAAGGACATCCAGCTTTTGTTACCTAATGAGATAACCCACCATTTGGGGCTAGATTTTAAGTATAAGTATGGGGCTCAGAACCCGTCTCTGAGATCATCTCTGCACAGTCTCAATACAGTCAGATACAGTTATTCCAGGCTACCCTCCATGTATCTAACTGTGCTACCATCAGAACTCCAAGTCTGAGCCACATCAGTTTTCCATGGTCTATGCATCAGACAGGTAATTATCACCCCACTGCAAATCCCCCAATCTCCACTATCCCATTTCCATATTTCCATTTCACTTAATTCTGTATGCTGTGTCTGAATTACTATCTTGTGTGTGTGATCACATTCTTCATTTTTATAATAAAACCCTCTTAATTCATCCCAAACCTGGAGTTCCTCTCTGTTATTATTGGTTATAAACAGATGCAAACAGTCCTAAAGGTTACCCAGACTCTTGCAAAAGCTAATTTCCCCAACAATTAAAGTAATATTGTCATATTTGATAGGGAACACCCCCCTCCCCAATTCCCCACCTTTCTTTGGGTAACACGTTGCATATGAAGAACTCACAAAACATTTTCTCACAGGCGAAAGTTATTAGAGTAGCTTACTCTACCACTAAAGCACTGAGCATTTTTGCACTGTATTACCTATCCAGTAAGCAGCAAATTTTCGCTCTGTTGACCTCTTGAACATAGCCAGTGGACAAGCCTAGTAAAGTGGTGTCTTCTCCACTCACGACGACTCTGTCTCCTACCATCAGTATCGTTACAGGTATAGAATCATTTTTACGATGAAACCAGTGTAGATATTGTCCATCAGTCACCTCCTGTACACATTCCATTTTGATCAGATTTCCAATGCAATCTCCATGCTTCTCTCTAGAAAAATTGAGAACAGTGAAGTATACAATAACATGCAGTAGTAAAACAGTTGACAGGATATACAGTTTAACTAGGGGAAAATGCAAGACTTTTTTTTTCTTTACTGCTTACTACAGCCTGGAGATTTTCATTAAAATGACAATAATTGCAGTAACTAAAATGAAGAGTATAAATTACCCTAAAAATCATAGACAGTAATTACCTTTCTGCAGCAGGCATCATCCATATGTTTCTAGGCCCCTTCCTTTCATCTCTGCCCTCTGACTCCAAAGTCAGCATCAGATACCAGAGGCGAAAATACTCTAAGTGAGAAGGTTTCAGATGCTGGGTTTCTTTTTCAACAATAGCAATCACATCCTGAGGAATTAAGGTATTGCTCTGTTGTTCTACAGACCTGAAACACAACTCAGTGTTAGTCCTCCTAAAAAACTGCTTATAATTACACCTATGACGGTAGACTGCCTGAGTTAAAGGTTTTTTTACTACTAAAAATGTTGTGGCATTAGTATTTAAAGATGCTTGTGCTAACTTCAGAGAATGCCTTACAAAGATTCAAAGTGGCATATTTAAGTCCTTACATTGTCTGAAATTCTATTTCTTGTCCCTTGCTCTCCCTGGATTTTGTTAAGAGGCTTTGTCTGCTTTGTGGAGTTATCTTTTTGGTCTGCTCCATTACAGAATCATAACTATATTTAGGTCATGCTAAAATTCCTGCTTGGTATGGTTCATAGCTGGGAAAATAAAAGCAGCAACAATATGGCATGGTATAAATGCAGACTGGCACTATTCTGAAGCCAGTGTGCATCAGTACATTATGCATATTAAATAGGTCAGCTAAATTTTGAGTTGCATCTACTATGGCTTCAATTTGCAAAATGCTAATTTTGAAGCACGTTCTTAAAACCTATATTAAAGAAATTAATCAACTGTACCACATTGCCACTTAATATTTATTTCATACATTTTCATACTACATATTAACAAGGTTCTCTGTGTAATGAGAGATACATATTCCATAGAAATACATATTCTATAGAGATTGGACCTGAATTAAACCAGTCAGTTTATACTGGGGTCAATTTTCAAAGAGCTGTTTATAAACCAAGCACTTTAAAAAGGATTTACCTGCTATAAAGCACACAGTTCTGCTGCTGAGAGCAACATCGACATGTCTGACTATCACTAACCAACGGTGGCAAAGATGCAAGCTGTGTTTGTTCCTTCCCTGTATCGGATTTGCATATACTGTGAAGCAAATAGAAGGCCAAGTGATTTCTTAATTTAATGAGTTCTGTGGGAAGGAAGAACAGAAACAGGGTTTTCTCCAAAGCTTAAGAAAAAAAAATTCAACAAAAACTTGATTATTTAGACTGTTTTAGATTTGGGCTAGCCATTACCAATTTATCTCTGTGACCAACAATACACGACAAAATGGAACTATCAAATTAATTTAACACATTTTCTCTATCTTTTCCTTGAAAAACTTTGATACATGAAGTCTTCCTATTAAATATAAAAAATTATTTGTTTAATGACAATATACCTCAAATAATGTCTTCTTGTACTTTTAAGGGACAACAACTACAAATTAATATATGACAGCATTAATCTATAGCCAACAGAATGATGACGCAGAAATATCAGCAACCAGAGTAGGACTATTAAGGACACTTCTGTGTGTCATAGAGTATTTAGTTTTACTTCAATCTGGATTTGAGCTTGGTTTTAAACTGGATGCCACCTCAGTTGCCCTGGTAAACAAGGTCTAATACAGTAGACAGGGAGCGGGTGATACTATTCCCAGACAAAACTGAGAGGAGTAGTTGACCTATCTAAAACCTAAAGGATCTAGATTAGGGTGAGAATCCTTCAAAACACTATTGGACTGCCATTCCCAGCAGTCTTTGCCAACATAGGCAATGGTGAGGAATGCTGGGAGCCACAGTCCAGTAACATCTAG
Source organism: Sceloporus undulatus (assembly GCF_019175285.1). NCBI lineage: Eukaryota > Metazoa > Chordata > Lepidosauria > Squamata > Phrynosomatidae > Sceloporus > Sceloporus undulatus. Next base: position 169,041,526 of record NC_056524.1, read on the forward strand.
AGATCGGCATAATTCCCACCTTGACCTAGAACCATGATACCTGAAGGACTATCTTCTCCTACATGAACCTGTCCATTTACTGAACCCCTTAAAGGCTTCCAAGTTCCCACACCTCCAGAAACTAGGTAGATAACTACCAGAGAGAGTCTTTGGAGCAGTAGAACCCAGCTTGTGAAATGCTCTACTGAACAATTTTTGCATCCTTTGTTTTTGATTGCAAGTTACATCTATTCTCTCTACCTAACATTTGGTTCAAGTCAGGTTAAGTATTATTTTTCCTGCTGTCTACAACTTAATTATGTCTCTGCCTGTTCTTCCCTTATTTTAAAAAAAATATTATAGAGCTGTATTTTTGAAACCCAGTGTTGAACACCTTCAAGGTTGTATAGATAAAAGAGGGATAGAAATATTAAAATACCCCTTTATTATATATGGAAGTTTACATGCACAAGTTACCTCTTCGATCCATACGATTTCCAGGAACAGGAAACATACTACCAGTTTTAAGATAAAGGAGCAGTCCAGCTTCAGGATCAGCTCTCCTTCCTTGGCACAAAAGAGAATACAAAACTACCTGGAAAGATTAAAATGGAAGCTTTAAGTACAGAAAGAGAAATGAATAAATTTGTAACACTTTACTTTAAAACAAGGCTTAAATCACTGCAATACATCAACCACCAATGTGCTTTTAAACTATATTGCTCACAAGTAGCCACAGAAAGGTTGCACAAGTATGGGTGGCAAAGGAGCAGCTCCACTAACACAGAAACATAATGATGGCATACCTGTATCATATGAGGTTCTGCTCAACCGATCATGTTACTCATTAAATTTTACACCAATCACCCTAATTATATAATGCAGCACAACATGGATCATAGCTGAACTAACTGTGCTAGGCTCTCACCCACTGTGGTGTTCTTCCCTGTTCATCAATTTTCTGCTTTCAACATGAGAAAAAAATTGCTTCTTAAAATGTGCTCTCCAAACATTGCAGATAAAGCTGGGTTCCTCCTATACAGTAACCTAGTACTGAAAAGGAACAGGAGTTTTTGGCTAATGTTAAGATTTAGAGGAGATCATATGAAAAAGATAATCTCAACTGCAATGCACAAAACCAGCACTTTGAAGTGTGCCCAAAAAGCAAAATGGGAACCAGTAGAGATTTCACAAAAAAAGCATATGCTTATTTCTGTGCCACTTGAAATTTCTTAACCACTTCCAAGGACAATTCCATATTTTACAGGCATACAATCTAGAAGTTACCAAGCTGTGAATTACAACAAATAAGTATCTGTCTTTCATCCTCATTAGCATGCAAATATAGCAAAGTAATCAAAGCTGCTAAAGATCTGCACCAACCAGGTCACCCAGGAGACAAAACTAGATCATCCCTGACAATCTGTCTAGGCCAGAAGACAAATTAGAAACTGGCCTAAATTCGCAGAATCAGCAGGATCCAAATGTAGTTTCTGAGAAAGGGGTTTCAATGCTGCATTCAAAGACAATAAGAAATACTAATACTCTTTCATGAAAGATTAATTAACCTCCACACTGAGTAGGCCAGAGAGGCTCTCATACTTAATTGTCATCAGCTAGCTGGGACCCAGAGCATCCTCTTACTACTGCCCAGTTAGAGATAGTTTCAACATATCATTATTTCCTTCATCTTAAAAATGATTTCCCAAGCTCTGCCAGGGAGGAAAAAGGTTGAGCAGGCACCCTGTGGCATAGACATCTTCAAGGAGTTAGTCAGAGTCCTTAGCCAAGAGCAACTGACACTTATCAAAGCAACTGTAACTGAAAGAGAGCCAGAGGACTTCCAGTAGATCCTGAAAATCAGATGTCTCTCATTACATTGTAAATGTAAGACATGATCTGCTAAATGCTTAGCAAATAAGTCATAACAGACTACAGACAGTTCACAGATTCAGCAACAGAGGGCTTACAACATCCCAGAATATTTCTGCTCAACAGATATAGTGCCTGATAAAACCTTCTTCACCAGTATCACAACTATGGAATACTACATAGGTCTTCAAACTGGCTATAAACAGTACTTAGCAGGACTCATCCTAACCACTTTATTTTCATCAGTTACTTAATAACCAAGTACAGCCTTAGTTCTAATCACCTTATGCTAATTGCACAATTCAGGTCTGCACAGAAGGTGTCACAAAACTGCTGAAACAGAGTAATATAGGTACTCTCTTATGTAATTCCTTTTTAGTTTTCTTTAAAATTGAAATTCCATTAAAAAAAATCTTATTTGTACCTGACTCCTGTGCTCTATTGAGTTAGATTCCTTGCCACTTTTAAGCTCCAGTGGCATTATCTTGGACTGAGTTTTAGATCTGTGGTGAATTGTTACACCAACTGTAACATCAATCTTGCCCTTTAAGCCAAACCGAGGACACCAGACGTTCTCCTCCACATCCAAGATTTCTGTAACTTTGATATCACAAAAGGAGTCATCTTTATCTCTTGGTCTATCAAAAAACAAATTAGGCATGTTAATTTCTATCTTTACCCCCCAAAATAAAATACTAACTTTCCAAAATAAGTGTCTGATGAAGAGGCAAAATGCACTTATTTATTTAAAGGACTTTTCTATAGTCTTTAAAATGAAAGCTGAAATAACATGTTAATTTTATGAAATTGCCTCTGAACAATTTAAACTCTTACTTATTTACCTTTCAGGTGAGAAAAATGATTTCACTCCCCAAATAGTAGAATATGTCACACAAAATACTTCAGCCAATCTTTGTAGGGGAATTCAAGTAACTGACAAAACCACCTTTGAGTAATCCTTGCTTAAGCAAACCCTATAAAATTCATAGGGTTGCCATAGGTGCCATAAGGTGACGTGAAGGTGCACTCACACACTCACCCACACATACAACAGACTGAAACAACTATGGAATGTACAGTAAAAGACATAAAAGATAAATGTGTGAAAACATGAAGCTGGTGATAACAGAAACTGGCCATGTTATGTATGGAAAAGAGAAAGCTAAGCTACTGAAATATATACACACAAATACTTTATCTTGGCTGGCAGCCAGTATCCTGCAGCTATTAATAGACAAGCTGGAAAACAACTTTAAATATTAAAAATGGGAAAGTATATTTTAATTAAGCTATGACTACAATATTCCAAGCCAAAACAGTAGCATCATGCTACACTGCTTTAACTTTTCATCTTTCCAAATACTGGTACAAACAGATTTGTTCCTCTTCTGCATTTATGAACGTATATGATTTAAGAGTCAAAACTAGCCCTTACGCTGAAGAAATGAAATTGCACAAAGAAGTAAAGGCAATAACATAATACACAATTTGCTGAACAGCTGAGGCTCTTGTAAACTTAAACAATTTACTCTTAACACTAAGGTGCTAAGAAAACAGAATTAACAGAACTGTCATAAAACCAATTTGGAAGGAGAAAGAAAATTTAAAAGTGAAGAATTAAAGGAAATAGTGGGCTGGATTCCTCACTGAACACCACTATCAGAAAAAGGGAGGTTTTTTCCCCCAGTTCCATCTTCTCTCTCCACAACCCCAAGAAAACTGATCTGAAAGGCCAAGCGATCCCTTGGAATTGTGTGAGAATCTGTGCTAAGGATAACCAGCAAAAATGATTTCCAGCTCCTTTCCAACTACAGTTCTTTAAAGTTGACTTGGAATATTCAGAAGGAGAGGGATTAGATAGTCTAGCTTAGGGTAAGAAGCTGTACATTATTTGCTTTCAGACATAATTTTTGAAACAGCTGATTCTACACCTACAGTTCCAGTAAAACCACAACAACACACTGTTACAGTTTCTTACAATTTTAGCTGCATTTTATGCTGAAAATTATGCTGAGTAGCTTGATGGTTTGTGTACATGAAATCTTCTGCCCATTTAGTAAAAGATGGAAGGTATTCCTGTATCTCCTCCATCACATCATTTTGTTTCAGATTTAACTGGTACCTTCAGAAATCAGAGGATAAAAGCATGTCAAATTCTTTACCATCAACAAGAGATTAAGAAAGGCATCAGGAAAGCAATGGGAAAGATCCCTTAGGTGCAGAAAACTGTATTTTTTGTCCCTCAGAGAAAAATATGTATTCATATGTTTAGATATTTTTAATATATTCCCAGCTTACTAACTACAGTGTGCCCTCCCCTTATGTAGGGGATCCATTCCCGACCCCCTGCGTAAGGGAAATGCTGCATATGGTGGAGCCCCATTGAAAACAATGGGGCTCATGCCCACAGCACAGCGCAGGCAACACAGGTGCATATACCGTTGCCTCTTCCGGTGCGCGGCATTCAGCATATGCTGAAAGCCGCGTATGGCGCGCCTGTGTAAGATGCAGGCACAAGGTACTTAGAAATATACTTTACTGCTACAATGAACTGGCATAGTTGCAGTTGTTATCTGCTCTTAACTCAGCTTCAGGTTACAGAGACTTTGAAAGGTCTCTGTCAACAGCCTTTCTGGAACTCAGGGTCACAGCTTCCTTTATGGAGTCAATCCATCTGTAAAGTGGTATTTTTCCTAGTGACTTCCACTTTACTGGAAGGCATTGGCCTGTTACAGACAGCCAAAATAAAGCTGCTTCGAGTCACAGTGGAGGTATGGTGTTTCAATGATGCATGCATCCTGAGTCCAGAAGTCGCACCAAAGCCACATTCCAGCCCTAAGGACTGGAGCATGGCTTTGGTGTGGCTTCCGGACTCTTAGGACGCATGCATAATTGAAACACC
>NC_056524.1:169046678-169086718 GCF_019175285.1 Sceloporus undulatus
GTGGAGGTATGGTGTTTCAATGATGCATGCATCCTGAGTCCAGAAGTCGCACCAAAGCCACATTCCAGCCCTAAGGACTGGAGCATGGCTTTGGTGTGGCTTCCGGACTCTTAGGACGCATGCATAATTGAAACACCATACCTCCACTGTGACTCGAAGCAGCTTTATTTTGGCTGTCTGTAACAGGCCATTATTACCTTTTCCAACAAGTCATGTCACAGCATAAAGTATGACAGCCTCAGTTTAGTTATTTTGGATTTTAGGGAGAGTTCAGATTTAATTTGCTCTGATTCATTTATTTGTCTTTTAGGCAGACCATGGTAACTATAGAACTCTCCTCTAGTACATTTCAAATGAGTTCATATTCTTCACCTCAATTTTCTTCATTGTCAGCTTTCACAACCATACTAGAACTACTATGGTATGGATTAGTGGTTCCAAAACTTTGGTCCACCAGATGTTTTGGACTTCCTGACTACTGTGCTGGCCAGGGCTTCTGGGCACTGAAGTACAAAACACCTGAAGCACCAAAGTCTGGGAATCGCTGGTATGGATGTTTCTGACTTTGCTATATACCTTTGCACTTACTTATCCAGTTCCTTTAAAGCTGCCCTTCCAATTCCTAGTTTTCTTCTGATTTCCTGACTAGTGTCCATTTTGATTTATGATGACTGAGCCAAGGTATACAATTTTTTTTTCTGTCTTCATATCCACATCTCTCACTTTTAAATTATATAAATCATATGGTCATTACTTTAGTCTTCTTAACATTAAACTATAATAACTCTTTAACACCTTCTCACTTAATGCACACTCAGAACATCTGGGCAGCAGCTACTGAGGGTACCTGGGGCAAGACTAGCCTCCACTGCAAGGAGGATATTTACTATCTCGGCCCCGACCCTCTGGAATACGCTGCCCATAGACCTCCGCTAGGCTACCTCCCTAGCCCAGTTCAGGAAGGATTTAAAAACCCTCCTGTTTAAGCGAGCGTTCCCCGATACGGGTCCTAGTTAGCCCCCCCCCCCCCCCCCCGATAGCCAACATTGAGCTGGCTAGTATTTGTTTTTAAGGTACAGTATATTTTAATCTGTTTTACTGTCTTTGTATATTGTACATTGTATACGTTACTATGCTGTGCACCACCCTGATTGGAAGAAGGGCGGTATACAAATAAAGCATTTATTATTATTATTATTAATGTTTAACAGGAGTCATCCCAGTTATTTGCTATTTTCTGTTAATATAGTGTCCTTTGCATATCTTAAATTGTTAATGACTCTTCCCCAAATTTTCATGCCTCCTTCCTCTGAGTTTAATCCTACTTTCTGTGACAAATTAAATGGCAAGGTGATAAAATGCAGCTTTGTCTAACTTTCTTGCCAATTGGGAACTATTCTCTTCTCCATATTCTGTCTTCTCCACAGTATAGGTCAGTGATTCCCAAACTTTGGTCCTCCAGGTGTTTTAGACTTCAAATTCCAGACGACCTAGTCACCTTGGCCAATCGTCAGGAATTCTGGGAACTGAAGTCTAAAACATCTGGGGGACCAAAGTTTGAGAACACTGGTATAGGTTATGCATCAGAACAATCAAATGTTGTTGAACACCCATTTATTTTAGTACTATCCATAGTTATTGATTATTGATATAATGAAAGGCTTTGCTGTAATCTATACAGTGCAGGTATTTAAAAATAAAATAAAATAAACAGTTGACAGAACTATATACTGCTTAATCCAGTTATAGCTAGCACTTACAGCTCTTTTAGATACTTTGGTCCCTGAACAACTGAGAAGGCAATTTCTTGAAGTTTCTCTTGGGTAAAATTTGTTCCTGCTTTTTGGAAAATTTCATGCAGAAGGGTACCTATCAACATTGGACGTGAGCCAGATTCACATCTCTGTAAAACAAAATAATCGTCCCAAAGGCCAAAAACATATTAATAAGTGTTCGTGCATAACAAATCATCAAGACATCAGGTTTATACAGTAGGATTGGTTTATTCTCACTTCTCTGCAACCAATAATTTGTCTGCAGTCCCAAACACACACTTATTAGGTAATAAGTCCTTTGGACACAGTACACAAACCTCCGTTTTAAAGAAGCAAGAGATATTAAGTATTATTATACCATAACGTAAGTTATATTACGTAACGTTAAGTAAGTTTAGAAAGGGAAATGCAGGCCTGGTACAGATGGGCCCAAAAGGGCGGGTTGGGGCGGCCTTTCATTGCTGCATAGCAGCGCTGCGACAACCAAATTGTGTTGTGCTGCTATGCAGCAAAAAAGGAGGGCTAAAAAGCGACTTCTTTTGCACTGCTGTAAGCAGCCTGCGGCGGCGCAAACACATAATTGCTGCACTGCTCCATTTGGACACAGCACAACAGCAACGTCAACGCTACGCATGCCATCTATATGGCGTCGCACAGCAATCATGTCCTAGTCACGTGCTAGGGTTGCGGAGCGTGTGAGCACTCCGCCCCAAGGCAACCCTACCACGTGACGAGGGCATCGTTCAGGGCACGTCTGTACCAGGCCATGAACACAACAATCCCACCATTATTCTCACTGTTTTTAAATTACAAGTACAGTGGAACCTCGCCTTACGTGGGGGATCCATTCAGACCCCCCCCCTGCGTAAGGCGAATTCTGCCTATGGTTGAGCCTCATTCAAGTGAATGGGGCTCGTGTGTGTGGTGGCGTGGCAGCGTGCACGCGCCATGGGCATGTGCGGCCCATTCATCTGAATAGGACGCACTGCTCTTTGCACCCCGTGCGGCTTTACCACGTATGCTTAAATCTACATATAGCACGCCCACGTATAACGCAGGTGCACTGTACTGAGCAGTGTATTATTTGTGAAGATATGCTCCTCAATGTTTGTCTGTTATTCTAACAAGCCACTCTGGGCCCATACAGATTAACACACCATGACATCTCTTTTTTCACAGATAACAATGTACTTACTACCAGCCAAATGCATAACTATGTAAAATAATACTGAACCAATTCCAGAAAACAGTAGCTTTGACTATAGAAGGAAGGAGCCACCAAAAGCATGTCTTGCATGTCTTCATACATTTCCCAAGGGCAATGTTAAAAGGTCTCTCAATGATCATTATAGTGAATTCTGAACATATCTCAGAATATCTAATGCTTTAATATGTATGTCAGATCAAAACTGTAGTAAGAAGCTAATAAGGATACTGAGGAATATAGTAACATGCTCTTGATGACACATCCATATCAAAAAAATTAGATCCTACATAGAGAACTAACTGAAGATTTTTGAAGATGATACTCTGTAAGACCCATATTGTATGAAGATTTCAGTATTCATATCTCAGCACTGGAAAGCTATGACACATCACTGCCACTAACAAGAAGTCTCTCAGGCTGCTGCCACACTGCAGAATTAATGCAGTTTGATGCCACTTTAACTGTCATGGCTCCATCCCATGGAATCTTGGGATTTGTAATTTGTTGGGGCACCAGCACTGTCTCTCTGACAGAGAAGGCTAAATATATCACAGATACAGAAATCTCAGCACTGAACCATGGCGGTATAAACTGCATTAATTCTGCAATGCAGACGCAGCCTTAATCTTTTTTGGCAGATGAAGGTGATTAAACCAATCCTTGCCTTCATTATCTAATTGCCAATCATTATGAGGAACATAGCTGAAGATTTCAGGGTCTACTGCTGTAACAGTATCGATCATATATGAAACAACTGTAATACTAAGTGCTATACAAACCACTTTGAGATAGGTTCTGCTCAATGAGCTTAACAAAGCCTTTTGTGTAAACTAGGTTGTGTTTCAGGTAACATCTGAATAGGCCCTTAATTCTAAGAACCTATACATCAGGTTGTGCTGAATATTTTCTCCCACTTACCCTGAACTTTTCACTCAGTATAGCTCTCCTCATACATCGAATGCTATTAGATACAGTAGTACCAGAAAGAAGTATATCTGGATATAGAATTAAGTATCCTGACTCTGCATCTATTATCCAGATGCCAGAACTACACTCTCCTTCTAGATGAATGATATCTCCTGGTTGTACTGGAACAGAAATCCTAAAACAAAACAGATAGGCAAAATGACAAGGCTCAGGCTGACTAGTATTGCCATTTTTGTAGTCTGTGTATTCAAAGTGTCCCAGGTGTAGAAAATTGCCCCCGAATTTTACAGAGAACTGGAAAATACCAGGAAATTTAAAAAAAAGGGTACATGGGTATCTTTTATGAAGAACTGGGCGGGAGGAGGAACAAAAGATGATACATGGCCCACATATTTACATATTAGGTTTCCATTCAAAGCCTTCATGCCCTCTACTTAAAATTCTTGGGAGGAAGCATTTTTGTAAAGAATGAGTTGTTCAACTTTTTGACACAATTACAAACTACACAGTAATATCTTAAAGCACATAAACCCCACCATACAAAGCATCAGTTACACGTAAACAGCATTTACCAGTCATTCCTCAGGATACATAGCTCTGTATCCAAGTTATCAATCAGAGAAGAAGCTGTAATTGTGAGTCGCTTCTCAGCATCGCCATTTTCCTGGACTTTTAAAACACAGTATCTGTTGTTCAAACCTTTGCTGAGAATGGTGTCAGAGAAGCCAATTGTTCTCCCAGGAAACCTAAAATTAGATATATGGGAGATACAACAGTTATTAAACCACACAGTCTATAACAAAAAAGGTTTGAATGTTGTGGATAAGTCCATGAATTCCACAGTATGTAAAACAGACAAAACCAAGGTTAACATTACATTTCCTCCCTTGATCTGTTTCTGCATTCATGGCCAGTCTTTCCTCATCTCTACAATTTTGCCCTGATAACAATATTGTAAGAGAGACATTAAATGGCCCAAGACCCAATGAGGAATCGGGAAGCATCTCTTGGGCCCTTCCTTTAACTCCGCACAAGTATAGTACTGATTCCACCTCAACTGCCATGGCAAGATCTTATGGACTCCTGGGATCTGCAGTTTATCCGAACACTAGAACTCTCTAAGAACTCTACATGTCCCTCTTTAAAATGCAAGCCCCAGGTTTCCACAGGATGCCGCCTTCACAATTAAAGTAGAATCCTGCACTACTGTATATATATGAGAATGCTCATATGTGTGTATGTGTCTATATATATATATATATATATGAGAATGCTTATATAGAGATGCAGACACATACAATACATATATATTATATATATGAGAATACTTGTGTGTGTGTATTGTACATATATGATAATGCATATATATGAGAATGCTTATATAGAGATGTACACATACTATATATATATATATATATATATATATATATAATATGGGAATGCTTGTGTGTGTATATATATATATATATATACATATATATGAGTATGCTCATGTGTGTATAGTGTATATATACTATACTATACTATATATATATACAGTATATATATCATGTCATAATGCATATATATAGATATATATACATACATACACATACATACATACATACATACATACATAAACACACACATGAATGACAATGCTTATAAGCTGAGAGAAGCCCCCTGAAAGGGGGGCGACCAAAGAGAGAGGCATTAAAAGGGAGGGAAAAGCCCTGCCCCTGATTCATTCCCTCCCCTTGAAAGAGCCACCTGGCTGCCTCTTCCTCCTCCTCCTCCTCCAAGAAGCTCCTTCCCATCAGTTCCTCCAGCTCTTCCCTCTCCTTCTCCTCCTGAAGCTGCGCCGCCGCCATTCCAAAAGACCCGCCAGGAATGAATGAAGGGAGGAGGAGGAGGAGGAGAGCTCCAGCCTCTCAACACCACTAACGGCGGGGCCTACTGCGCAGGCGCCAAACCCACGCTGGCCTATGAGATGACGAGAGCCCGCCGCCTCGCGCTCTTGCTGCTGCTGCTGCTGTTGTTGTTGTCTGCGCGCGCGCGCGTGCGCACTGAGGGGCCTCTTCTTAGCTTCCCATCCCAATAGATCCGCCTTTTGGAAGTGGAGCGCGCGCCTATTAGAAGTCCCTCCCAGGCGCGAGCCAGAGGGAGCAGGGGAATGTGGCAGTTGGGCCTTGAAAAATGGAAGGGGCGGGGCTTAGGATCCCTGGTTTTTGTGGCGCCTCAGAAAACTAGCACTTTATATGTCTTATAAAGTTTATTTGTCTAATAAAGAGCCAGCAGCGTGGTGTCCTTTCCTGCTTGGAATGTGGGTCTATATGAGACTCACTCTGGGGGTGACCTTGGGCAAGAAGTCACACTCTCTCAGCCTCGGCAAGGCATTGACGAAACGTGCCAAGAAAAAAACACCATCACAAAAGCACCTTAGGGTCGCCATAAGGCAGGAATGACTTAGAAGGCACACAACAGCAATGTGTGTATACAGTTCTGTATTTATGTATACAGTAGGATGAATGGACCCAAAGTGACTTGAAGGCACACAACAACATATACAGTAAATGTATCTCTCTCTCTCTCTCTATATATATATATATATATATATACACACATACACACACACACACACAATTTTCTGTAGGATGAATGGACCCAAAGTGACTTGAAGGCACACAACAACATATAAATGTATCCTCTCTCTCTCTCGCTCTCTATATATATATATATATATATATAACATACACACACACAAACAACACCACAGTTCTGTAGGATGAATGGACCCAAAGTGACTTGAAGGCACACAACAACATATAAATGTATCTCTCTCTCTCTCTCTCTCTATATATATATATATATATATATACACACACACACACACACACACACAGAGTTCTGTAGGATGAATGGACCCAAAGTGACTTGAAGGCACACAACATATAAATGTATCTCTCTCTCTCTATACATATATAGATAGATAGATAGATACACACACACACACACACACACCCATACAGTTCTGTAGGATGAATGGGCCCAAAATGACTTGAAGGCACACAACAACGTGTGTGTGTGTGTGTGTGTAATCCTGTAGGATGAATGGGCCCCAAGATTACAATAGGCCCCAAATGCTCCCCAGGAAGGTCCCACAGGATCAAGGAGATGTAATTTCTGTCACCCATAAAATCTGTCTCCCAGCTGGGCCGTGGAAACCCACTGGGTGACCTTGGGCAAGTCACACTCTCTCAGCCTCAGGGGATGGGAATGGCTTTTTGTAGTTTTAATGTTTGTAATAAGTTTTTTTTGTAACAACCAACAATACAAAAATAACAGATAGCATTCAAGGTCTATATGTAAACTTGCATAATAGCTATCTTTTGTGGGGTAATATCAGTAACAAAGTCCTAAAGACATCACTGAGATTCACTAGTTGATGAAGGACATTATCAGACAAGGGAAACTGGACGTATAATCCAATGGCAATCCGAACACAATCATGGGGTTTAACATTATTGCGTGATAGACTACCACATGCAATTTTGGGCAATGGGAAGTCAGTCCAAATGCAATCATGGGGTTTCACGTTATTGCGTGAGAGGTGATCACACACAATTTCAGGCAATGGCAAGCTATTTTCGGGCAGTGGGAAGTCAGTTTGAACGCAATTTGAATTCACGTAAATTCACTGAACTAGCGTATTCACATGAATGTGTTCTGGCCCCACTTTCTTTTCATTCGAAATTAAGAGAAATTCCTCCCATGTGATAAACTCCAAAGTTAAGATCAAAGTATCTTTCTAAAGAAGAGCTTGATGAGTAGAGTAGGAGGTCCGATAGCAAATGAGTTGGTGTAGATGTAATCAATAAACACTGACCAATCATCAAAAAAGGTGTCCGGTTTCTTCTGTCCATTACAGAGATGAAAAATCTAAGAAATGTTTGTCATAAGTTTTTAATGTGTTTTTGTTGGTGAGCCAATTTGGGTCCCTTTCTAGGGTCACCATGAGTCAGGGATGGCATAAGGACAGTTAACAACAATAATACAATGACCAGAGCCAACATGATGAGTGTTAGACTACACCTCTGGAGATCAGGGTACAACTCACTGTTGTCATAAAAACCCACTGCATGACATTTGACAAGTCAAAGTGTTCAAAACCCTGCTTGGCCATGGACCACCACTGGGTGAACTTGTGCAAGTCACACTCTCTTCACCTAAAAGGATGGCAATGGCAAACCCCCTCTGAAGAAACTTGCCAGGAAAACCCTGTGATAGGTTAGTCTTAGGGTTGCCATATGTCAGAAATGACTTGAAGGCATACAGCAAACAGGATGCAATGCACCCAAAGCAGAGCAAAGTGTGGCGAATCTTAACAGTGGTGAGTTGGTACAAGTTGATTGTAAACAGTTTAGAAAAGAGTCTGAAATCCCAAACACCTCTGGTCCCAATCTTTTTGGATAAGGACATTCAACCTGTATTATTAACAGGTGAAGGCTATCCTGAGGGGGGGAAATTGCTTGCAATAATATAAGCTAAGTACCTTTAAAAATTAATTGCAGTATGTTTTGTTTTAAAAGCAACCTTTAAAGGTTTGTTTATAAATTTATTAAACAACACAAGTAGTATGGGTTATATGCCAGTAGCTTGACTGAAGACACTGCAAAGAATTGCACATTTTAAAGACAAGGGTAGAATACAAGAATCAGTATTACTTACAAAGTATCTCAAAATTAGTAGGCCACAATAAGTAAGCAATGCTAAATAAAACACAAGTGCAATTCTAAGGATAGATTCTTGAAAGTAAATTGGCTCTAAATCAGAAAGATGTACAGTGCAATCCACTACATATCTCCTCAGAATTAAGTCTCATTGAGTTGAAAGGGGATTTCTGTGTATAAAATGACAGGCTTGTGTGTCTTTTACACAATACTACTTTTCCATGTTGCAGTCACATTTTTTTGGTTTATTCAGGATGTTTAAAAACCACACTAACTTTAAAAAGTCTACAAAGCAAAGTAGAATTGCAGTCATTTTATTATCATTTCATCAACAACCTTAAAACCAATAATGAAAGGAAAGTGAATTCCAAACATGCAGTTCTAGTGGCTGATAAGCTTCGTCACAACATTATTTAACATATTTAAAAAATAAAACAGGTACATACATCTCTCTGCCAGTAATTATCTCAGATCATAAAGACACGTACATTTTATTTTAATAAAATAAAAAGTCAGACCACAGGGTTGAGATTCTATGCCCCAACAGCAGATCAGAAGCAATTGCCATTTTACAGCAGCTACTTTGGGTAGCATAACTGTTACCAGTTTTTTCATCTATATACAATATTTACAATTAATAAATTACATCACTTTACTGTAAGATTATGAGAAGTATTTTTACAACCCAAGTTCAGTAAAATCAGAAATTTACCAGTGTAGACTCTATGAAATGAACAACTTGCTACATACAACAGGAAGGTACACTCGAGGGATGAAAGAGGTTTTGTTCTATCTAGGCCCATCAATGCTAAGCTAGCCAAAGTGTGCAAGGGTATCATTTCAAACAACATGGGTAGGATAAGTTTCTCAAAGGACAGATCAGGTGGGGAGGCACCCATGTTGTCATCAACACTGTAATTGGAATATCATCATGTAATACAGACAGAATCTGGCTGAAGAGGTGAAGCTCACACAGCTGGGATAGCTTTATTTTTATTTTTAAAAAGAGAGATAGAAGGATCGTAGAGTTGGAAGGGGTCCTATGGACTATCAGGTCCAATACTCAATGCAGGATCTCCACCAAGAGCATTCTCAGCAGGTAACTGTCCAGCCTCTTTTTGAAGACATCCAGAGAAGAGACCTCGCCACCTCTCTAAGCAATTGGTTCCATTGCTGAACCACTCTCACAGTCAAGAAGTTCCTTCTAAAGTTCAATCAAAATCTACTATCCTGTGGAAGATTCAAACCATTAGACCTAGTTCTGTTCTCTGAGGCAACATAAAGCAAGCACCTCTTCTTTGTGGCAGCCACTGAGGTATTTAAAGAGTGTGATCATATCGCCTCTCAGTCCATTTGTATCCAACTACAGGTACTAGAAAAGTTGCAGCAGAAGGCATACAAAAATTATGAAGCTGTGTTCTGTGAGGGCTGCATAGGAAACACAGCTATTGAAAACAGTTAAGGCTGCAAATAAGAGGATAATAGTGATCCCTGCATTTAAAGCTGCTTCAAAATACTGGTGCTTTGGCATTGTCCTTTCCTTTTAAAAGAAAAAGCTTTTCTTTCTCCTCGCAGAAGAGTATGCATCCTGGTCCACATGCAGTTTTGTATTAGATGTAATCTCTACCTAACCAAAATGAAATTCAGGCAAAGACACAACCCAGTTTACTAACACATGTATATGTTTGTATGTATTGATACTATACATTGTAGAATTACCTCAGCTTTCAGTAGTATGATGCATGCACACAGTATAAGAAGGTATAATATCTTCTGACATTGGACCAATACTGGTTATTTGTTTGTTCGTGCTTTCTATCACTTTAGAAATTCAACTGACACTTACAAGAAAACCCAAACCACAACTTAAGGATCATTGTTTTTCAAAATACTTTCCTAATGCATTAATCACACAAAAATACAGTGGGTTAGTTACTTTAGGCTATAATCTATGCTCAGGGAGTTTTACCTCTGAAAGCATATATAGGATTGCACAGTGTCCAGTGTCCAAGCGTAATGATATTACCTCTCTGAGTCGCAAGGAGGCTTTTCACTTAACCTGAAAAGCAGTTCTCCATGCTTCATGGCAATGTTTTTTAAATGTAGGGACAAACGGGAAACGATGTAAGACAGTGCCCTCTCCATACCTGGTATCAGCTGGGTAGGGAGGGAGAAGGCAGCAGTGGCTAAAAGGGCAAGCTTGCCTCTTCTCCTCTGCCATGGCAGTCAGGAAGGGCACGTTCATCCCGAAGCAGGAGGAAGGCCCAACCAGGTGTCACCTAAGGACGCCACTGATGTAAGGGATCTATAATGTATGGTTTGTTTGTTTTAATTAACTCCATATGGCTACCATGCATTTTCTCCTCCTCCATCCTATGGAGCTAAAAGGAGCTAGAGTAGGTTACGCAAAAGGACCAAATTTCTCTCTCATTATCAAAAAACCTAACATAGGCTCTCCTGCACTACAACTATTCCAAGACATAAGGGAATTTCAAAACCAATTAGGTATGAAGAATCAGTTATTCAAAGGAGGGGGAAGTCAAGTATTCCATTGAGCATGCACCATTTTGTATCCCAGCCAAGGAAGTCTGTATCAAAAATAAAGCATTACACTCTACATTCTACTTATTAGAAAATGAAAATAAAAATTAAACATTAACCTAAAAATGGTATTTCAGAAATGGACTCTGAAGTAAGTAGTTTGTGCAGGAGAGAATGATACTTTCACCCTAAACTCATTTTGTGTAATAATGAAGCCCAGTGGAAAGATTTGCCATGTGCATCTGCAAATAAACTCTATTACATTTTAGTTATGGTATTTAAGCAACTTTTTGAAAAGCATATACTTAAATCCATTTTTTAAAAAAACAAGGAAATACTTAAAAATAGGATACAAAAATGCAAGTTTGCAACAACTATAAAATATTTTCCTTCTTGCAACCAGCTGTAACAAGTTTACTCAATTTATAGTTCCATCAAAGCTCTTTAGACATTGTATGCATAACAACTAATTTATCCAACCTTACTGAGCAATATCCAATTTACACATCATATTTTTACTAAAGAAAATGCTATACATACTAATAATTCCTCAGTAATAATATGAAATTGAAAATTACTGTTAAATACAATATGAAAACAAATGAAGTATTTTTCAATTACATTTTTAGAGTCTTTAATTGAGGTGCAAAAACTGTTTCATAAGTTCATAAGTGGTGAAGGCAACAGCCTGTGAAGGAACACACCGAATGTAATTCAGAGATAATCCTCTATATAATCCTCTTCGTATTCCATGGTTTCCATAAACATACTTCAGTGTCTGTATCATTGTACTAGAAAGAGAACAAAGTGTTAATACAATTACATTGGAAGCTTTTGTAAACATTTGTTTTTAAGAACTTCATAAAAAGTGGGAAGCTAATATTTTAGTTTCTTATACATGTGTTGCCATAAAAGATGCTGTCAGAAACAATTCCATTTTTAATGTCTACTGGAGGGAAAAAAGGAAAGAAAGCAGTGGGTAAATATGGGGCATTACAAGTGGGAGATGCCTCTCTCCCCTCATAATATTTTCATGAATGAGGTAAAGTAATTTATGATAACAGCTTCATCTAGAAGCACTAGTACATTATTTTTTTCTGTATATGGCATTCAGGAAACTGGACACATATCACATATACAGGAGATGCTAGAGAGCTGTTCATGAGTTTCCAAAATTTTGTCAATTTGTGTGTTCTGAATCAGATTATTAGTTCATCATTCATTCATTTCATTTTTATGCCACCTTTCTCCCAGAAAGGGACCTAAGGCAGCTGACAAGATAAAAACATTTTTAAAACTTTACAATGAGAATTTAGTTTCAATTAGACTGGAGCCACTATATCAATGGAACTTATATATGTTTTGATCTGCAGTTGTCATTGATTCAATGGATCCACTTTTGTTAAGATTTCAACTTAATTTAGGCCTATGTATTCCTTTTTGATATAAACCACTTAGAAGAGAGAAAAACTGGTAAAGCCTAGATATTTAGTACTTTTGATTAAAATGTTTCCCATTAACGTGGAATATAATCCACCAGGCAGCCTTTTGTGTAACACCCAATGAAGTGAACAGCATTCACCAAAAAGGAATGCTGCTTATATCTGTTGCCTCATATTGTGTAATCCTTACATACATACTGAAGTTAGTCATTTAAGGTGGCCCCATCTCTTTAATCCATGGTGCACTGCTTCTTAAATCCACGAGAAATTACATGGGGGAGAGAGGGTTTATGTCCTTGGCCAATTTTTTAATAATAGTATATGAGATGGATAAGGATTTGCTGAACCTTATCCACTTGTAGGGATCCTTAGCATGGTACTGCCTATGCCAATCCACTCCATTTCCCTCCATTTCCACCACCTTCCAACGTGTTTATCTAGTGGGTGAGAGCAGTATCAGATGGGAAGGAGGGAGCCATGCTGTCATTCTGTTCTATTTCACATTTTGGTTCCTTCCCATCTCAAAGAACCCTTGTCTGCTGCTTAAACCAAGTTTGGACAGTGTCAGCAAGCAGTAGTACCAGGGAATCCAGTAGCATTGGCAAAACAGACAGAGACTCCAATTATTCAGTGAAGAGTACTGGGAGTGGAGATGGCAGGGCCATCAGGATCCAACCATGCTGTACTCCATCATAATCTTCCAGTTGCATGGAAACACAAGTTGACATATCAGAGAAAAGACAAGACTATAGTGCTCTCCTCCATGCCATGCTACGTTTTCATGTGCAGGTTGCATCCTGTATTGAGATTCTGGAAAGAAGCTAAAAACTTAGGAGGATAATTAAGAGACAGAAACGTTACTTGTACATCATCCGACTCAGATACTCTCTCCCCACATATATTCAACCTATGGCTATAGAAGGTTGCTTATATGGTATTCATCAGTATAAGCAACATAATTTTGTAATCAATATGTGATTCTTTGACTAAATAACAGGAGGAAGAAGCTAAAGGTACAGAATTAAAGAGGAAAATTAGGTTGGATTCCAGTTTAGGATTTAGTATGAAAAATTAAACTTACAGGCACTTCTCAGAATCTGGAAGTATTGCTCCTAACTGCATTCGTCTTCGTGTTACATCAAGAGGATATCTGAGGAGAGAGGGGAAAGAGAGTTGTTGGGTTTTCCCCCCTCAGCACAGCATTGCAAGCATTTGTATTATGAAATAGAGATTAGCTAAGAAATATGTGGTACATATGAAGCTGCTTTACACTGGGTGGCAACAGCACCATAAGAAATCAGGTAAAGGTCTTTCCCTACCCACTAGGCAATGTTTTAATTTCCAAAACAGGAGATTCTGAGCATTAAGCCTGCACCTTTTTAAATGAAGAACATGTGTTTCACTACAAAGCCATGAACTTTATTAATGTAGAGTTCTTTTATAAGGAAAGCAAAAAACACCTTCAAGTATCAGTAATACAATACTTAAATGTTTTTCAGAATATGTCTCCTCCAATACAGAGATTAACCAGGAACTGTATATGGTAAGACCTAGTGGTCTGAATCCCACTGATGATTCCCTACTACAGTAGATCCACTGAATCTTAAATATCTGAAGGAATGTCAGGTATAAGATGCTGTGAGCTTGTTTTCTGCTGCTCCAGAGACTAGAACACAAAGCAATGGATTTAAACTACAAGTAAAGAGATTCCATATAAGCATTAGGAAGAATGTTTTTTTACAGCAATAGCTGTATGACAGTAGAATAGATTGCACTGAAGAGTGGTGGATGTTCTATCTCTGGAGGTCTTTAAACAGAGGTTGAATAAGCATTTTTCAGGTATGCTTTAGTTGTATATTTCTGCAAGGCAGAGGGATGACCCTTGTGGTCCTTTTCAAACTGTATGATTCTATGAATCTAGTTAGTATCAACTACTGTAAAACCACAGAATCAACTGTTGACTGCTCCAGGTAGCACAAACAATAAGATCCAGGCCATTAAAAATCTGTAGTTGAAAAACATCTGTGTCTGTGTTTGTCTGTGTGAAAGATATAAGACACCATACCAGGGGTGTATTGGCTAAATAAATAAAAACAGACAAAATCAACCCAGTCAGCATGTAAATGCTTTCATTTCACTGACAGTTTTAAAAGTTATTTTCTCATTAATGACTATAGATCCTGAAAATGCTAAATATTGTTTTCTACAGCTCAGGGCTGGAACAGACCAGCTTGAAAAGCTGGCTTCCACACAGCTTGGGGGCATGCCGTTTAGACACCACACACCTCCAAGCTGCCCCCGGAGCTCCCAGAAGCCATTCTGGGGCTGTGCTGGGGCTACCAAAAGTGGCTCTTTATTGGCCCAAACAGAAGCAGAGGGCTGGCATCAGGGCAGACTGGCACCATGGCATGTGTCTGCCATGGCTCCAGAGCAACTAGCTCCGGGGCTGCCTCAATCTGCCCTTTTTAAGTAGTCTTTTCCAGTCTTCAGATATTTTAAAGCAGAACTGAAAAGCCTATGTCTCTTCAAATGTTACTAGACTCCAGTTCCTATGAGCCTCGGCCAACAGGGTCAATGGTGATGGATGATGGGACTAGTAGTTTATCACCATTTAGAAGGCTGCACATTCCTTGGCCCAGTTTTAAAGGATCCAAAAAGAAACAAAAAGTAAAACATCTCCCAATCACACAATTGAATAGTTTATATATGAAAACAAAACAATCAGCAAAAAGAAAGAAAGAAAGAAAAAAGGCTAGAACTGAGGGCACAAGTTGTGTGAGACAAAATGATAATGTATAAAACAATCCTCAGAAGTAAGTATCGCTAACTTCAATGTACTTACTCTTAAACATGAGGGTATATGAATGTAAACCCAATAACAGCTTTTATTTTATCACTTCTAAAGTAATTTTGAATATCCTTTTTTAAGAAGTAATATAACTGATGTCTAGCACATTAATAGTTGTTTTAAATTTAAAATCCTTCAACTTTAATAGGATTCCCAGTGGTCTCCCATCTAACCAGTTGCTTGAATTCAGCAGAGTGGTAGCCTATGGTGTTCTCTGATTATTCATTAATCTTCTCTGACAATGGGCTTAACAAATACAGCTCAGCCCTCATCTGTTGCACTGTTTCCACCTTACATTTGAAACAAGAGCGTAGTTTTATTCCATTACAAGCTTAATTTAAACTGGCAAACTTAATTTAAATATAATTTCCACTGATTTCAGAGAAACTATTCACAGTGGACAATATATAAATGTACAGCCCAGAGCTATAACCTTTCTAATTCCTCTATAGAATTCTTATATATGGTAAACAGAATCATAAAATAATACAGTCTTTTCATTATAGGTATTAAATTCTTTTCTCCCCTGTATCTTGTGGATATATACCTAGTTCTTATGGTCTTCCTTCATAGCCCACAAGGATGTGGTTAGAATCATAGAATCATAGAATCGTAGAGTTGGAAGAGACCACTAGGGCCATCCAGTCCAACCCCCTGCCATGCAGGAAATCCAAATCCAAATCAAAGCATCCCTGACAGATGGCCATCCAGCCTCTGTTTAAAGGAGAATCTATCACCCTCCGAGGGAGTGCATTCCACTGTCGAACAGCCCTCATTGTCAGGAAGTTCCTCCTAATGTTCAGGTGGAATCTCTTTTCCTGCAGCTTGCATCCATTGTTCCGGGTCCTGTTCTCTGGAGCAGCAGAAAACAAGCTTGCTCCCTCTTCAATATGACATCCTTTCAAATATTTAAACAGGGCTATCATATCACCTCTTAACCTTCTTTTCTCCAGGCTAAACATCCCCAGCTCCCTAAGTCGTTCCTCATAGGGCATGGTTTCCAGACCCTTCACCATTTTTGTCGCCCTCCTTTGGACACGCTCCAGTTTCTCAATGTCCTTTCTGAATTGTGGTGCCCAGACCAATTGTGGTTAAAGACTAAGATTATGATCACATTAGATTTTATGATTTCTAAAATGAAATTAAAGTTCCTAGCACAAACTATCCTAACAATACTTTAGCTTATTGCAGTAAAATACTAAAATAACTTACGATATTGTCTGTGCTATTGCTCCAGCTATGCCACCACACAGCAAATTTACATGAGTTTTCAAAACTAAGACATCGGGATTATCTAAGCAAGGCCTCCCAAGCAGGGCAGGCGCTTGGGCAAGTCCCACACTCTTTAAGGTACCAAAGGTAAAAAATGAGAAACCTGAAAGGAAAAAATTTAACTTTAACAGAAACATTACCTTAACCATCTATATAAACACTATAACTACATAGACATTACAATCACAATCCATTCAAAAGATAATTGTACCTTTACACACATGTGTAACAGAGAGCTACCGAGTTCTCTCTCACTGGGGAGAAAAGCCAGTGACACTTAAGGGTTAAATCCAATATTAGTTCTACATGAAGGAGTTCCAATTAAATCAGTAGAAATTAAGTTGGTTGTGACTAATGATTCCCCTTGACTTCAAAGCATTAAGTACTATATTTTGCTCTCAAGCAGGGCTGGACAACTGTGGAAGGCTAGTGGACTGCACTATTCCACCAGAAGTGCTTGAAGGGCTGCATTGCCCCACTGCCCTGGCCACCACAAAAATAAATAAATAAATAATGCTTTTTTAAAAAATAAATAAAAAATCCAATTTTTTTAACTCCAAGTGCCCTCTCGGGATATGTGAGACATTTCCCATCATTCCTTTTTTAACTGCAGTAAGTGGATGTCACTTACCATTTCAAAAAAGACTTCTTTGGGGTCTAAACTAGGCCTCCAAAATGTCGTACAAATGCCCACCATGTCCCCTAGAGGGCATTTTGGGGCAATCTTTTAAAAACATGGCAAAAATGCCATCCACAACTGCTAGAGCAAAAAAAATGGAAGACCCTGAGACACTGCAACCAGCTGCCAGCCCCACCTTGCCCACCTTTGCTCTGAAGGCTTGGGGTAGCTAAATCCTAGCACATTGCTGTATGTCCTCAACTGGCAGGGAACAATTCTTTAAAAAGGACTACTATGTTCTTTTTAAAATGGCTGCTGTGTGTCTTTGTATTTATTTTCTCTGTCCCAATAATTATCTTTCCCTGTGAAATTCAAATGGAAAGGTTAGAGTGTATGTTCAGCTTTCAAAGCGTAATAGCCTTTGTGACTTGTGTTGTACTCAAATACTGTTAAAATCAGAAACCTAACAAATAATTCCAGAAACAATTTCTATTATTATTATTATTATTATTATTATTATTATTATTATTATTATTATTGTCTGACCTTTCTCAGCAGTTTCATGGATAAGTTAGATAGCATGAAGGATAAAGTAGAACCCTCAGGGACCCCACAAGTTAATGGCCAGTGGGTCAAACAGGAGTCCCACAGCACTCACTACCTTCTGGGTTTACCTTTCTAGGAAGGAAGAGAGCCACTGCACATCATGTCCCAGCAAGGTGGCTCAGAAGGATATAACGGGTGATGGTATCCAAAACCACTGAGAGCTCCAGCAGAACTAACAGAGATACACTTCTCCATCAAATTTCTGGTACACGTCATCCACCAAGACAACCAAACTTGTCTCTGTTTGATAACCAGGCCTGAAACCAGACTGAAATGGAGCTAGATAATCCATTTCATCCAGGAACCACTAGAGCTGGAAGGTCAACACATGCTCCAATATCTTATCCACAAATGGTAGATTATCATAGAATCATAGAGTTGGAAGAGACCACAAGAGCCATCCAGTCCAACCCCATTCTGCCATGCAGGATCTCTCAATCAAAGCATTACCGACAAATGGTCATCCAAGGATGGAGACTCCACTACACTCCGAGGGAGTTTGTTTCACTGTCGAACAGCCCTTACTGTCAGGAAGTTCCTCCTAATATTGAGGTGGAATCTCTTTTCCTGGAGCTTGCATTCACTGCTCTGGGTCCTAGTCTCTGGAGCAGCAGAAAACAAGCTAGCTCCCTCCTCGATATGACATCCCTTCAAATATTTAAACAGGGCTATCATATCACCTCTTTATCTTCTTTTCTCCAGGCTAAACATCCCCAGCTCCCTGAGTTGTTCCTCATAAGGCAAGGTTTCCAGACCTTTCACCATTTTAGTCACCCTCCTCTGGACACGCTCCAGTTTCTCAATGTCCTTTTTGAATTGTGGTGCCCAGAACTGGACACAATATTCCAGGTGGGGCCTGACCAGAGCAGAATACAGTGGCACTATTACTTCCCTTGATCTAGACACTATACTTCTATTGATGCAGCCTAAAATCACATTGGCCTTTTTAGCTGCCGCATCGCACCGTTGACTCATGTTCAATTTGTGGTCTACTTGGACTCCTAGATATCTTTCACATGTAGCCTCATTCAGCCAAGTGTGCCCCATCCTATATCTGTGCATTTCATTTTTCCATCCTAAGTGCAGTACCTTACATTTCTCCATGTTGACATTCATTTTGTTAGCTCTGGCCCAGCTTTCTAATCTATTAAGATCATTCTGAATTTTGATCCTGTCCTCTGGGGTATTAGCTATTCCTCCTAATTTGGTGTCATCTGCAAATCTGATAAGTAAGCCCCCAATTCTGTCATCCAAGTCATTGATAAAGATGTTGAATAGCACTGGCCCCAGGACAGAGCCCCGTGGGACCCCACTGGTCACTTCTCTCCAAGATGAAAAGGAGCCATTGTTGAGCACCCTTTGGGTTCGGCCAGTCAACCAATTACAAATCCATATAACAGTTACTTTGTCTAGCCCACATTTCATTAGCTTGTTTGCAAGAATGTCATGGGGAACCCTGTCAAAGGCCTTACTGAAATCAAGATATACTATATCCACAGCATTCCCTTCATCTAGCAAGCTGCTAATTTTATTTTTTTTATAAAGAGAGAAATTAGATTTGTCTGGCATGACTTGTTTCGCTGAAACCCATGTTGACTTTTTGTGATTATAGAATTTCCTTCTAGATGTTCACACACTCTCTGTTTAATGATCTGCTCTAGAATCTTTCCTGCTGTTGATGTCAGATTAACTGGACGATAATTGTTAGGATCCTCCTTTTCCCCCTTTTTGAAGATGGGGACGTTTGCCCTCCTCCAGTCTGCTAGCACTTCTCCTGTTCTCCAGGAGTTCTCAAAGATTATTGCCAATGGTTCCAATATTACATTAGTCAGTTCTTTTAATATTCTTGGATGTAGTTCATCTGGTCCTGGAGACTTATATTCATTTAGATTAAGCAGGTATTCCTGTACTATCTCCTTACTTATTCTGTGCTTAAATTCCCCTATTCTGTCCTCTGCTCCATTTTCCTCAAGTTGAGCACCCTTTGCCTTTTCTGAGAAGACTGAAGCAAAGAAGGTGTTGAGTAATTCTGCCAATAATTATCCATTACAGAGGGACTGAGGGATGGTCTTTTCAAGAAAGGCCTAATAACTGCCTTCTTTAGGCACAGTGAAATCTGCCTTGCTGCAAGGAGGTAATGACTACCCCTTTCACCTACTCAGTAAGCCCCCCTCTTGCCTCTTTAATGAGCCAGAAAGGGCAAGGCTCTCATCTGTCCACATCTTCAGCTTGCACAAATTGAAAATCATCAAGTAACACAGGTTAAACAGGAATTAAGGTTACTTCCATTGGAACAGTATCAACTACAGTCTCTAAGTCAGAGGAGATCTGGGTGATTTTATCTACAAAGTGATGAGCAAATTCTTCAAAGCAGCCTGCCGAGTGGTGTCCATTTTCTACTTGAGGATCAGTGTGTAATAAGCCTCTGACTACTTACTTGAAACAGCTCTGCTGGATGGCTGTTGCTGGATGGTAGATGTAATGGTGGCAGCAAAGAAAAATGTGAAGGTCATGGAGTAGGCCTTCAAATAGGCTTTAGCCCATATTCAATGAGACTCCTGGAATGGACCATCCTAACGGCCCCCCCTCAACCCCTATAGAGGTTCTGAGTCCCAGCATGTAACCTAACCAGGTAAGTATCTGTCCATGACAACAGAACTGCAGAAAGTTCCTCTAGACCAAGATCACCATCACACCACCCAGCACAGAAAATATTCATGCCAGTAGCATGAGTGGGGCAGCCACTTAGGACAGAATCACAGTTGTTATGGAAGCCTTGAAGTCCCAAGCCACTTCTGATAGGCAGTCTCAGCATGGATGTTGAAATCCTCTAGCAATATAACCAAGAAGACTCCAATGCCAATCCTGAAACTATGCCAGATAGCTCAGGAAGGGGGACTGTTGAGCAATGGGATGGGTGGTACAAAATAAATTCCCTATTCTGTCCTGGCTACCTGCCTTTAAGTATATAGACTCGATACCTACATAGGGAATATGGTTAAGAAGATGGAATCACAATAGACCATTGCAACTCCACCTCCCCATCACTCAGTTCTCACCTGTCGCTGTACAGAAAAACCTGGATGGCAAAGCTAAGAGATATTAACTCTCCCCGCAAGCTTCATCCAGGCAGGTCTCTGTGATTTGATCTAAAATTAAATCCTGAGTGGCACCTGTTTCCCCATTTCTGCATGCTGTCAATGAAAACTGAGCAGTATTGCTTCTAAGGCTGAATACACACTGCAGAAATAATCCAGTCTGACATTACTTTGTCATAGGCCTGTTACAGACTGCCAAAATAAAGCTGCTTCGGGTCTCTTTGGAGGTATGCTATTTAAATGATGCATGAGTCCTAAGAGTCCAGAGGTCGCGCCAAAGCCACACTCCATTCCTAAGCACTGGAGTGCAGCTTTGGTGAAGCTTCCAGACTCTTAGGACCCATGTATCATTTAAACAGCATACCTCCAAAGAGACCTGAAGCAGCTTTATTTTGGCAGTCTGTATCAGGCCATAGCTATGGAATTATGGGAATTGTAGTTTGTTGTGGCACCAGATCTCTCTGACTGAGAAGACTGAATAGCTCACAAAACTACAATCCCAGAATTCCACAGCACTGAACCACAGCAGTTAAAGTGGTGTCAAACTGGATTATTTCTGCAGTGTGGATGCAACCTAAGAATCAGAACTTGGAGAGTGAATTTCTCCATGTAAGAGACAAAAAATCCATCTAAAAAGAAAGCAAACTTTATATGGGGTAATACCACACTGAAGGATTTCTGTAGTTTATGTACATTTTTTTAAAAAACTGGTGTTTTAAAGAGAAGAGCTAAGATCAAGGCTAAAGATGTTAATACCATGACAAGCTTTTCAGTTTACTTTGTTATAATACCATGTACCCTCACTTTAGAAGGGGGAGGGGAATAAACATTGAGAAAGAATATTTTCAAAACCTAAGCTTTAGCCAAGATCAAGGGCAGTAGGAACTAGACAACTTGTTGGAGCTGCATAACATAAGTGCTGATAGATTAGTGTAAAAAAAAAAAAAAAGAAGAAGAGAGCTTATATAAATACTGGATGCATAAAGTAAGTGCCAAAAACTTAAATAAAAAGTGTCCATAAGGCTACCCCATAAATTTAATTAATTTTTCTTGTTCATTTTGTGCACTTTGTAACAGTTATTTACAGCCTTATTTTTCATTTCTAGATTATATTTTATGCTTGTCAAACAGTTTAGGATAACTAGAGGATAAGAAGTAGCTGAAACAGAATACCTTTGAGATGGCCACAACATATATATCCACCTGCTTTGAAAGAAATTCAAAGAAAAAACATTGGGAAAGACAGTAAAATAACAGATACATCAAGCTCCCCAGCTGGTGACTAAAACAATCGTTTTTTTAGCAGCTTCCTTTCCTTCCTGTTATCTGAGCAAACCTTAGATGCAATGAAATATGTAATTTTTCTCTTTATGGGAAGCAAAGTGAACTGGAAGCCAAAATTAAACAAGATTCTGACTGGGAAACAGTGACATTCAAATTCAACTCACCTGCATATGGAGCCATTCCTACTACTGTTGGTGTTAGCCCTCGATAAAATCCTTGCATGCCACCTTCCTTTTGAAGTAAGTCAGTGATAATAAGAATTTTTTAAAAAAGTATTTAATGACTTTGAGTGCAACATGTTACAACAATTATTTTGAAAAGAAAGGACCTTTTTTAAAATAAACCCTTTTGCTCACAAACTATGTATTATATGTCTTCATCAGCAAATACTAGGATCTGAGACAAAATTTCAGAGGCAAAAGGAACTCTGGCAGTTTAATCTGTACATAATCACAAGGTCTGAGTAGCAAACAACATCTGTATTACACATACCCCCATTACAACAGCTTTAAAAGACAATATATTTTCATATTCAAGCTATGCTAACAATTTTTGCAAAACACTGTCCTCATAGCAAATTGTTTCAGAAACCAAAGAAAAATATATTTGCACTTGCGATCATGAGGCCACTTGAGCAAAGACAGCAATATGCCTTTTCTGTTTTAATCTACTTTAACTATATCCTGACTAATATGTGCCTTAAACATTTCACCAGGAAAGATGATTCTTCCAATTCTTGTTATACAGTAATTCTTCCAGTTCTCTGATATTACAGATGGCAAACCAGAGTAGGAAACTCATAGAAAACAAGAGCTGCTTCAAGGTCTTTTAAAATGTC
The DNA here is from genome assembly GCF_019175285.1 of Sceloporus undulatus. Lineage (NCBI taxonomy): Eukaryota > Metazoa > Chordata > Lepidosauria > Squamata > Phrynosomatidae > Sceloporus > Sceloporus undulatus. The sequence goes on from NC_056524.1 coordinate 169,069,845, forward strand.
TTGATTTGTTTACCTTCAAAAAATTAGACAAGTTGCTGAGCCTGCTGTTCTGTTTGTCCTTCCATAAAATCTAAACTACTTTCCACTTACAAGTATTAAATACGATGTCAAAATACTAAGAGAAGCAGGTATCACAAAACAACAAAATGGTAAAAAAAACCATATTACCTTTGTGTAAATGGTCTTGAATGCATGAATAATTCCAGTGTACTTGTCTTCCCCTTTTACTTGGAATGCCAAACGTGCTCTCACCATGTCAAGAGGGTATGTACAAATTACTGCAGTTATACCTTCCACAAGAAATAAAAAAGTCAGTTGAAGGCATTAAATCCTTTTTTAAAATTTCGGTTTTTAAAATTCAACCTGGAGTTTGCACTCAAAGGATTTGGATTTTCATGCTTACAAATATATTGTCTGAAAATCTATTATGGAAGTGACACACTGAAGTCAGAGGGAATACTGATATGGTTAATCTTCTACAGAACTTGTATGATTAGTTCATTCATGGGTACTCTTGTGCAGAATTAAGCCTGCTCTCTTAAAATCAGAGATATTTCTTTTTTAAATAATAATAATAATAATAATAATAATAATAATAATAATAATTCTTATATTTACTGTTTCATAATTTTTTCCAGGAAAAAAGTTGGGCGAGTTTTTTCTGTATTTTTTTATTATTTTTAAAACTTAAATTCCTTTGTTCTTAAAATGTCTTCCTATGGGAATGGTCAAGGAAAAGCACTTGTTTTTAAACAGTTGAAATTATGTTTTTCCCCTCTGCTTTAGACTATTTGTGTTTTTTTCCTCAGAGGAAACTGTCAGGCAATTACCCACCAATAGAGTGCTTACCACAGAGATTTGAATTACACAAGACTCAGGAAATCCAAAGCTGAGAGTCACCACCATAGCATTTAACACTGCCATCTCCAAAGGACGCATTACAATAGATTTTTCATGGTATTTTCCCTATACGGTATACTCCTCATATGTGCCCTGTTTGTGGAGGATCTTCCAAGCACTAGGGAAGCTTTTGTCAACATTTCTCAGTGATTTTAATACTCAAATTACATTGGCAGATAAGACTGGCTAAAAAATAAATAAATCTCCAGATCACACTTAGAACACTGTTTGCAAGTTTCAATCTCCTTTAATTTTACTTTCATATTACATACCATGCCACAACCACTCTTAAGCTCTATGCAGAAATGGGAAAACTGTTCACATTCTACCTCTAATGCACCTGTTCTCAATTTGCACTAGTGTACTACCACTATTTCTTATTAAGAAAGTACAATTATTGTTCAGGATGGTCTGCTTTTGTTTTGGTTGTGCAGTGAATCTCCAGTTCTCTTTTCCTTTAACTTCCTCCTCTTGTGTATTTTTTATCCTTTTATTTGTCTCTTTTCCTTAGTCTACACAGTTTCAAAGACATAAGTATGTAGTTTCTCAGGAAACTACTGTTGTGTATTGGCCTTTTGTATTCTATATAGAAAAGAAAGTCAGTCTAGCCGAAGATTTCACTCCACTCATCTAGAAGCATTTAAAATGCACCTTAGAACCATTCACAAATCTTATTTCTGGTGCTTAAGAAGTCTTGAATGCCATGGAGAGCTATTCCTCTCACAATTCAAAGTTAACACAAATGAAACATTGTCCTAAGTCCACTACTAAAAATGTCATATTTTTGTTATTGCAACGTACTAATTGCAGCAAATCCTTCCTCATTATATGGCAATGTGCAGCATGTTAGAAGAGTGCCAGCATAGAGCAGTGGTGTGAACATTACGACTGTGGAGACCAGGGTTCCAATCCCTGCTCAGACATGGAAACCCACTGAATGATTTTGAGCATGTCATCCTCTCTCAGCCTCAGAAGAAAGTAAAGGCAAAGCCTCTAAACAAATCTTGAGAAGAAAACCCTGTGATACATTCTCTTTAGGGTCACCGAAGGTTGGAAATGACTTGAAGGCACACAACAACAATAACAAAGTATACTAGAAGGCTTCTCAGAGACATGTAGGTGGTCACGGATGAGAACAGGGTCCTATTTCTGATGGATTCTTCCTCCTTCCTACACCCTAGGAGTGGAAAATATGCAGTCTTCTAGATGTTGTTCAACTATCACTCCCAGCATTCTTCATCACTGACTATGCTAACTAGGGCTAGTGGAGTTGTAGTCCAGCAATATCTGGAACAGCACACTGTTCCTACACCTGCTATATAGCCAGTAATAAGAGTGAGACATCTCCCAAGTTCCAGTTTATTCAACCACTGTTATGCTTCTCTGATTGTGTAAACATTTTGAATTCTAATAAACACCATCTATTCTATTACCTTTTATATTATTAAAAAGAAAGACTACCTGTAGCCCAGGTGTTAATTGACTGGGACAGGAATACAAATTGACAAGCAAAGGACACAAAAAGTGTACAGAAGAAATAAATACCTGCCATAGATCCAGCCATCAACCGATGAATATGCCCAGAAATGCCAAGCTTCTGTTTAATAATCTATAAAAATATCAAATGACCAACATAAAAAATGTTCCTTAGTTTACTTAAATGAATTTGATTCTACTGCACAATGAAAGTACAAACAATGGCTTAGCATTTCCAACCACATTTTAAGAACAAACCATAATACAGCTTTAAAATCATACCATTATTTTCAACAAGCAGAAGATATGTCTATCTATGTAGGTGAATTGTACAGGAATCAGACACGTACTCCTGAAATGCACAGTGCAACAGCTTTCTAGGCCACATATTGGCCACAAGTCAGTGTGCACTTCAACCAAGACTGGGAAACAATGAGATAAACCTAGCAATCATAATGTATAAATTTTAAATTTATAATAAAATATAAATTCATTACTTTAATTATAAATTTATTACAATACATTATTTTAATACTGTAGAAAGGGAGGCCAAAGGACTAAAGAGTATTAGCATATTCCTCCCCATCACACCCACAGCCAGGAATAAATCAGGTCGTTGATTGGACTGATCTTTCACTCAAATAAGAAGGAGCCACAAGGACCTTACTTTCTCTGCCTGCTGAAGAGTACAGTTGGCCCTTGACACTTATCGCTTTCATTTTTGAGGATTAAATTATTCATGGATTTGCTTAATATGCTCTCTATAAGTCCTCCAGCATGACTCTATCTTGTGCTGGAGGACCTAGTGATTCCTAGAGAGAACACGTCTCTGGGCATTTGTAGATTTCCCAGCACAACTCTATTGGGCAACTTCCGGCAGATGTTGACTACAGAGTTGGGCTGAAGGATCTAGAGAAGCCTAGAGAGGTGTTGTCTCAGATTTTTTTTAAAAAAAATGTTTTAGTTTTTTCCACTTTCATGGGGGTCCTGTGTTCCACAGGAACTACAAAGGCATCTAGGAGATATCCCCAGTTGGTGGACATAGTGTGGGATAGGAGGAGGTACTCACACTGGTTTCAGTGGTAGGGAGAAGAGGAAGCCCTCAAAATTGTTGGCATGGGAAGGATTAGTGGAAAACCCCACATGGTCATCCTCTGGAGTCAATTTCCAGGCACTGCCAAGACCAGGGGGAGATTTTAATGTATGTACTAGATAAAACTGGATCTTGGCCATAAAGAATCAAAATTAGAAATGTTGGGAATTCACATATCACAATGTTGTATATCAATACCCCTACAAGAATGGATACTAGAGAAAGTAAAACAAAGTAAGGAGTCAGAAGATGAGTATTTAATTCTCCCAGACAATAGGGTAAGAATTCAAGATGAACACTTTGTAAAAAGTGCTTCTATTTGCATATTCAGTCAACGACCCTTTACTCAAAAGTGAGAACAGCTGACAAGCAGATTCTGTAATTTATATATGAGACAAGTTTATGAATGTTGGTGTGTTCGTGGGATAGAAAATGAAATGCAAGATACTTATTTGCTTGTTACATTATTAAGATTAAGAATTTAGTAGCCATAAAATAAGAACAGCTGATATTAAAAAATATTAAACATTTTTAGCAATTAACAAATTTATATAAGTGAGGACTAACTGATCTGTCTCACACTACACAATATCAGTACTTGGGCACTACCGTAACTGCCATGGAGTCACAGTAGGAAATCAAGAGAATACTGCCAGAGAATACTACTACCTCTCCAAACAATAAAATCCAAGATTTCACAGGATGCAGCTATAGTAGCTGAGGTGGAATCATAGTGCTGTAACTGGGTAGAGTAAAAGAGACTAAAGTTTTGTAATACATCTCCAGCCTCCCCAATAGGACCTAGCTAATTCAGAATAGCAGTTCTGTAGTTCTGCTCAGGGCTCTGAGAGGTAGGAGTAATATTTTAGGATGAGGGCAAAAAAAGAAGAAGAAAGGGTAACTTTTATAGCTTTACCTTCTTTCTTGAAACTTCCCCCTTTATGCTACATAGTACTGGAGGGCTCCTATTCGGGGAATTATGTGTGAGCGAACTTGCTCTTTCAAGAGTATGCAAAGATTACATTGAGCAGATAACCCCACTGTCCAGCTCTCATTCATACAGTGTCTATCAAATACTGTTTTGTTTGAATTCATTTTAATTTATTTACCCTCCTGTAAATGTATTCACCCTCTGGTTTTGTTTTTAATTGGACTTGCAAAATGTAAAAAAAAATATCAGCTGTGTGAGGATATTGGAAAATACTTACTTAGATGGATTTAGATTAGTTGTAGAACTTTTAAAGCCTTTTTTCTCATTGCAAGATTTACTTTCTCATAAATATAAATACAGGTTAGGAATGCATAATTTAGTGGACATTTTGGGAAAAGGTTGAGGCAACTGGTAATTACTACAGAATGATTTGTTAAAGTCATTATATATGTTTTAAATCACCATTTGAAATATAAATAAAGAAAGTATTAAATCGAATTACCTTTTTATATTGGCCAAACGATGTAAACTGAATTGCACCGTATGGAAAGATTCTAATCATCATTGCTCCATTTCCTTTATACAATCCTAGGTAACCCTCCTTTTTTGGTACAGCACATAATGTAGAAATTACACCTGTTAGCAACATAAAATGCACATTTAAGAGGTATTAACTCAAGTATTACTAACTAATCCATTTAGACCTGTAAAATTCTATTAACATGGTAATGCCACTAAGTTTCAAAAAACTAAAAAAGTTTTAATTGTCAGAAATTAAGACATTTCAGTTATACATAATTAGCTTGAACTACAATTTTGAAAAAACTCAAAGAAATTGTATACCAAAATTCTGAAGACTTTCAATGTAACACAGAATCCAATCTTAAATCAGTTTGCACAAGTAAATAAGCACAAAGATTAATAATGAATACAGTGGCTTATGCTACATAATGCAACATGTCAACATATATTACTTACATTTCAATATATAATTCTTACAGTAATTTATATCTGGAAGTTATGTACATATGATGTAGATGCTTAAGAAACATATGCTACTAAAGATTCAGCCATAATTTGTACCACAGTCCAGTTCACATGTCAGGATACGCTTGGGGAACCATGACTTAATAACTTACAAGCAGTGTGCTCATGAATGCTGACTGACTGCTCAAGCTTTAAGCTGGAGTGATTAAACAACCATTGACTTCTGTCAGTAATTGGTATATTTTAATCTCCAAACCTAGTATTCCTGCTTGTCTCTCCTGAGGAACTACAGCCATAAGCTAACAACAGTCCACACTTTGTAACTGAAGTTAATGACCTGAAGTGAGTCTTCAGTCATTGTTTTTGCTAACCAGGGTGCATAAAGATGTATGCTTCTATATTTAACTTTTTAACAAAAATATCAATAAAATGATAAATCCCTTTAAAAAAAGGACAAAAATACATTTAAAACCTACACGCTTGCTGATTTAAAACAATTCACTTTAGTTGAACTACTATCTGACATAATGTCTAATTTTAAAAAAATTATAATGCTCCAAAACCTCCAGAAGCATTTGCACTAATAAAATGGACACAGGTCGATCTACAGCACTGTCTATAGGTTTGGAGGCCTAGACCAGGGTTTAAGTTTCAAACCAAGGATAGTCCAAACTGATGGTTTGTTGCATTGTTTGAATCAATCTAAAACCAATGCTTAGGTCAGGAAAACATACATTCTTTTCTGAATTCTATTCTTATATTCACTACAAAGTTCAGGTCAACATCTGTACTGCTTGGGGGAAAAAACGTTTACCACATTTTAAATCTGAACTGAAAACATTCTTGTTTATGGACGCATTTCAGATCTCAGCCTGATATCCAGACAGGTTAGATTAAGAGTAAATTGCTGCTCCATAGTTCACAGTTTTAGAGTTACTTGAGGGTTAATTTTATTTTAAAATTGTATGCTTTGTTATTTTATATTTTAACTGCTGCAAGACTATTTTTACCTTCTTTGTATGATTATCTAAAGCGTCGTGTAAATTGTACAGCGCTATATAAATAAACTTGAAAAATAATAAGTACCTAAATACCTTAGGAATAAGAGAGAAAAAATTAACAAGAAAATTACTAGAAATAGGAGGGAAGGAGAAAGGAATTGACCATGAGAAAGTGAAAGAGGTCAAAGAGAAGAAGGGGTGAAGAAGTGGATTTTAAAATGTTAAAAACAGCCCCAGGAAGAAGACAAGCAAGAGCAAACCAACAAAGCAAGGAAAGACGAGATAAACAAGTTGAAATAAATAAGATTATGGGGAATTGAAACAAGGTTCAAAGTAGATGAAGGACAGAGTCTGAAGAACAGCTGGAACAGGGAGAACAAGAAGATAGGAGAGCAACCACAATAAACAATTTGTATTAAGAGAAAGTTTTCTTGATAGGAGGTTGAAACGTCAAGAGTGAACAATGAAAAAGGGACAGATAAGAGAGTCAACAGAAACTACAATGTGACTGTAAGCAGGAGGCATACAGACATACAATGATATCTATTGTATTTCTAGAGAGTTGGGTAAAATTATTAATTGCATTTTATTATTTTAATTTGAGGATGAATTGTTTTAATACTGTAAATAGTTTAGTACTATTTTATGTTCCCTTTTATGTGTTTAATTGTATTATTCTTTTAAATTGTGAGTCACTTTGAGTCCCACTTTTGGGGGGAAGTGGGATACAAATAAATATAAGGAAAAGTGGAGAAGAAAGACAGGTCTCAGATGCAAATCAAGGAGGGGGGAAGTGTCAGTAGTGGGGAAATCAGATCATTGAAGAGGAAATGGATTTACAAACAGTTAAGGAGAACTTTGCTCAAAACAGACCATGCTGATATTTACCATGCCTCACCTACTTTGTATAACACGTTTCATTCAGGGACAGATTTAGGTGGAATTTTTTATATATCTGAAACAAATATAAACTCAGAAGGCTAAAATCAAATTAAAGAAATTTGATATTCATTCTCTGTAATAGCACAGGGGAGAAAGAGTAGGGGTATCTTTTCAATAGAATGCAGCAAGGGTAACTTTGAAATGGTTGACTTTAACAGACAAAATGTACTTTTGTGAATAGACAATCACCTGATGAAATACATCTTACTCAAATTATACTAATTTGAACAAGAACCACCATGTTCCCAAAGAAAATATTTCATTTTTAGTTGATATAGGCATATGAAAGGATATGTGAAAAAAATGTGAAAAGATAAATGAAACATGGGAAGAAGAAACATATGAAGATGAACTCCAACTTTTGGAAAGTTAAGTTAAGGCAGCACTCAAAGCAACTGGGAAAAATAAAACACCAGGAACAGTTGACATATCAACAGAAATGCTATAAGCCACAGAGGCAGAATCAAGTTAGTTTACTAACTAAAATGTATCAAAAAATATGGGAAACATAGCAGTGGCCCACAGATTGGAAAAAGAAGACACAAGAGACTGCAGTAACTACATGACCATTGCACTAATCTCCCATGCAGGCAAAGTCATGCTCAAAATTTTGCAGCAAAGACTCTTACCATATACTGTAACTAGAGAAATGCCAGAGGTATAAGCTGGTTTCAGGAAAGGAAGAGGTACAAGGGATCACGTTACCAACATACGTTGGATAATGACATACACAAGAGAATTCCAAAAGAAAATCTGCACATGTGTGTCACTATGGCAAAGCCGTTGACTGCACAGATCATCAAAATATGTGGAATGTTAACTTATCCTCAGGCCAAGAGGCTGCCATCAGAAGTCAGTATGAAGAAAATGAATGGTTCCCAACAGGCAAATGATTCAGGCAAGGTTGCATACTATCATCCTATTTAACGTATATGCAGAAAACACTGGACACCCAGCAGGCCTAGGAGTGGAGCAGATGGCCAGTCAGAAGTGGCCAGAGGCTGCTCCAGCCGCAACCGTATGGGGGCTGCGGCAACTGCAGGGCCTGCTACAAAAGTGGACCACCACCACGGTCTCAATCTGGCCATCACCAGGACCCAGATTATTCCAGCTCCTTTTTGATCCAGTCCAAAAGACTATATCACGACATTGGAGCAGCTTCCAGATGCTTTGGGGGGCATGCATCATCTGAACGCCACATCCTCAAAGTGGCCAGAGGCCACTTCTTAGACTCAGAAACAGGAGGAAATAAGACAGGAGGAAGAAACATTAACAACCAATGATACGTAGATCCAGCAGAGCTGGAGAAAAGGGCAAAAGAAATCAATCACTCTGGCAATCAGAAAACATTTTCCCCTCTAACTGTAGCACCAAACTTCAGACTGGAGGGGCTAACTGGAGCTTCTTTAGGTAGCAAGTAATCAATTTACTCTGAGAAACTATGGACCTAAACATATAGGCAGGATGCAACAGGCTAACCCCATGGTATCTTGCCTGTGGTTCCAAACCAAGCCAGTTCCCAGAATTCTACACCATGGATCTGCTGCTGCTGTATGCCCCTTACCTACCATTGCCATCATGTGTGCCCTGAAGGCCTTTGCTGCAGCCTGCAAGGGTGGAAATGGGCACCTGGATACTCCCATGTGGCCAGGCGCCCCCTTCCAATGTCACTGGCTACAGCAGGGGCCTTCAGAGCAGATGCAAATAGTGGCAGCAGGTGGTAAGGGGCACAAGGGCCTGTGCAGTCTGCCAGGTGTCACAGCAGAATTTCCAGCAAACTCCACCACAAACAGACTATCTTTTTAGCCTACGTTAAAGGCCCTTTGGGCTGGGGTTGATCTGGGACTGCCAGATTGGCATTCAGTCTGGCTGATCCTGGCCCAGGACTAATGGCCTGCATCATCCAGCCAGGACAATGCCAGGCTGGGGTGAACATGGGCCTTTTGGCCTGTGCTCACAACCCCTGTGCCACTCACAGCCTCAAAAGACAGTTATAGTTTTCCTTTAAAAGCCAGAGAAAAACAAGAGTTTGTTTTGGCATGGGTTGGCAGAACTGATCCAAAGCCTTTTGCCTCCATTGTTCAAAAGTTATTTTCTGTCCTTCTTCTCTCCATACTTGGAACACTTCTGATACCCATGGACCAGATCCTCAGTCCCACTTTCTCTCCAGCCTGGAGCTGAAGACAGACAGGCATTTAGTTGGGTACTAAAAAGCTCAATATGTTACAGCACTGGGGATGTCTCCACCTCTTTTCAATTCCATGCCAGACATGACAGTAGCATGTGGCATAAGAAGATACTATATTTCACCCCTGTGTTGTAAGGTGGTGGATTGCTCACCAAGGAAAGGGTAGCCACTCTTGAAGACTTGGAATAAATGATCTGGTGATTCCTATTAGGAACTGTACTGCATAATTCTGTAAAAGTAAAGCATTACAGGTTGAGTATCCCTTATCCAAAATGCTTGGGACCACAGATTTTTTGCATTTTGGAATGTCTGTATTTGCATATACTGTATGTGCACAATGAGATATCTTGGAGATGGGACCCAAGTCTAAATACAAAACTCATTTATGTTTTAATACACCTTATACACATAGCCTGAAAGCAATTTTATACAGTTTTTAAAATAATTTTGAGCATGAAACAAGGTCTGTGTACAATGAACCATCAGAAAGCAAAGTTGTCATGTCTCAGTCAACCATGAAAAACGTTTTGGTTTTGGAGTATTTCGGAATTTTGGATAAGGGAGGCTGCATCCACATACAGAAATAATCCAGTTTGACACTACTTTAACTGCCATGATTCAATGCTACTGAATTCTGGGAACTGTAGTTTGTTAAGGCACAAAAGTTCTTTGATCGAGAAGGCTAAATGTTTCACAGAACTACAATTCCCAGAATTCTATAACACAGCCATGGCAATTAAAATGGTGTCAAACTGGATTATTTTTACAGTGTGGATGAATCTGCAGACTCAACCTGTATTGATAAAGAATGAGATCCTTAGTTTACAATTGTATTGAAGGATTTGGCTCTTTATCAACAGTGTTGTGCATACAAAATTAAACAGTATAACTGCAATTACTTAGCATCTCCTAACTCCCAGCAAAATACTGTTTCCTTCCAGACAGAAGTCACCAAACACTATTACAAAATACACTAATTCTTTCTTTGGAAATAGACTTATCTCCATTCCTCTAAGTGTTGGATCTTTATCTATCACTGTCTTGTTTGCTTTAGTCAGTGCAATCCATTTTATTTATTTAACTGTTTCCCAAAATAGACAAGGTTACTGCAGATTACTATAAGCCAATGTAAATTTTGGAAGAGATGAACTGGAGAACTAAAGAAGAGCTCTCAAAAAGATTTCATTTTGTTAATGTCAAACAGAGTAGTTAGTAGAAGACTTTATGAACCAAATGAATGAATATCTGATGTTCTTTTACTTGCTTCAGACATGGGGCAGGAGGTGTATTCATTCAAACTACTTTGACGTGAAGCATTTTGAGACTTCGATTCTAATTTTTGAGGATATATCCCTGTTTCAGGAAATACTGAAGTTCAAGTATTTTACCGCCAGGTTTCCAACTTTGTGTTCCTCTGGCTGAAATCTATGACTCCACAACTCCTAAAATTGTAGTCTACAGATACACTGCCAGTAAATGTTTTATATTTTATGAAGGGTCAGAACAGCACATGTGTGTTTGTTTTTAAAGTATGGGGAAGAGAGTCGTTTGCTGAAAACAAACAGAGAGAAATGCATGAAGAGAAGAATAAACTGATGTGATGGAAGATGATGATAGCAGCTGGGAAGATAATAACTATAAATTTAGAAGTGCTATGGTCAAACGGACACACACAAGTGTTAAAACAAAAACAAAAAAGAACAAGGAAACATTAGGAAGGATAGAAGGAGGTGAAAGAGGAGCATGGGTGCATGGATGATTAAAATACAGATTGTGGAAGACAGTTTAAATTCTAGAAAGAAATTCAAAAGTACAAGAGGACTTAACACAAAGATGGTGAATTATGATTAAGGAAGGAGAATTTATTCCGCAGACAATTGTATTCCTAAAGCAGGCTTTAGGAATTAGACTGCAACCCTTTACAGTGGGCCCTTGGTATCCGTTGAGGTTTGGTTCCAGGACCCCCTACCCTCCTTGTGGATACCAAAATCACTGGATGCTCAAGTACTATTATATACAATGGCATAGTAAATGGTGTTATTTATATAAAATGGCAAAATCAAAATGGGGGGATGGGGGGGTATTTTCAAGCCATGGGTGCTTAAATCCATAGATGCAGACTGTATCCACTTCTATATGAATAAGGGACATTCAGATCAATGTGACTTAGATACATCACTACAGCATTCAGTAACAGTGAGTCTGGGCAACATCTGCACATACACATTACACTGAAACGGAAACATGGAGAACTACATCTATGGTACCCATTGTTTGTACTCTACATCAATAGTATTCAGCAGGTGGGTTTCAAATGAACGCAGGTGAGTCACAATATCAGCATTACATTATACAAACATATAGTTAAGATTAAGAGGTTCATCTCATCACCTCATTCATCTTTGGGTTCAAAGAGGAATCCTAGAAAAGGCTGATCAGCATACAACAATTAGTCCCCCTCCAATAGTTTTAAGGAACTCAAGCATCTATAAATGTCAATTTTTAGTGGTAGTCACTGTATTATCATTTAAACAACATTTGGAGTTCTTTCCCACATGGATTCACTGGCAATTACATGTGCAGTCATTCAAGATTAGGAATAATTAGACTGTTATGCTCACCCTATTGTTTAGCTGTGAACACAGTGCTCTTTTTATGCCAATATTGTCATTCAGAAGTGAACTTTAGAGAGAATATCACAACATCTAAACACAATTAAGTCTTGAATTAATGCATTTGCTGAAAACAGAACAACTTGACATTTTCCTTGTCCCCTAATTTTTGTACTGTAATAAATTCTAAAGAACTCAAAGGTTTACACCATTTATGCACCACTTTTGAAACAATTTAGTAGTCATTAATAAAAGTTATTGCCCATCTCTGATTCTTCGAAATGAAGTCTGCAACCTTTACACATAATACAAATTGCATTAGGTTCCACAAAGATACAGCAGTTGTCTTACCTAGATGTTTATAATGATGGTTATGAGCTTGCAATAAAATCTTTACCCGATCCAATGGTGCAATTGTTGTTTTGGCACAACATCCTGCAACACCTATCAAACAGACAAAAATGAACACTAATTACTAGATGTGAAATATCCTATTATAAAACATTCTGCAAGAGTTATTTTTAAAACTTTATCTGTTTGAAGTTCAGCCCACACCTGGTAAGCATGATTCTCTTCAGTCAGTGGTTATGACCTTTGTTGGCAAAATACTCCTGTATTTACTTAACCTCTGATAAAGTGGAATACATAATAAGAAAAAGTTTCAGCTCACAGAAACTGCAAAATTACTTTTCAGGGCATGATCCTGTCCTTCTCCAACATGGTCCTGTCCTTGTTCAAAGGTCTTTCTAAATCAGTTTTAAGAGACTGACCTTTCAAAGATTAGACCCTAGTCTAGTATCTAAAAGCAGGAGCAAGGCATTCCTGATTTGAAGCCAGGTCACTAACTTTGTTATCAGCCCTCTTGCCCATGCCTTTCAACACCACCTTAATCTACAAATAATCACGGTTACCTTGCCATAAAAAATGTCACCACTGACTTCCACAAAGTCTGGTAAAATGCATGGGAGCAGGTAAGCCTACTTTTTCTTCTGCTCATTTAGCAATCCTAAAGTTCAACCCTATGGCAAGTCATTACAGTACTCTCAAACTCATCCTATCCTCCATAATGATGGTATATTTTATACATTGTTTCACTAAAGATTACAGGCCTGATATAGATATCCAGGGGTAGTAAGTGGCCCTGTTGGCCGCGTAGCAAAATCCAATATCATCCGAAATTCACAAAATAGTGATATTTTTATGGGGCCAACCAAAATGCACAAAACATGTTCCAAGCTTTTGAAGTTCCACTGGCTTCTTCATCAGACATAAATGTTAAAAATCACACTGGAGGAAAAATATATGACAATGTTAGTCACAAGTCTGCATTTTGAAGATGCTGCTGTTCTCAGTTCAGGTGTTGTTGGAGACATTCATACAGGCAGGCCCCTTTTCCCTCTAGCCATGTGGGTATTTTGTGTATTTTAGGTTGATACAGAGAGAGCCAAGGTGCAGTAGTGGTTTAAGTATTGGATCAGGACACTGGGAGTCCAGGGTTTGAACCCCTGTTTGGCCACAGAAACCCACTGGACAAATCACATCCTTGCAGTCTTGGATGAACGCAAGGGCAAACCCCCTCTGAACAAATCTCGCCAAGAATACCCTGTGATAAGAACCTTATGGTCACCATAAGTCATAAATTATTTGAAAGCACACAACAAATAGTTATTTTTCCAAAAGAAATTGATAGTGGATGGCTGTACTATCATGTTAACATTAATATCCATATCAGTTGCTTTGTAACATGGGCACTTTTGAAAGTTATAATCACAGGTATTTGGACTGTAAAAATTGAACCATTAATAGAAGGTTTATGATTACACGCTGCAGAATAGTAATACTTTTCCCATACTCAAAACATCTAGTTATTTAAACATAGTATTTTATATTTTAAGATGAACTATGAATGACTCAACATTCCATGCCCTGTTCCCACCTTTTTAAAAAATGTAATGGTCAGGATCCAATGTTGATTCCCCAAGAATCAGTCATATTTTCCTGTGGCTGCAGCTCTCCTGTGCATGCCAAAAAACCATCTAAAGGGCTAGGAAGCAGGGGGTTTTTGAAGCCATGGAAGGCTGGAGCTAGAGAGGAAGGGAAAGAAAGTACAGTATCCACTAGCAATGGATACTGAGGTACGCCACTGATCTTGGCCAGTATGTATAACGAATGTACTAAATATCCTGTTCTGGACAGGAAGCACTTACAACAGACTGTGTCTTTTGTGATTTCCAACAAAACCCCTTATCTTTGAAAGGGATTTCATAACTTCCTCATCTTTCCTCCAAAGTGTAAAAGACTTAACATTCCTGGGCGAGTGAAAACAACAAGGAGTCTTACAGGATAAATAATATGTAGTGCTAGAGAGCCACTCTTCTGGAACCTGAGCCTGTGATTCAGCAACCAATTTTCAACAGGCTCCTGGTTCTTCCAAATATGCAGCTCCCTACACTACCCAGCTTCTACACCTCTGGAAAAAATGCCTGCCACCTAAGTACAGTAAAGCTCATCAATTTCAGTCTTTCCATTCTGGAAATTTGAATAAGTTTTATTTTCCAGTCAAATTATGCCAGAGATCTCAACAGACACTATAACTTCTATAGCATGGTTTATCTTTCAGCTAATGTCTATAGCAACAATATTGAAACACTTAATTGTCTCCACAGCAGCATACGTAGCATCTGTACAATATTCTTCAAGCTCATAGTCAATATTATGTATGTACTGAACTAATTACAAACTATGTGAAATCTTGGAAGGACACAATATTAAGCTCTCAATTCTTCTCCTATGACTTTACACCCATCATTTCAAACTAATTTGTGCTTCCCTTCCACATTGATTCAGTAGCAATCTTGTGTCTAATTTTTTCAGTAACAGGCTATGTGCAGCCTTTTGTTTATCAGAGCAATTTTTTGGCACAAACCAAGAGCTGTTCTAAAAGCTCTTATAACTCTTTTCCTGGTTCAAGATTTCAGCCGGTAGTAAACACACCCCTTTCATATGTAGGTTATAGGTAAGTATATGGAACTATTATGAGACATGTACTACCTTCAAAAAGCTGCCGACAAGTGCTTATGCCATAATGATTTTGTTCTCCACTAAGGAGGAACAAAAGGAGGACAACTTGTTCTACCCTAAGGAGGATAACTCACCAGTTCGTCATTTACTCTAGACAGTCCGTGATCATATTTAATAAAAGGTCAGGGCAGAAACAGAAAGAGCAGATTCATGTCCTGAATAATAAAAGCAAAATCAGGATTCATGTGAAGCCTAAGGCTTTCATGGCTGGAATCCATATTTTTTTTGTGGTTTTGGGGGGCTATGTGGCTGTGTTCTGGAAGAATTTAATCCTAATATTTCACCAGTATCTGTGGCTGGCATCTTCAGAGAATGCTAGCATAGAAGTGAGTGGTGTGTGCATGTGTGTATGTATATATATATATGTGTGTGACCCTTGGTTGAGAGGAAGTGATTTACATGTTAATCTGTGTGGTGATAATGGTGACAGATGCTGGCAAATGTCAGGAATAAACTTTTCCAAAACATGGCCACATAGCCCGAAAACCCCACAAAAACTAAAACTATGATTTGTTTCTCTAAGTTGGTCACCTTTCATAGCTGAGTAGAACAGAAGCTGCTGCTGGACATTATTTCCTTCTACAGTACCTCACAAGGATTATCCAAGGCACAAGAACTGTGCTCTCTCCTTCATTTGGCCTCTCTGTTCTAGTCAGGGATTCTTCTTTACGAGGCAAACCATGCCTCAGCTGAATCCTGAAGAAGCTAAAAAAATGTTAAAGCAGCAGGTACATTGGGTCCTTTGATTATAGGTTTTGGTTCCAGGACCCACATAGATAACAAAATCTGTGGATGCTGAAGTCCCACTAAATACAACAGCATAGTAAAATGGCGTCCCTTTTATAAGATGGGAAAATCAAGGCTTGCATTTTGGAAAATACATACACAGACACAGAAACATATTTCCACATACATACAGCTCGGCCGTGTAAATCTACAGGCCGACTTTGAGCAGGTCACACAGTCTCAGCCTCAGAGGATGGCAATGGCAAACTCGCTCTGAAGAAACATGCCAAGAAAACCTCATAATAGGTTCACCTTAGGGGCACCATAAGTCAGAAATGACTTAAAGGCATACCACTACAACAAATATATATAACATGTTCAAGCCGTGGATGGCTGAATCCATGGATAAAGGATCCGTGGATAGGGAGGGCCAACTGTGCTTGAATAGACTCAAGCCTTACCTTGCAACTATCTCTACATTTACAAATTCTGGTGCTCCAGATGTTTTGGATCTAAATTCCCAGAAGTCCCAGCCAACTCCCAGGATTTCTGGGAGCTGAAGACCAAAATACCTGGAAGATTAAAGTTTGAGAACCACCGATTTCTTCACTGTAGAAATAATGTGGTTTGGCACCCCTTTAAGTGCTGTAGATCCATCCTATGTAATCCTGGGATCTGTAAATTTCTCAAGTCTTTAGCCTTCTCTCTGCCAAAGAGCTCTGGCATCTCGTCAAACTACAAATCCCAGGATTCAGTAGCATGGAGCCATGGCAGTTAATGTGGTGACAAACTGCATTATTCCTAGATGCACCTTTATATCCCAATACCTAAGGCCCACAATGGGATCTCCAGGGTTGCATCCGCACTGCAAAAAAACCCAATCTAGTTTGATCCAGGGTGACCAGGTGTCCTGATTGCAAAGGAGAACAAGGCATGG
>NC_056524.1:169096718-169175574 GCF_019175285.1 Sceloporus undulatus
AATGGGGAGCATGACCTGAGAAAGCAGCAGCAGAGATTTTAAATACCTATTTAACCATCTCCATATACCCTTGTACAGTTGGCAAAACTGATTTGTATGGCCAACACTGCATTCAAATTAGTTAGTTTTTAAATCCAAGAGGAAAAATTGGGAGGGTTATGTGTATGAGCAATTGTGAGCAAAGCCATTAATGCAAATTACAATCTTGATGCATTATTTGTATATGAGACAATCTGTTTATATTAAACTGGCTAGATGCAAAAGATGGCAGGGCTTCTACAATGTTACTAGCTGTATAGTACATTTCAACAGGTTTTTCTTGTATGACAGACGACACCTGTCACAATTAAGGTGCTGGAACCCTGCTCTCCTTTGCATCTGGCCATCCTAACACAAACATATAGTCTTACTTGACACTGATAAGTCATGCATACAAAAAATAAATAAATCAGTGTTGTAAAAGGGCTATAAATGTAGTAACAATGAGGTCTTCAGAAGATGAACAGATTTAAATAATTGCTGAGGACCTTACCTGTAGCATTATTTTCTTTTAGCACAGTCTTAATATTGACTCTCATTACTGTTAAACTATAATATCTAAACTTAAAAATATTCCAAGCATAATAGCTCCATAATTCTCCTTATGTCTCAATTTAATATAAGGTAAAATATTGGTTAATAAGCAGCTGAAGTTGATGTAGATTTAACATCCTGTATCTACGAGTACACCTTCCAAATTAATTCCCTTTACACACGCATGCAAACACACACACAAAGATTTTGTAAAGGTATTACAGTCATAGGAAAAGTATTCCCGTAGTCAGTACAGGTGCATTCAAGATCCACCACCTCTCAGAAGGAGGAAGAAATGAAAGGAACAGTAGGTCCACTATGTAGAAGTTAATTACATTGGTATTAAAGTCAATATGGAAATAATCTACTGTTGTATGGAGAGCTAAATATTGATACAATTTAAGTGTAATCCACAACAAAGGAGAGAAACAATGATGAGATTATACTCAAAAGATTTATCACTTGCCCTGAGTTACCTTAAGGTAGCTAGTTGCCTGGAAGGGGGGAAAAAGAGGCCAGACCTCTTCCCATGATGTAACAGGAGCTTGGTTTGGAGAAACCACCTGCGAAGTTATTAAGAGACAACGATAACAATTCTGTGTGTGTGTTTGTGTGTGTGTGTGTGTATTGGTTGCATAAAACAACAGAGAGCCTCATGGCCATGGGGCCATAGACCAATGAGTATTGTTTGGTATAGGCTTGACTGGAACCTGTTTCATCACATGTATGCAGTATGGCTCTGGTTAGCAGATATTTTTGTTGCCAGTTGATCAAGTGGGCTGCAATTCACAAAACCATGTGCAAAATTAAATTTGTTAGTTTTTAAGATGCCACAAGACTCTTTGTAATGGAAAGAAGAAAAATGTTCCCAGATTCATAATCTAGGTTGGATTGAAATGAAAGTAGCTTGTTGTTTGATCAGTTTGGGGGAGGGTTCTGTTCAGCACTTTTTGGTTGCCAAGATGCATGCAAAAATGTTATTATTATGGGTTTGGATCTCATAAAAAAAATGAGAAAGTCACAGGCCTGCATTTTGTCAATATGTTGTTACTGTTCTCAGTTATGATGGTATGGGGGAATATTCATGCAGGCAAGCCACTTCTCATTTGGATACTGGGAAACAAAGCATCGTTAAATCCAATAAAATGTATGTCTGCTTGCCTGCTTGCATAAATTCATCACCATCTTTTTTTCTTCCTTTATGATTTTTTATGAAGAAGCTAGTGAAACTTTGAAAGCTTGCAACTTGTATTTTGTGCCTTTTAGTTGTCCCATTAAAGATATCACTGCTTTGTGGATTTTGGATTTTATTGTACTTCGCTATTTGGCCAAGATGGCTACCCCTGGATATCTTTATTTAGATGTTAGTTTGTGAACCTAGTCTGAGAGCCCAGCTCAGCCATGTAAACCCACTGGGTGTCCTTGGGCAAGTCACACTCTCTCAGCCCCAGAAGATGGCAATGACAAAAATCCTCTAAAGAAACTTGCCAAGAAAACCCCATGATAGGTTCAGGTTAGAGTGGCCATAAATTGAAAGCAACTTGAAGGCACATAATAACAACAACAACAACAGGCCAAACCATGTGTATTAAAAAAAAATCTGTACAAATGCCCAGTTCTTGGTTTATGAATTAATTAAATGCAGGTATTATTATTATTATTATTATTATGCTTTTATTTATATAGCACTGTAGATTTACACAGATGTATTTCTTTAAAGACACTCCTCCATTCTTGGGCTCATCACAACTCTGCGAATTAGGTTATACAGAGAAAGTGTCCAAGATCCACACTCAACCAGTGAGATTCAAGGCTGAATGGCGATTTGAACTTGAGTCTATTGTTTGTTTACCGGTTATCTTCCTATCCCTCCTTTCCTCTGATGACCTCAGGTTGGAAATCATTGCTTTCTTCCTCTGCACTTAGACCAACTCTGTGGAGTAGGCCAGGCTGAATGAGGGTGAGAGTGGCCCAAGGTCACCTAGCAAGCTTCATGGCTTAGTAGGGAACAAAATCCGGACGTAGCCTAACACTTTAATGGGTGAACTGCGCTGTCTCTGAAGTCCGACACTCTAACCGCTGTAGGACGCTAATGGAAAAGTGGCGAGGCAGCGGGGACCTGGCTGCTTGATGGATTGTTCTTAGAAAAACATGAAAAGGGTGATGATCTACTTAAAATTGTGGGGAACCTGTCGATGTCATAAATTTTGTCCTAACATTTCTCCTATATTTCAGGCACTGCCATCACCTAGTTATTTGATAAATTTGCTTAGGATCCATCTATTAGGCTTCATAGCAATGTTTATGTTACGAATGTTATGTTACATGATTACACTTGTTACTGTGTGCCTTTAAGTCATTAGTGTCTGAATTATGGCAATCCTAAAGTGACCTATCACATAGTTTTCTTGGCAAGATTTGTTCAGAGGTGTTTTGGGTCAAGCACAAACAACAACAATAAACTGAATGCTGAGCCAGCATGGTGTACTGGTTTGAGCCTTGGGACTATGAATCTAGAGTTCAGGGTTTGAATTCCCACTTAGCCAAGGAAATGCACTGGGTAACCTTGGACAAATTACATTCTCTCAGCCTCTGAGGAAGGCAAATGCAAAGACAAGCTCCCTCTGAAGAAACCTGTGCCCTTAGGGTCACTATAAATTGGAAATGATTTCAAATCACACAACAACAATGAATGGTAATTGAAAGTGTATTAGTAATTTGTAGGGATTCTTTAAAAAGTCAGTTTTCACATAATACTGACAAGCCCATTTCAGGAGTATTTGCAACACACGTGAGTACTCTTAATTTGAATTAAACTTCAACAGAGACATCAGATGTATATTCTCAAGGTGACCAGATGTCATTACAACAGAGGAGGACAAGGCACTGCAAAAGGTAGGACATTTCAAGAAAAAATGTAGGATATTATCAAATAAAAGTTAAAAATACTAATATGAATATATAGCCATGTTTCTTAGTCATGTTCAAAATGGAAGGCATTTTGAAATTCCTCCTGGATAGAAGGTTGAAATGTAGGACATGTCCAGGAAAAGGAGGATGCCTGGTCACGCTGTATATAGAGTATAGAACTTAAACAAGTCAGCTTACTTTGCATCCAAGGGAAAATTCAAAGCACGGACCAGTTTTAAACTAGTTTCTTAGGAACACTGGAGGAGGAAGATTTGTTAAAAGAATCCGTTGTTTGCATGACTGTATTGTGCTGGGGGGTGTTCTGAGGGAACCTTTCAAATGTTGGCCTAACCACTGACCCCACCAGTCTGAGGCAGGGGGACCAGACCACTTCATTTTCAAGGACATGCCCTACATTTCAGCCTTATGTCCAGGAAGAATTTTAAAATGTCCTCACTTTTGAGCATGATTGAGAAGCATGGATTTATCTTTATATATAGGGTGACCAGATGTCTTCATTTTCCAGGGCATGTCCTCCATTTCAGTCTTCTGACCAGGAGGAATTCCAGCGTGTCCTCTGTTTTAAGCAGGAGTAAGAAGATTGAATTTACACTTCTAGGAGTGTTTCGAGCTTTCCTTTGGTAATGTCTTCAATTTTCATTAATGTCCTACATTTCTAAGTGTCTTGTTTTCTTTTGCGAGTATGACATCTGGCAGGGAGATGTCATACTCATTTTCTGGGACATGTCCTCTATTTCAACCTTCTGTCCAGGAGGAATTCCAAAATGCCCTCCATTTTGAGCATGACTAAGTAGCATAGATTTGCATTTCTGGAAGTGTTTTGAGTGTTTCTTTGGTCATGCCCTCCATTTTTCTGGAATGCCCTTCATTTTGCGGTACTTTGCCCTCCTTTGTGGTTAGGACACCTGGGCACCCTCTTTATATATGAGTATTTTGAATTTGTCTTTGGTCATGTCCTCCATTTTTTGCATTGTCCTCCATTTTGAGGTGCCTTCTTTGCAGTGAGGACATCTGGTCACCCTGTTCATATGAATATTTTGAGCTATTCTTTGGCCATGTCCTCCATTTTCTTTGAATGCCCTACATTCTGCGGTGCCTTCCCGTCTGCTGTTAAGACATTTGGTCACCCTGCTTATATGAATATTTTGCGCTTTTCTTTGTCCATGTCCTCCATTTTTCTTGCAATAGCCTTCATTTTATGGTGCCTTCTGCTTTACGATGGCAGGTCACCCTGGTCCCAGGGTGACCAGATGTACTAATCACAAAGGGGGACAAGGCACCACAAAATATAGGACATTCAATAGAGAGAGAAGCTAAAATACTCCTAGAAATGTAAATTCAGGCTTAGTCCTGTTCAAAATGGAGATGTTGGAATTCCTCCTGGACTAAAGGTTGGAATGGAAGACACACCCTGGACAAAGAGGACATCTGGTCACCCTACATATAAATATACATCCATGCTTCCCAGTCATGCTTAAAAGGGAGGACATTTAGAAATTCCTCCTGGACAGAAGGCTGGTCTAGTTCCCCAGACTGAGACTGATGGGGCCAGTGGATAGACCAACGTTGGAATGGTTCCCTCAGGACACCCTCCAGCACACTACAACCATGCAAACAACAGATTCCTTTAGGGCCTGTCCTGGAAAAGGAGGACGCCTGCCCCCCCCCCCTTGCCCTGGTTCAAGAGGCAAGTCCTCCCACTCCAGCGTTGGGATCCAGCTCGCCTTTTCCTTTCTGCCTGGAGGCTTTGGTCCAGCTGCCCAAGCCTCCCTCCCAGCCTCCCTGGCTGGGGTCTCAGTGGCCAAGCTTCTTCCTGGAGAGCACGTTGTAGGAATCCCAGGGCTGGGGGCTCGCCATCCTCTTCTGCACTGGCTTTTTATTGCATTTGTGTCCTCCTCCTGTCTGAGCAAACCATCCGGGTTGGACCAGCTTTTCTGCCTCCACGGATGGCAACGCTCTGCCTTTTCTTGGTAAGCCGCCTCTTGACATGGCAACCAGTCTGGGAGGGAGGGGAGGGAGCAGGGGGTCCATTCCTGGAGGAGAGAGCAGCCAAGGAAAAGGGGGCACAAGCCCTCCAGGGTCTCTGGGGCTTTTCCTGGCTTGCTGGGAAGAGGGCTTGCCCAACATTGAGAAGCGTTCTTTAGGATCCAGGCTGAAAAAAGTGGAAGGCGAGGCAAGGAAAGAAAGTTGGGTCTGAAAGTTCAACGCTTCCAAAATGTAAAAGAATTAGTCTAAGTATTAACACTGCTGGAAAAAATTAAAGCAACAACAAAAAAAAGGTAGTCTGATAGTTTTGCGCTGGTGAAAAGTTAGTCTGAAAGTCTTAACACAGCTGAAAAAGGCAAGAAGTCTGAAAGTGTTACATTTCCCAAAAGTACAAAAAGTCAGACAGAAAGTGTTACACTGCTGAAAAGGAAAGAAGTTAGTCTGAAAGTGCTACATTTCCAAAGAGTAAAAATGTCTGAAAGTGTTGCACTGCTGAAAAGGAAAGAAGTTAGACTGGAAGTGTTCCACTAACGAAAAAGTAGTCAGTCTGAAAGTTTTGCATTTCCAAAAAGTAAAAAAGGGAGTCTGAAAGTTTTATACTGCTGAAAAGAAGTTAGTCTGGAAGTTGTACACTGCTGAGAAGTAGAAAAGTTAGTCTGAAAGTTCTGCATTCTGAAAAGTGGGTTCTGTTTTGTATGCATGTTTTTTTTTGGGGGGGTGATGATTGGGGGAGGAAGAAAAGCAAAACTCAGGCTTCGGAAGGTTCCATCAATTAAGGAAAAACCCCAAACCAAAGTCTCCCTCTTTATTACTGTGCCTTTTCCAATCGAGATCGAGGTGGTTTGTTTTGTGCCTATATCCTCCTACAAGTTTGCCTTAAAGCTGCCCTCCCCTGGTGGAAAAAACACCCTTCCTTTAAATCTCCATAGAAAGAGGGGAGGAGGGGGAAGTGGAGGGACAGTTTAAAGAGCACATAGTCAGCATAGCCTCCCCCCCCCCTTGAAGCTTTTGTTTTTGGGGCGGGGGCTGGAGCAGGAAGGCCAAATAGCATCTTCTCCAGCCCTCCCCTTTTGGATTTAAACTGCATTAACTCTTTCTTGATTTTCAATTTACAGTATTGGGTTAAATTGCACTGGCTTCCTGAGTGTGTCTTACAAGAGGGCAGCTTGGCTGCTCTCAGAGCTAATTAATCTTTGCCTCTTGTCATAAATTAAAATGGAGTTTAACCCATTGTTTGGCTGCTCTAGGAGAGGGGCCCTTGGACAATGGGAGCTCCAGACCTCCTCTGGCTCCCACTGCTACCTCCAACAGAAAGAAACCCCTCTCCAGGAAGCCATCTGCTTGAAACTGGGTCCCCTCCTCCCACTCCTGTTGCTGATAAGTTGCTTCTCACTGAGGAATGGAGTTTGTCGAGATGTTCACTATTGCTCAACACTCA
Source organism: Sceloporus undulatus (assembly GCF_019175285.1). Lineage (NCBI taxonomy): Eukaryota > Metazoa > Chordata > Lepidosauria > Squamata > Phrynosomatidae > Sceloporus > Sceloporus undulatus. The sequence goes on from NC_056524.1 coordinate 169,103,647, forward strand.
GCTGCCTTGGCTTTTAAGGGCCATTTCAGAGAACTCAGAGGTGGGGCAGGCAGCTTGGCTTGCCCACATCCACCGCCACCAGAGTCACTGCCTTCACGCAGTAGGTTCTCTTATGCCTCTGGGCCCTCCTTCTCTCCATGGAGTAGTAAGGAAGCCAAAAAGTCATGGGGAAGGCCAGGCTTCTTGTTACACTGCACAAGCTTGAGTCATGAGAGAGCACTTCTTAGTTCTACTTCCCTCTAAACATTTTCTGTAGGATTGGAAAGGTATGCCTGCAGGCCCTTTTTCTTTCCCTGGAGTGCATAAGGGGGCCTAAAAGCTCTGAGGAAGGCTGATTTTTTTGTCACACTGTAAGCTGAGCACTTCTCAGTTCTGCTGTCATAGAAACATTTTTCAGTAGAAGTGGAGAGATGCACAGTGACAGGACGCTGGGGAAGCAAGAGAAGAAGTTTCAGGATCAAAACTCTTTTCTAGGGTACTCAAAAAGGATGGTGACCAGGTCACCACCACCCATAACCTCCTACTATTGCCAAGAGTGGTTGAATTTATCCCGGAGGGAAGAACCAAGCTTTCTGAAAGGGGACAGATGTACAACCGGTGCGTTCAATTCGCACAGGGCATAGTGACAGCCCCACACGTGCGCATGTCCACACTACAATCAGCTGCAACTGCAGCTCTCATGTCAGGAATGGCGCTTTTGAATCCGGTGAGGCATGGGGTTGAGGGAGTACTTGCTTTCAAGGAACACACTTCCTGCTTGCAGTGGTCACAGATGTTGCAATGAATACTTTAATAAAGCGGTATCAATTGTGAGGGGGAGACGCTTGTCTCTCAACAGGCACTTAGGGAAATGCGTGCCATAGCTGCGTTTGACAGCTCAGCCTTGCACGTGTTCGGAGATGCTAGTTCCTCCTTCCCTGTGTGTTGATCATTGTACGCACCCGCCAGAATACTTGCAAACTTATATTGCTGCATAAAGTGTGAAGCTGCTTTTAATTTGCAGAATGACCGTATGGGTATTTTATTTGGAATAACCAGCAATTTGGTAATGGCATAAATATAAATATTTTGAGTTAAGAGTGCTTTGCAGCTGCATCAATATGATGCATATGTATATGAATATGACAGAAAGTCTATCTGTCTGATTACAGCAGACACCCATTACATGTTGCAAGCTTTCAAAGTCACACTGGCTTCTTCATAAGGCAAACAGGAGAAAGAAATTGAAGATATTAGTCATAGGCCTGCATTTTCTATTTCTGCCCTTAGTTCAGATGGTAGGACTATCTGCATGATGGCACCCCCCCAGTGTGACTTTGAAAGCTTGCAACATATAATTGTGCATTTTAGTTGGCCCCGTTAAGGAATCATAACATTTGGATCTTATTGGATTTGCTATATGGCCAACACGGCTACCCCTAGATATTTTTTAGCAGACACCCATGGTTGTGTTCTCTGGCACATTTATCACTTTAGCTACTGTTGTAACCAGCATGCATCCATAAAGTGTGGAAGTGCTTGAAGTTTTAAAATTGTGGGAACATCTGCCAAAGATTTCTCATTTCTAAAAATGCTGCTATTACTTAATATTGTGTTTGTGTGCAGGGTGCATAAACACAAAAATATTGAATCTTGATACAGCATTAATTCATCTACCAGTAGTTTTGTATTAGCAGGAGGTAACTGGATGTAGTGGAGGTTTGAGTGTTGAACTAGGACTCCAGAACAGAGTTTGAACCCCTGCTCAGACTTGGAAGCCCACTGGGTGATCTTGGGCAAGTCACACTCTCTTAGCCTTAGAGGCAAACCTCTGCCAAAAAACCTTTTGTGATAGCATCGCAATGTTACTTGAAGGCAAAGTAAAAACAATATTTTGAATTCCTGTGAAATAATGGATTACGTTTGCTCAGTGTAAGAGTGCATCTCTGTGTTTGCCACAGCTTGGAATGTGGTCAGGCTGGATAGAGGATTCTGGGAGTTATTGTTCAAAATATAACTTTTCCAAATTCTGAGCTCTATCTGTACTAGTTTTTTTTGGTAGACATCAATGACACATTGAAACACACATTATACACAGGTCACCTCTGAGGACATCTAGAGCGTCTTCGTAGACATTTTGACAGTTTAATGAACACGGTGACAGTTTCAGTAGAGAGAAGGTGTACCCTGTGCCATCCCCCACTCCCTTTTCTTTTAGAATGTCCCTGGGACTGTTCTCATATTTGTCTCTATTGGTTGCAGTGATTTTTCTTTCCTAGAAACTATCCACAGACCAGCAAATTATGGCTTGTGGACCAGCACCAGTCCATGGATCATAAGAAGCATAAGTAGTTTATTACACAAATATGGGTGGAAGGAGAGATGAGAAACGAAAACGTGGATAAAAAACTGTTGTTTGCCTCATCTTTGCTTATTTCTTGCCCTTGAAAAGACTGGTGCAAATGGTTTGCATTTGGTGTACCCTTACTGAAAGACTGAAAGTAATACTGGGGAAAACCATTATTTACAAGCAAGTGATTGTAACATGCATATTTAATTCATTAATGACTTTTTGGACTGTTGGAGAACATGCCAAACTATTTCTACAGATACAAGCCCATTTGCCTTTAAATAACTCCACTATAGAAATTACTAGAAAGTTAGTTTTTAAGGTAGAAGCATGTACAAACCAAATTATTTTCTTTAAAAGGTTATATTTTTTATTGTTTAAAATACAAAGAAAAACAATTAGCACATAATATACCTAAGAACCAAATTGGCCTGTTACAGACAGCCAAAATAAAGCTGCTTCGAGTCACAGTGGAGGTATGGTGTTTCAATGACGCATGCGTCCTAAGAGTCCAGAAGCCACACCAAAGCCACACTCCAGTCCTTAGGGCTGCAGCGTGCCTTTGGTGCGACTTCTGGACTTTTAGGACGCATGCATCATTGAAACACCATACCTCCACTGTGACTCAAAGCAGCTTTATTTTGGCTGTCTGTAACAGGCCATTATTTTTTAAAATAGGTCTGGGGAAAATTTGGCCTTCTAGATATTGTTGAACTGCACCGCCCATGATCCCTCACTATTGGTCAGACTCTCTAACAATATTTGGAATTAAACATTATGTGGAGAACCACAGATTTCCAGCCTTATTAAAAATAAGTTGTGAGCAGCTTAAACCATTTAATACACTGGAGGCATGTGGTATTTTTACAAGATGTCCCTTATCTGAAGGGAAGGAAGGCAAGCATCAGCGGTAAGTCCTATGGGTGCCTGAATAGTAGTGATCTTAAAAGGAGGGGAAATGAGACAAAATGTACAGGGTCCAATCCTCAGGGGGTTTAGACAGTTAAATAAACAATACAGTACATTAGAAAAGGAAATGTTGGTGTCTTTGCAGCCGAGAGAGTGGCTACCGTTTCAGTTGCTAAATGGGGGGAGAGCATAATTAATCTAGTACTGGGCCTGACATACGTTTTTAGAGACCCTGGTTGTTGTTACCTACCCTCGAACGAATGGCAACCCTGTGAACAAGACTTCTCCAATAATAATTATTCTCCACTGCCTTGCCCAGCTCCTACAAGGCCTTGTCCATAACCCCCCCCCCCCGATCAAGTCTACCCCTCTGATCTGTGGACTTCCTCTGTTTCTTCTAATAATAATAATTTAATAATTTGTTTTATTTATATACCGCTATTCCAAAGATCATAGCGGTGAACAGCAAGTAAGCTAATTAGCAAGTAAGCTAATTTGCCCCCAACAGTCTGGGTACTCATTTTAGCGACCTCGGAAGGATGCAAGCCTGAGTCGAGCTTGGGCCCTTTTGCTGGTCTTGAACTCGCAACCTTGTGGTCTTGAGTGAATGGCTGCAGTACAGGCATTTAACCACTGCGCCACCAGGGCTCCTTGTTCTACCCTCTACCCGTCCTAGCATTATTGTTTTTTCTATTGATCTGTGCCTTCTCATTATGTGGCCAAAGTACGATAGTCTCAACTTGATCATCTTAGCTTCCATGGAGAGTTCTGCTCTGATCTGTTCAAGAACCCATTTGTTTGTCTTCTTGGCTATCCACAGTATCCTAAGTACTTGTCTTCAGCATCACATTTCAAATGAGTTGATTTTCTATCTGCTTCCTTCACTGTCCAGCTCTCGCACCTGTACATGGTAATTGGGAATACAATGGCCTGGATTATTCTGATTTTAGTGCTCAGTTGTATATCTTTGCTCTTCAGTATCTTGTCCACTTCTTTCATATCTGCCCTTCTGATTCATACTCTTCTTATTTCTTGATTGCAGTTTTCATTCTGGTCAATGTTTGATCCTAGATATGGGAATTCTTTAACTGTTTCAATTTCCTTGTTGCCTAGATTCAATTTGTGTATTTCTTCTGTGGTCATTATTTTAGTTTTCTTTATGTTCAGCATCAGACCTGCCTTTGCACTTTCATCTTTGACCTTCCTTATTAACTGTTCCAATTCCCTAATATCTTCTGCTAATATTATGGTGTCTTCCATATATCTTAGGTTGTTAATGTTGCTTCCTCCTATCTTAACTCTTGCTTTTTCTGATTCTAATTCTGCTTTTCTTATGACGTTTTCAGCATATTTTTATTATTATTAACCTTTATTTATGAAGCGCTGTAAATTTACACAGCGCTGTACATACAAGTTAAACAAGTAGGGTGAGAAGATGCAACCTTGCCTGACCCCTTTGCCTATTGGGAACCACTCTGTTTCTCCAAATTCTGTTCTGATAGTAGCTTTTTGTCCTTGGTACAGATTCCTCATCTGGACTATCAGATGTAGTGACACCCCCATGCCTCTGAATCTATACAATCAAATGCTTTGTTGTAGTCTAGGAAACATATGCTGATTCTTTTTGGGAATTCTTTTGTGCTCTTCATTAGCCATTGTATGTTTGCAATGTGATCCCTACTGCCCCATCCTTTTCTGAATCCTGCTTGAACCTCTGGAATTTCTCTCTCCATGTATGGTTGAAGTCTATGCTGCAGTATTTTGCGCATTATTTTGCTTTCATGTGAGATTAGTGCTATTGTCCTATAGTTGCTGCAGTCTTTTGTATTTCCTTTCTTGTGGATTGGTATGCGTATCGAGCGTTTCCAGTCTGTTGGCCACCTCTTTACTTTCCATATTTGCTTTCCATAAATTTCCTTTATTGCAGATTCTACTTCACTTCTTAGAATTTGCGGTTCATCATAATATGACTCCTCATTGCAAACTAGTGACCCTGGTAGCAGTCTAAATGTGTGCAGATTGGCCTGACACATCTGGTACAAAATAGTGGCAAAGAGCGTGCGTTGTTGATGGCCAAATCTCATTTCATTCATGAGAGGACTTTGGGGAAACCCATTGTTTTCAATGCTTCCCCTCCAGTTTGTAAATTGAATTGTATTTACACTTGGTAGGCAAGGCACCCCATCCTACCTGGCTGCTAAGCAGGGTCAGCTCTGGTTAGTACTTGGAGGGGAGACATTCATGGGGTCACCATAAATCAACAGGTAATTTGAAGGCACATACACGCACAGGGAATAAGCCAGCACACTGATGGTATATTAATCTTCCTTTTTCCAGTTCCAGCTTTTCTTTGAAGCCAGTTCATTTTTTCCTACCTAGAGGAATCATATTCACATCAGCATGTACAGGGGAAATGAGGACTTGCAGTGACATTCTGAAGTCCTTTAGTTAATGGCACATTTTCACATCAGATACATATTTCTGAAGCTAGATGTTTGCTTTTAGTGGTCCTAGCTATGCTAGGGCAACTGATGAACTGTGCTCCCTTAAGCTTTTTGTATCACTCATAGAGTTTTGGGCTTGCTCTCTCATTCCTTTCTTGTTTTCCCTCCTTGTCATCCCCTTTTCCCATCCCCCACCTCAAAATACAACTGTTTTTTCTAAAATTCCCCTCCCTCTTAAGCTTAGCCTGTCCTTTTATTAAGCAATTGACCATGTGACTCTGGCTTAACTAGAACATAGGGTCTGCTTACTTTGGGGATGGTGGTTATCTGCTGCATCTCCCTTTGGCATTATCTTAACACTTTCCTGGCCAGTCTTAGTAGTACGTAGTCAGTATCTCCATAATTACAGTCTGATGCTTTAAGCAGAACTCTGAGTGTGCCATCCTAGGTACACTGTCCCAGGAATAAACTACACAGAACACAGTGGGACTTATTTCTGAATAAATCTGCATACAACTGCAATTCTAAACACCTTTATTGGAGATTAACTCTCACTGAACACTTCTTTGGGATTGTCTTCTTATAACTGATGTGGATACTGCAATGATATGAGCTGATCACCTTTTGTACCTGGAATTTTAATTTTTCTAAAATGTTAAAGTTTTTTTTTTTTTAGTTTTTCTGTATTTCCAAAAGGGTAGTGGAGAAAATAATTTGAATGTAGCAAATAACTGTAGATGTGATAAATAAGGCTTAAAAAGCAACAAACTATATTGTAGATAAGGTTTAAAGAGTTCAGGGTATAGGTTTCAGCAGAATTCCCAGCCACTGTCTCATTACATTACCATCTCTTAGGGAACATGTTGCCCTCTAGATTTTGCTGGACTGTAACTCCCATGAGATTTTGTCAGTTTAGGTAATGGTGAAGATCTGTGGGAATTGTAGTTTAGCCACATCTAGAAGGCGACATGTTCTTCATCCTTGTTTTATGAGTTTTCACCATCTCTGTACCCTCAGTCAATAACACTGTGCATTTAACAACTGCATGTCAGGTGGAAAGTCAACCTGTGTAGTGTCTTCAAAACAGGTGCCCAGGGAGAACGCAACTGCTGAATTAATGCCTGTTTTGCTGCTGTTAAAAATGTAGATCTTTTTTTCAGAAACAAGTACCTCTCCCAGTGCTGCATTCCTACTGTCTAAACTTTGTCTGCAAACATCTCAGAGCAATTTTTTGTTTGTTTAAATATTAAATATTTGACAAAAGTGTATAAATAACAGCCTTAAAAACAATGGGAGAAGGCTCAGTTTATGAAGAGTTGGGAGTTTGTAGTTGGGAGTAAGACCCATTGAACTCATTGGGGCTTTGAGGGGGAAAACATGCATAGGATTGTTGTGCACATTATTTTAATTCCAATGAAATGAAATGTACTGGTTCTATATAAATTACAGAAAATGATCTTTATTTAATTGTTTATAGAGCATGATTGTGTCTACCATTTGCATACAAAGTTGCCTTATGCTGAATCAGATAATTGATCTGTCCAGCCAAATATTGTCAGTGGCAGCAGTTCTCCAAAGCCTAAATAGGAGAATTTGCCAGAGATCTTTTAACAAGAGTGCCAGAACCAGAGACCTTTCCACCTTACAAAATGTGGGCTACACCACTGAGCAATGGCAGTTCTCTCGCTGAGTTACAGTCCCTTGTGGAAGAACTTAAGACAAAACTTTTAGAACAGGCTCTTTGTTTAGGCAAATGCAAATTCATTTCGGTTTTATTTATACAAATCTTATATTGCCAAAATGTTGTAGGCAGCATGTACTGTATGTTTTTCCTTTCTTTACTCAGGTACAGGAATATACACATCTCTAGATACTGTTGAACTGCAGCTCCCATTATCCCTTACTTTGGGTATGGTGGCTAGGGCTATTGGGATTTGCAGTGTAACAACATCTAGAGGGCTGCACAATTCCAATCCCTGCTTAGCCCTCATAATACTCCTGTGTGATAGGGTGAGAAATAAAAACTTGTTCAGATATATTAATAAACCATAGTTTTGTGTTATGGGAATGAACTCAGTCTCCCTGCTGGTCTTCCATTCTCTCCACTCCTTTCTCAGCACAGATGTCTGAAGGAGCTTTGAAGTATTCATTGTCTTTTTTTTAATTAACACAAAATTTAAAACCACTATAATCTACATCAGGATAATGTGTGGTTAACCTTAACTATGGTTAGTAGAAACTTGCCAGCTTCAAACCATAGTTTATGAAGCTAGCTTGGTTTGTTATGTAAAGTTTTTATAAATATTAATATGTGTACATATATATAACATGAGCAGACTTGCTGTAATAAACATGCCCTAATATGAACATGTTCTTAACAAAAGTTAGTAAAACCACAATGCATGATTAACCTGAAATGTGGACATTTCCAATTTCAAGAGTGCATCAAAGGAAGAGAGTGGAGCAGGGGTGCTTGAATTCTGTCTAAGATAAGTTTGTTCTAGTAATGGTACAACATAACTTGTGTTAAAACACAGTCAATGGGCCTGAACAGACAGGCCAAAATAAAGCTGCTTCAGGTCTCTTTGAAGGTATGCTCTTTAAATGACACACGCATCTTAAGAGGTCAGAAGCCACGCCAAAGCCACGCTCCAGCCCTAAGGACTGGAGCGCAACTTCTGGCCTCTTAAGATGCCTGTGTCATTTAAAGAGCATACCTCCAAAGAGACCCGAAGCAGCTTTATTTTGGCCTGTCTGTTTGGACCCAGTGATTGAGCCAACACCATACCCAGTATGCCCTGTAATTAGTCTATTTAGTAAGATCGCAATCAATCAATGGGATACTATAAATTATTACTGGTATTTGTAGGGGTACAAAACTGTAATACTTAATTGAAATACACAAAATCATATTTTTACAATATGTTAACTGATACTAGTTTTGGTCACAAATCACAATCCTCAAACCATCTACAGCACTGTATTTAACAAGTCTTGCTTGCATTAATGTAAATTCGGCAAAGGACTGAGGCCTTCCTTTTAGCATGTTTCTTCCATAGCTGCTGAATTGGGTGAGGACACATTACACATTGCAATTTGAAGCGTGAATCAAATTATAATTTGGATTATAATTTCACTGTGGGTTGCTTGATAGTCTGCAAAATTGAAACAAACTAGTTGCAGAAGGAGATAATTCTCACCTGTGTATTATGGAGATCTCGTTTATAAATATTTCCCCCCAAGAATCCAGCAGTCGCCTCTTACAATAATGCCAGTGGAAGCTTTTAACAATTGCCACATGGAGCTGTCTTTTAGTGAGGAGCATGTATGTATGAAAGCCAGTGCGGTGTGTCCCTGGCCACTGTGGTGGGCCCACATGATCAAAGTGAGTGCAAGGGATCTATGATTAACCCCTACCACCTTTTATATTCTCCTTGCTCCCCTTAATATTAGCTGTGGTTCTCATAGTAGATGCAGCCTGATGGGTTTTTCCAGTAGCTGTATAAAGTGAGCTGTGCTTGATGTAACGTAATGATGGGCAAAGTGGCTTCATAAGGCTGTTTCTTCAGCCTTAGACTGGCCTGTCCCTTTTATGTGTGACTTTCTGAAGGTGATTTGTCTGCCCAGACACATCAATTTGTTTTTTAAATAGGTTTCAGACATTCCTGCAATAACATCAAAAAAACAAACAAACAACTTTTTAAGATCGGAGGAGACTTCTGGCTTTTTCTGGTTTCCTCCCCCCACCTCAGGTGTGTCATTTTTGGTAGTCCATGTTGCCCCCTAGAGGTCTTTTAAAGCACACGAATGACCCCTGGACCTGCCAAATTTGTCCCCTCCACCTATAATACCAACTATTTTGAGGTGACTTCATATTGAATAGGCAGGTAAGAGTCAATTAGCTTTACAAAACGGTTGCTCATGGTTAAGATGAAAACAACAACAACAACAATATCATCAGCATCAAGACTATAAAGCAGACATTTGTTATTGTTATTAGTTGGGAACAACAACAGACCAACAATATACAACATCAGTTAAAACATATATCAGTTAAACAATCCATCCTTAAAATTCATCATTTAAAGTTTACAATTTAAAATCATCCCACTGATCCCACTGCCACAGGTTTCTGGGATGGGTTAGTTGATATAGATCAATCCAACTGTCAGGATTGATTTGACTGATTAGACTGGAAGATAGCTGTGGAGAGTTTCATGAAGAGTACCTGCACTTAAAGATTTACTTTTATACTGGTGCCACTTTGGTGATTCACCCAAATGTGAATGCAGCAAATTTCCCACCTAGAGTAGACCAGCTGAAGAGGCCACAATCCAGTGGAGCTGATCTGTGCACAACAAGATAATGGGAAAGAAAAGATAAAGGGGAGGAAAAAGAAGCCTTTTGTTCCTTCTTGTATTTGACAATAAAGAACATCAGGTGCTTAAAAGCTTCTGGGCTGTGGGCATTTTTGCCCCAGTAATTTCAGGAGAAGTTTAGAGTAGGTGCAGGCTTAAAAGCAGCAAAGGTTACTCCTTTAGAATAGCGCTGTACTTTAATCCACACAGTTGGGAAAGTTTGCTTTCGGACTACTATTTCCAGAATCCCCAGGTAACATGAATACTAGCTGTACTGTAGTTTGTTTGTTTTAAAGTAGCATTGTCAAATTCTGGCTTAATGCCATGGATATAATTTCAATAGGCTCAAGCCTGGATACAGTTGAAATCCTCTGCACAACTGCTTGGGGAAAAGACCATTGTACTTAGTGGGATTGACTTCTGTGTAAATGTGCATGAGATCACAATGTGCATCTCTATTGGACTGTGGCCACTGTATGGAAGGTGAGACTATGGGAAGCAGTGGCTTCAATGTTCAAAGATTTTATTCTTAAGCAAGATCAGGCAGAAACTCTTATCTGGATCTACTGGTAGACCTTTGGATAATTTGCAGGAGGACAGGCCAGAGTTTCTGACTCCCAGTTGTTTAGCAATAGCAATAAATAAAAGTCTTATCCCACTGCCATAGGTTGCTGAAAAAAGTATGCTTGAGGGAAAACCAGGAGTGGAGTTTTGTATGGAAGAATATGTGAGCTTGGTTGTAGTTGTAGTCTGATTTATGTATGCAGAAGCAGCCTGCTCTTTAATTCTAAGCACTAGAATTAATGCCTACTTCAGTCATTAATTTTGTAAGTGGCATTACTTGCAGGTCCTCAAGTCACCTGGCAAACAAAACCAAAATACCCACAAGAAAGGAGATCTTACAAACCTTAAGCCTGCCTGCTCCCACTCTAGAGCTGGAACGAAACCAGAAGTGTCAGTTTTGTGTCCTGATATTCTGGAGAAGTGATGCAAAATCAATGCTGATCTCATAAGTAGTTGCTCAGCAGCCTCTCTTTTATAGCTGAAACTTTCCACTTGCCATAATATTGATCAGTTTAGGGAGGATCTTTGTGTTTATCTTGATGGAACTAGCAGCGGTCAGGATTGCATTGCTTGTAGCTGGTCTGGGCTTTATACCCTCTCTTCCCTTGCCACCACTGTCTGAAGATGATGGAAACTGTAGTCCAACTCACCTGACAGGCAAGGGTGGGGCCAATCTGATCTAATTAAATCCACTATTGCCTACTTCAATTAGTAGTAGATAAACCAAGGCCTTCCGTAGCCATATCATTCAGATCATTTGAGCTGGAGTGGCCCGGGATTCAGCCTGCAAAGCATCTATCACTTTCACACCTCCTGTCTTTATTCCCTAGTCCTGAAAAGTGCATCAATATCAGAAGAACTGGGGAAAGTATATTTTTGGATTGTAACTCACTGTCTCCCCAACCCAGTGGCAAAGAGTAACTGTTGTAAGCTCAGCATACTAGATAGTGTGCACCTTTGTACAATTGCAGGGAATCTACTGTCTGATCAAGGGTGTAGATTATAACTAGATGAAGGGAAGTGTCAAATTCCAGCACAGAGGCATATATCTTTGCTAGCAGATGTCACTGTTGTCTCACCCACAGGATATAGATAAATAGGAAAAGGGTGGAAAATTCTCACAGACAAGCCATTTTGTTAGCCCCCAGTAGTGTCATTTAGCCAAGTATCTGTACTGCCAAAGTTACCCTAATAGCATGAAATAACTAGGGGGTGGGAAAACTGAGCACAGCAAGAGATGTAGGGGCGGGAAGCAGGCATGGTTGTGCTTCCCACTTCAGTATCCTTGGAGCAAGAGAGTTCTTATCTATGCAGTCCCTGTGCAATGCTTCTCCAGACTTTGCTTGAAAGCTTTACAGAAAAGGAGATTTCTTGATTGTACCAAGTGACTTGCTTAATAATTCAGCTGATGCACTGTGGTCAGGTGATCCCCACATAGAATGAATTCTTATTTAATTCATTTATAGTTAAACATTTGCAGATTATTATTCTGGTTGGATACACAAAATATCTGAAACCCAACTGGAAGTGTTCTGAGTTTTGTTGAGGATGTGTAAGGGTTAAAGGGCTTTTTTAAAACAAGGAAATTAAGAACTTTATTGAAAAAAAATTCTGGGAGAAAGGTCCAAACACACTGCAGAATATTCCCGTTTAGACCACTTTAACTGGCTCAATGCTAGGGAATTCTGGAAACTGTAGTTTTACAGAACATTTAGCCTTTTCTGTCAGAGAGCTCTGGTGCCACAATAACTACAATTCCCAGGATCCATAGCACTGAACCAGGACAGTTAAAGCAGTCTCAAACTGGATGTTTTTGTGAGTTTTTTGGGCTATGTGGCCATGTTCTAGCAAAGTTTCTTTTGACTTTTTGCCAGCATCTATGGCTGGCATCTTCAGAGAATGAAGATTCTCTGAAGATGCCAGCCATAGATGCTGGCGAAAAGTCAGAAAGAAACTTTGCTAGAACATGGCCACATAGCCCAAAAAACCCACAAAAAACTATGGATGCTGGCCATGAAAGCCTTTGACTCAAACTGGATTATTTCTGCACTTTTTTTGGACCAAAGTTATAGAATTTTAAAGCTACAATCATATGCAAACTCACCTGCATGTAAGTCCTACTAAACTTAACAGAATTTTAAGACATGGATAAGATGAACTGTTTTTTAAAAACAACAACTAGCTTTTCTCTATTTCCAAGTTTAAAAGGCCAGCTTTTTAAACAGTTAAGCATATGGGCCAGTATAATGTAGGATGTGAACAGAGCAGAAGAGAATGTTTGAGGAAGAATGGAAATGGCTTGATCCTTTTGGAATAATACTCAGAATGTGACAATTAGAAACTTTTTTTCTTGTTTTGCACTTTTTGTATTGTACTTTCTCTTGCAATGTTTAAATTATTTTACACCTGGGAAACTCCCTCATACCAGTTTATTCCCTGGGTCCATCTATCTTAGTATTGTGTACATCCACACTGACTGACAGAAATTATCCAGGTTTTCAAACAGTTCTTTCGCTTAGCCTTTCCTGAAGATATAAGGGATTAAACATTGTCATATAAAGCGTGTGCTCTGGTATTGAACTGTAGTGCTTCCCCCATGCAATGCTAATTCCCATATTTGACCATTTATTAGATCCCACCAAAATGTCATAAAATAGTGAGCAAGCTTTTGAGTTCTCAAGAATTCCTAGATGTTACCACCATACTATGCTGAACATATTGACTTCAGAAGCTCGTGCCTGGTAATGTTTGAATGCCAGACAGGTCAGGAATACCAGGGTTCTCCTACCTGAAATCCTGGAGAACTGCTATTTGGATTTGATGATACTGGGTTCGATGGACCTATGATCTTTCTCAATATTAGATAGGTTCTGTGTTCCTATACTAAGCAAAAGTTACAGGAGGGAAAAACAAAACAAAATCTAGTTTGATTTTGAAGCCACAGTCTGCATTCAATAATAGCACTAAGACAAAAGTGTCAAGAGTTCATAGTGGTCCAATATCCAATGTCCTGAGTAATCCCATTTAATTTAATAGAACTCAATTTTTAGTACACATGTACAGTATATCGTTGTGCAGTTAACTAATCTCTACATTAAAGGAGCCCTAGTGGCACAGTGGTTAAATGCCTGTACTGCAGCCACTTACTCAAAACCATAAGGTTGCGAGTTCAAGACCAGCAAAAGGGCTCAAGCTCGACTCAGGCTTGCATCCTTCCGAGGTCGCTAAAATGAGTACCCAGATTGTTGGGGGCAAATTAGCTTACAGTTGTAAACCGCTTAGACACTGCTTAGGTGGTATGAAGTGGTATATAAATAAAGCTTGTTTGTTTAAAGAAAAATAGAGTCCAGCCGCTACCTGGGTCTCTCTCCATCTCTAAATTAAATACACACGTTCCCTGTTAGGTGGGTGAAGTAAGTAAAGAAAAACATAGAAGCACTTGTATTAGCAAAGCAGGAGATTAAAAAACCCACCCCAAATCCCCCAAAGTAGCATTCTGCCAAAAATGCTAAAAGTCAGTAGAAGCCAGATTGGACTGCATTACTTAGTGGATTGAGGGAAACTCTTGAAGTAAAGCTCATTCATTGGTGTAGAATATTTTATTTCTCCAGTTTTAGGGTCCAACTTAATTGTTTGTAACTTTTATTCACTATTCCACAACAGCAAAGTGGCTCAACAGAGTGAAGCACAGTGTGCAGGCGTTATACGCGGGCGTGCCACACGTGGCTTCCAGCATACACTGGAAACTGCGCTGGAAAAACTCCTCTCATGCCCCGGAACAAGTAATAATATAATAATTCATATATAATTTTCAGCTCTTAATTATTTATTATTTATTTCTATTTCAGCTCTGTACTCTACAGAGAATACCAAGGTGACTATGAAGGCTTCTGCTGAAGTAAACAATACTTGCAGGAATGCATGATCTTTGATTGCACTCCTAGTTGCACATCTGCTGCTTGACAGAGATGGCTCGTGATGCCAGATCTTCACGATTAGTGAAAAAAGAGGAGATAAGCAAAAAGAAACCAAGTCCAGTCCAAAGTAAGTTTTGCCAAGTAACAAAAGATGCCAAAAAAACTTCCCCTGAGGCAGGCTGTTCTGCAAACTGCAAAAAATTACTGGAAGAAAAGAATGAGAGCAAGAAAAAGCCACAAGAACAAAAGCCCTCCCTGAATTTACCATGCCGATTTCTCCGCAGTAGTGTCACCAAAGCCTTATCTGGAACATCTTGGAGGAATCTGCAGTTAACTGATAACATTCTCTTTCATAACCAGCCTCCTTTGAACTGCAATGGCTTTACCATGAATCTTCGCAAGAAGCCATTTCCCCATAGACTGTTCCAAACAGCGGCAATCATGAGAGCTAAGAAAGCCACTGACCATTTAACAAGCTTGGGGAAAAGAGAGAAGTCTGAGTTGGGACCACCCCTTGTAATAGAACAGAAAGTAGTGGAAGAAACAGCCCAGGTTTTTAAACAAGATTGCAACCCAAACGGTGAATCGCTGTCACCCAAAGCAGAGGATGCTTTGTGTGAGTCAGAACCAGGCCATCCCTCTGAATGTGATAGTGAAGCCAAAAATAGAGTACTGCCTCCTGAAAACTGTATTTCTGTTTCTAGTACTGATGTATCAAGTGCCCCTACACCAAAGATATGCCAGGAAGAGGATAAGTGTAAAGAAACTGTACCAATGGAGCAGGCTCTGGAAGATTTATCTGCTGATGTCTCATATGTAGCTGAGCCTGTTCCTTCCCAACTACACCTTGATTCTGCCATCACTTTAAAAGTATCTGAAAATGAATTAGGAACGCTTGTAAAACCATGCCTGAAGAATAATCTAAATTCATCTCCTTCCTCCAAAGAACATTCCTTTCCACCTTCTGACTCCTCATTGTGTCTTTCCTCTGAAACAAACACAAAGGTGCTTGGGGAAAGACCAAAGTCTCCTATAGAATCTCAGTCCAAAGCTGTCTGTGGTTCAATGCTAACTCATTGTGAACCTGATACTGCCATTTTGATTACCTCAGAATTAATCTCAAAACTGCATTTAGATGATATGCGTGCACTACCAGAATCCCACAGCAAGCAAGATCCTGAGCCTGCCAGTAAAAGTGAACCTGATTTGCCATGCATCTCTGAACTGGGAGATTGTTCAAAAGACCCAGATCCTTGTACGAAATCTCCTTTGCCAAATGACTCAGAATTCAAGCTAGGCAATGAAGCACTTGATTCTTACTCAAACTCCCAACAAAATAATTCAAGTTGTAACCAAATTAACAAAGTGTCCACTCATGGACCAGTCTCTAATATATCTTTGACTCCTTGTATCTTGGGAGACCTTGAGCAGACCCTTGAGAGAACTGCTGCAGAAACAATCAGTTTAGATTTAACAACTGTGTCTGTTACATCATTTCAGCCAGAAAAAAGTAAAACTGAATCAATTTCGGTAAGTGGCAAAGTCTTTGAGGATAGCTTTCAAAAATCTTCTAACGATGCTAATTTGATGTTGCCATCAGAGTGTGTAAGGAGTACAGAAACAAAGATTGTGGCAGATGGATCCATTCCAGATCTTCAGGATCCCTTGCTACCACTGGGAAGTGATGACAAAGACATGAGCTCTGTTCAGGGCACCAAGAAATGTGACACTAGTCTCAGTTCAGCTTCTGAGCCCACCCCCTGTGGAAATCCAACTGGTTGTATTCCTATTTTGTTTACCTCTGTGCAACGTGTAGAAAAGAAAAAGCGAAGGCGATGCGGCGTATGTGAGCCATGTCTACGGAAAACTAACTGTGAAGAATGCTGTTGTTGCAGGAAGCGCAAAACAAGCCACCGAATATGTAAAAAGAGAAAATGCGAAGAACTGAAGAAGCCTCCCCCACCCCTACCACCCTTGATGTTACCCTTAGAGGTAAGCAAAGTGAATATTAATTTAAATATACTTTTTTGAACATTAGTTATAAGCCCACTGATGTATTGAAAATAATTGTGAAAGATTAAATATTGCTACAGCTTCTTCAAGTGGTTCTTCAAGATCAGCAGGTTGGCAGTTCGAGGCCCGGGTGCCGCATGATGGGGTGAGCTCCCATCACTAGTCTCAGCTTCTGCCAAACTAGCAGATCGAAAGCATGCAAATACAAGTAGATAGATAGGTACTACTTCAGTGGGAAGGTAAACAGCGTTCTGTGCTGTCATGCTGGCCACATGACCACCAGAGTAGTCTATGACAACGCTGGCTCTTCAGCTTAGTAGCAGAGATGAGCACTACCCCCTATGGTCGGACAAAAATTGACAACCTTGAAATGGACTAAGGTAGTAGTAGACTCTTCTTTTTAAAAATGTTTGTAATTACAAAGGCTGCATGGTCAGCATGCTTTTTTAAAGTGCCTTCAATGTGCTTCGTGACTTACGGCGACTCTTTTATAAGATTTTTTTAGACGAGAAATACTTAGAGGCGATTCTGCCAGTTCCTTCCTCTGTTTTCGCTATAGATTTTTTATATTCATTCGTAATATTATCTGTCTGTCTGTCTGTCTGTCTATCTATCTATCTATCTATCTATCTATCTATCTATCTATATCTGGCTTTCCTTCGAAAATTGGGACTCAAAAGAACTCACAATTTAAAAGAACAATGCAATTCAAAACATATAAAAATGGCTATTAAAGTAGAATTAAACTATTACAGTTTTAAAACAAATCACATAATAAAGGAATAAAATGTAGATTAAAAAGATAAAAGCTATTAAAAACAGTTGTTAAAACAGCACCCCCAAGCCTGTTATGTAAAAACTTTGTTTTAAAAGACTGTCTGAATAAAATGTTTTGAGCCTGCTGCTGGAAGAACAAGGAGAGGACCCTTCTGATTTGCCTGGGAAATGATTCCAGAGTCTGTGGACAACTACTGAGAAGGTCCTCTCTTGCATCCCCATGCTTGCAATGGTAGTGAGACTGAAGCCCCATATAGACAGGCCAAAATAAAGCTGCTTTCCTTAGGACAGGATCGTGGCTTTGGTGTGGCTTCCAGTCTCTTGGGACACAAGCATCATTTAAATAGCACACCTCCAAAGTGGCCCAAAACAGCTTTATTTTGGCCTGTCTGTATGGGGCCTGATGATTTCAGAGATTGAGTGGACTCATACAGGGAGATACGGTCTGCCAAATATCTAGGACCTGAGCCATTACGACTTTATTGGTCATAACCAGCACTTTGAATTGAATTGACAGCCAGTGGAGCTGTTTTAACATGGGTGTAGTATGGTCTCTGTAACCTGCCCTGGTTAATTAAAAAAAACTATGGCCCGTTACAAACGGGCACTCTAGCACGGACTCGGTTAGAAAGGGGCGTCTCTTCCAGACGCCCCTAACCCTAGTACGGACTGAGTCCATACGAAATGGCGGTGGCCGTTCCACATGGCCGCCGCCATCTTGACGTAGCGGATGAGCTGCGTCCGCACGTTGCGCCCCAGAAATGACGCCGCGAGTGCACGCTTCGGCACTTGCGGCGTCTCTTCCGGGGCGCAGGAAGGAGTGTGATTTTCGCGCTCCTTCTTTGCAGCATCTGGGAACCGCGCCATTTGGCTGCTGTGGTTCCCGGACGCTGCAACCAGTGGCGGCGGCAGGCCGCTGCTTTTCAGCGGTCTGTAACCCCGCCTATGTTAATAAGTCTGTTTGCAGCTGTTTAGACAAAAGGCAGCCCCAAGTAGAGCACATTACAGTAGTCTAAACAGGATGTAACTAAGGCATGTGCCACCTTAGCCAGATCTGGCATCTCAGCTAATGGGTGAAATTGGCACACAAGCTTTAAATGTGCAAAAGCACTCCTGGCCACCCAGGATCCCTGATCTGCTTTCTGGTTGACCAAGAGCATCTCTGTCTTGTCTAGATTAAGTTTCAGTTTGTTTGCCCTCATCCAGTTTAGGACTAGAACAGGCTTTCTTGGATTGGGGTGGAAAGAGTAATAGAGTTGGGTGTCATCTGCATGTGGTTGGCATCACACCCCAAAACTCCAGAAGACCTTTCTTAGTGGCTTCATGTATATTTTAAGCAGCATGGGGGACAAAACAGAACCCTGAAAGACCAGGCCTTTAACAGGAGTTCGCACAGCACCACCTTCTCCAGGAAAGAACAGAGTCACTGCAAATAAGTGCCTCCAAGTCCCATCCCAGTGAGGTGGTCCAGAAGAATACCGTGTTTGATGATATCTAAAGCTGCTGAGAAGTCCAGCAGAACTAACAGAGATATGCTTGCCCTGCTCGGTTCTCTGCTTTGGTCATCCACCAAGGTGACCAAAGCTGTCTGTGTCCCATAAACAGGCCTGAAATCAGATTGAAATGGATCTACAGTTATCCATTTTATCCAGAAACCTTCCCTTTAACCAAAAAAGAGTCATCAACAGGACAGATCAGACAATCTGAGTAAGACAAGGCACATGAAGAAAGGGATGGAGAGGAAGAAGAGGGAAAAAACAAGTTCACTGTTTATAATTAACCAACTAGATGGAAACTGTTCAAGCAACCTGCTGAAATAGCTGCTGCTCCGCAGTTGAGAAAGAAAGCAGGTGTTCCTTCTCTTGCTGCTCACTGTCTTCCTGTAGCTGCAGGTATCTAAACACAGGGAACTGAAACAGATGGACTTTGGAGTACCATCCAACTACGCAATTCTGTGACTCTGTGGGGGCCTTCAAAAATCTAGGTAATATATTTGCTACTTCTAGCATCTTTTCCTAAAATAATACCAAGAACATTTCAGATTTTTTTTTTCAGAAGGTGCTTTACATTCTCTTCTGTTTTCTACTAATCACACTTGTTGTATTTGTTTCAAGCAAAAAATCAGGTATAACACAAAGTGTATTAAAAAACATAATTTATCACTAGCAATTTCAAGATTGCTTTCTACTCACCTACCTCAACTTTAATATACATACTGTACATTTTGGCTCTTGATCAATCTGATATTTGAAATCTACCAGATTTCAAATATCAAATGGATCAAGAACCCTGGAGCTTAAGGGAACTATAAGGTATCAGCATTCTCCTTTCCTTTTCTCTACTGTTCATTCTGGGGAACCGAGGAATGTTTTCTCCTCTTGCTGCCTTAGTATGAATTTCTCTTAGGAGTGGAAAAGTTACATTTCTAGAGCACTGATATTTTCCAATACTCACAGTCTTAGATGTATTGTTTGTTTATATGTATTAAAGATCTGTTAACCTAGGGTTTTCTTGGCAAGATTTGTTCAGAGGAGGTTTGTCATTGCCTTCCTCTGAGGCTGAGAGCATGGGACTTGCCCAAAATCACCCAGTGGGTTTTATGGCCAAGCCAGGAATCAAACCCTGATCTCCACAGTTGCAGTCTAACACCATACTGGCTCTTAACCTAGCCCTATACAATCATCTAGTTATCAAAAATTAAATTAAAGATCAAGTAATAAAGTCCAGTATCAATTCAAATATAGCACTAGCAAAAACTACAAACATATAACAAAGGCTATAGTAACACTACTGTATAAAGTGTTTTTAAAAAGTGGTGTCTCATTCTTTTAGGAACAGAGGAAGCTGCTGTATACCAAGTCAGACCACTGGTCCATTGAGCCCAGAAGTGGGGTCATTGGCTCTGCACACATTATTGAAGTGCAATGCCTAGCACTCCTCCTCACTTTGTCTACCTAGACCAATATTGCAGATTCATTCTGAAGCAGCTATCTGGCATTTCAGATAGAATTTCCCCCTGTAAGTTTCAGAGATTGAAACTGGGATCTTTTGCATGCAAAACCTACATTCCTCCATTGATCTATGCCTCTGCATGACATTTTCCAGGTGCCATAGCAGGGGAAATGCTGATATCAGAGAGGAGGTGCTAGCTTCTCTTTGGTTGCAGAGGGGTCTGCAGCTGGTGGTGAGTCTCTAGAGATTTCATTTCTGCCTAGAGGCAAGATTACAAATAGCATGCCATTGGAAAGATATAGTGAATCTGTCTCTTTTTACTTGGACAAAGAGACTCTGGTCTTTGGCCCTCATAGAAAAGCTGACCGTATAAGTACATGGGGGGAAAAGGACCATCCACATAATTTATTCTATGTAGCATGAGCTCCTGTTATAAATTATCCAAATTATAATAGCAGACAGTATCACCAAACTGTTTCACACAATTTGTAGAAAGATTTACTCTCTAAATGTTAAATACTGTAATTAATCTGTGTGGCATTTGGACTATATTGTGTTCTGGATATTTCTTGCTGTGTTGATTTTATGCATCTTGTGGTTCTTTTAAATTTTAACTTTGGAAAAAAAACACCTTTAAAATGTGGTTTCAGGCCAGACTATTAGCCAGCATGCTACCACTTGGGTCTCTAGGTAGAGAGAATGGAACAAAATAACAACTCAGAGCTTGAAAAGGTTACTTTTTAAATTAAAATGCCCAGAATCCCCCAACCAGCATAGTGACTGGAGAGTTTAAGAGCTGTAATGCTTTTTAAATCTCTAGCTGGGAAGCAGTTAGTTGAGGTTGTGGCGATTTGAGAAAAGATTATAGGTTGTTTCTTGCTGTAGTGTAGCTGGATGTCTTGCTTCTGTGGTCTGATATGCCAATCCTCATGTTTTGTTATGCCAAATTTAAGGGGCAAAGATGTTATTGGGGTAAAAACCACCTGCAGTGGGTCTTACATCTTTGGAACATTGTCCATATTGTCTGCAAGCTTGTTTACTAACATCCAACTTCCTTTTCCACTGGATCAATAGGACTGAGCCTTGCAAAACTGTGTTGAGTGTTGAGGTGCCAAAAAGTAAAGTAAGTTTCTTTTGAATAGTAGTCTTGAATTATATGTCTATTTCTCAAAATGGCTCCTCTACTCTGTAAACAATATTCTTGGTTTGATCTGGTGCAATGAATCGTTAAACAAATAAAATCTTGTCAAGTAACAGTTGATAAGACTCCACTGGTTTTCAACACCATGAAAATAGAGTGGCTGCATCACTGAACCTCCCTTCATTCAATAGTAAAGGCAATTTTTAGTCAATTGGGGGGGGAGCAATGTTATAGTAAACCATTGGCACCCTACAGTGTCAGACAAGGCTTTTGAACTTGACCTAGAAACAGTATTTTATTTATCACTTATTACATTCTAAAAATGAACTTTGCACAAATTTCAAAATACAATAATTGTTGCCTAGTGATTTATGCATAATGCAATTCAATAAAGATAAGACAAGGTTCAAAGATGTTATAGTGCACAGTGTGTCCCTGTTATATAGTGTTTGTTCCTATACATTTTGATGTACATTAGCTGCACATTGTACCCAGCAGCATTAGATTATCTTCAAAAGCAAGTAAAGAAGCTAAAATATTGAGGCTTCTATACTGTATTATAATTTCTCAGAGAAAATTGATATAGCTGCTGGCTTAAAGAAACCCAATAGGATGGAATGAGGTAGAGCAAGAGATCAAGAATGGCAGAGGATGGTTATAGCAGAAATAAGAGAGTGTGGTAAAGGAACAACTGATAGGCAGAGCTGGCTCTACTATTTGGGCAGGATGGGGTAGACAACAGATGCTGGCATCTGTAAGGAGGGATGAAAGTAAGATGTTGGAGGACAGACCTATGGACTATGCAGACTGCCCTAAGCAGTATTGTTGCCCTTGAGTGCAAAAAAGATACTGTTTCATTTATAGTGTTGAAGAAAGATTCAGCTATACCTCTGTAGTTGGCTTCATGACATGGAATAGGAGGGGACCACTATTTCATCCTCTGTGTCAGAAAGAAAAATGACTTGATGCTGGAGGAGACATGCTGGACCAGGCCAGGGGTGGGTTCCTAGTCATCCCCTACTCATTTATTTATATTTCACCATTGCTGATCCTGCATGGTCTTTCCTCCATATAAATCAAGGCAGCAACATTTCTTCAATAGAGTTGTAAAGCGAAAGGTCAAGGGGTCTGAAACTGGGAGGCAAATTAATTGTAGCTACTAGTAATGTTGCTGTGCCTGGAATCATAGCAGAATTGACTGCATTATATAGCTGTACAGTATTTTAAAGAAAAAATCCAGTTTGTCTTCTTTCTACATTTTATCAATCAATCTTGCTTATTAATTAGCAACAGCATATTTTGGCCAAGTTGTGTTGCTGCTGGCTCTTGTAAAGGGGCTGTGTTTTGATTTACTGGCCAGGTTAGGCCAAGCCTTATCTGTCTTGTCCTGATTGGCAGTAGTAGCATTGATTAGGGAGATAACCTTTATATGGGGTGGGGTTGGGGAAGGAAAAATAAACACTTTCAAGTGAAACTGGTTAGGGGAGAGACACAGACTACGGGTTGCAATTAGAGATGGGCTAGAGCTTTCTTGATCTCTGCACATTCCAAGTCTTAGGAAAGGAGGATGGGCAGCCAGTTCCCCACTTGCATTGGGTCTGGGGAAGGTGGTTGTGTGCTGCTCCCAGACTCAAGAACTCCCTTCCCAGAAAAAATACTAGACTGGCACTTTCCTTATTATCTTTCCACAGACAGGTGATGGCCGTTCTTTTCCGGGAGTCCTTTGAGAATGGATTGAATGGACATTGTAAAATGTGCTGGGTTTTTATTTGTTCTTGCTGTCCTTTTAAAATAAAAAAATGGCTTATGTTTTCAACTTTTTTTTTAAATTTTGGAAAGATTGATTGCTTTTTAACTTTTGCTTGCTGTGAGTGTTTAACATATGTTTGTTTTAATTGTCATAAGCTGCCTTGAGTTTCAAACTGGGAAAAAGGCAGGAGGAGGAAGAGATGATGGTGGTGGTGGTGGTGGTGGTGGTGGTGGTGATGCCAGCTTGTGGGCCTTGCCTGCCCCACTCACTCTCCAGTAATGCTTGGTTAGACTGGTGCTTCAGACAGAGCAGCGCCTGCGTGAATGAGGCTGCCTCTGTCATTCTCAGAGTGGACCCCCAAAAATTCTGAAGCTGAAAGGGAACACGTGCTCAGAAACACTTCACCAACTTCAGTTAATTTCCTTTTTTCAGGCATTATTGGTATTGACAGAGCTTGGAAGGTTATTTAAAAATAATTGTTCCTACTGCTGCTGTTGATTCTAAAGTAATTTAGTCCCACTACAGTGTTAAGAAAATTTAAGAAAAGTTGCCTTTTGCATTGTGTATTCCTTTTTCTTTCTGTTACTTAAAAATACCCCCAAAACCTTAGAACTCATAAGAGAAAGGCAGAAAACTTGAAAAATACCTGTTAAATTAATTGAAAGTGCCCTTTAAAAGTAACTGGAAAATATTGTTCATTGAACCAGTAAAGTAGTCCCATTTACACTTGTTATTTTGTGACTTTTTTGTGCCATTACAGTATTCCTATTGCCGCACACACACACGCACACCCATAATAATTGATAAGAGAAACTACATTGTAACTTCTTATTTCCAAATTCTGGAGATTCCTTCTTGTCGTATGAATGCTGAAATGGGAGTAATCCCAACAAAAGACTTCATGTGGAAAAGAAGGAATCCTCTAGACATTAACCAATAGAGAAATGTTAAACAGCAAAGTAATACTATTAATCCAAAGATCAAACCTCAATTAACGATTCGGTACATAAACTAGCTCATACTTCTTAGGATCATTGTAGCTAGAATATAATGTTTATCTGTTTATTTTTTAACTATTTAGTGAACAGACATCTGCAAAGGTCACCAGAAAAGAATGGCAAGAGTTGTTGAATCAGGAAACGATTAATGCAAGGAGATAAAAAAAAAAAAGAATAGAAAAGATTTCAGCAGAGACCAGTTAAAGAAAAGGATAAATGCTAGTTTTTCTGTCAATCTTTTTTTCCCAGGCTAAACATGCTTCTCTTTGATTTCTCCTGACCTCCTCATTGTATAGTGGCTTTGCTTCTTCACCCTTTTCTTTAAGCTTTCTCTCTGCCTTTTTAATGAGCTACTCCCCATTCTTTAACTTCTTTTTTGCTGTCAGTTTCATTTTCCTGGGGACTTATATAGGGGGGAAATGGTGTGCATTTTGTATACTGTATAGGATATACTTCTCTGAGTTTATTAATCTCCCTGTTTCTTCCCATTTGTATTGGCAGCAAGCACTTTTTTATTCTAAGAAATGCAGACAATTATATCACTAAAGTGCTTCTTCTTCTTAGTGCAAACAGAGAAGCTTCTTATACAATAGAGTAAAATGTATACAATAGAGTAAAATGTCTGTTCGCAAAATATTCTTCAAAGATACGCACCTGCTTCTATATGGAAAAAGGGAGAAACTAAAGATCTGGTTTGTAGTACAAACATTTGGCCAGCTCTGCATTACAGTATACATAGTCAGGAGACCTCAGACGACACTTTATTCTCAAAGTGAACTGTGTGCCAAAACCCCAAGGCTTTCCAACCTGTACTCAATTGGCTGCTTGGTTATATGTGTACAATAATTTCAGAAAGTGGTTTTTCCCCCTAGTGTACTTTATGTCCCCCCAAATTTATTTTTAATTGAGTCTGTACATAAATGCATAACTAGAATTTTTAGCTGTGAAAGAAGAGCAGTTGAAAACTCTGAGCTTTTAATTTAACGGTTGTGATATATCAAACTCAAGAGATTTAATTTTATACATATTTTCTCACAAGTACCACTGTTTACACTGTGACATTTTTTTTTGTTAAAATGTTCATAGGGTTTTATAAGGCTGCAATTGCATGGATGCTTCCTTGATAAACACCACTGAAGAAAGTGGAACTAATATCTGAGTAAACATGCATATGATTGGGCTGTATCAATTCTCTGATTTTTTTACAAAGCCCTAGCTCTGGATAGAAAAGGATTAAAAGTCCCATGCAACCCACAACAATTTATAATTGTGTGTGTGTTAACCTTGGGCCATTATTCCTGTTCCCAACCCCACCCCACCCCCCAAAATGTACTTGAGCAGTTGCTACATGTATTTGATATACATGAAAATGCTTTATAGTTCGGAAAAGCATAGTTTATGAAGTGGCTTTTTAAACAGTTCAAGTAGCTCCATATGTAATAGCTACAAGGTCATACTGAGAGCACATTTGCACTATTTTATAAACCGGTTTGGAAACTGGTTTAAAAGGGGATTGTTCATACTTGTGCCAGTTTTTTCGGACCCAAATTTTGGTGTGTGTGTGTGTGTGTGTGTGTGTGTGTGTGTGATGCAAATCCCCCTTAATCCGGTGCTTTTGAAACCGAGGAATTTTCTACATCTTTTCAAAAGCACCAATTTTTTTTAGGGAGCCGCCAATGGGAACATACTGCTGATCCCATTTAGGGCACCCAGAAGAGAGGGGCAGAGGGTAGGCAGAGGGGCAGAACATACTCATTCCCTCCCACAGGTCTTAGCCTGGTAGCAAATTGCCACTGTTTTACCCCTCTTGGTACTCATAGTTGGTAGATGAAGATACCGGCTCTTTAAATTCAGTGGATTCAAATTTCCTGTGCTGTCAAGTGGTCTCTTTAAACCACCATGCAGCTGTTTTCCTCTTCTGCTGGTGAATTAGACCCCTTATCTGCACCGATGCCTGATGCCCAGACGTCACCAAAGTTGGGGAGGAAGATCTTTTGGGAACATAATGTGGCTTGTGGGTTGGTGGTTTTTGTTGTTGTTGTTTTAATTTTTGGTTTAAATTTCACAGTTTCTGTGGCTTCCATGGGGGTTTCTTGGCAAGGATTCTTCAGAGGGGCTTGCCATCACCATCCTCTGAGGCTGAGACAGTGTGACTCCCCCAAGGCAAACCTGTCACAGAGGTTTCTTGGGAAGGGCTCTTCAGAGGGGCTTGCCATTGCCATCCTCTGAGGCTGACAGGGGAAGCGTTATGTGCAGAGGGGTAGAACATCCCACCTCACCTGGGGTCTTGCCCACCCACCTGTGGGCCTCCCCCTCTTTGTTGTCAAAGTGCCATATTATTGCGGATGCAGAGTCACATCACCAATTATGACAGTGGAAGCATAATGACACAGATGTGCATAATTTGACAGTTTTTATAAACTCCACAAACGATTGAACACATACAATATGGAAGCTCCATTTTAAATTGATACTTATGGTAGTGTGAATGTTGACAGGGTTAAATTGTACTGGAGATAATTTGATCAGAACAAATGTAGTGGCAACTTCAATTTGGAATCACACCATCGAATCTCCTCACTACAAAAATGCTACTGTGAGTGCACCCTGAGAAATAGTCTGCTTTCCATCACTTGTTAGTTCTTTTCTCCCAGAAGCAAGACCAGTGTGGTCCATATACAGAAGGCTCCATATACATATCCCTTTGAATATCATTCCTTAGTGTAGTGGTTTGAGTGTTGGACTATGACTCTGGAGACCAGAGTTGAAATCCTGACTGGGCTATGGAAATCCACTGGGTAACCTTGGGCATGTCATACTGTCTCAGCCTCAGAGGATGGCAATGGCAACCCCCCTCTGAAGAAACTTGCCAAGAAAACCCCATGATAGTGATAGGTTTGCCTTAGGGTTGCCATAAGTCGGAAATGATTGAAGGTCCAAAACATCAACAACAGCTATGACTAGGCAAAGATATTATGATAATGTTACATAGAATTACAGTCCTCCATTCGTTCTTCCGGTCTTCGGACTTGTGTCCCTTGCTTATGCTTGAGGGATGAACAGAGGGAGAATGAATGGGGTACCAACATGGCACACCCCTGCCTATATTCAAGCCAATGGTGCTTGAGTCTGGAACAGATCCCCGTGAAAAAGGAGGGGTGACTGTAATATTGTGTAGATTACAATTATTTCTTTTAAAACATGCATTAGATATGTAGGAAATCACCCTTTTCATCAGTGTTTAGCCACAGTGTTAGTGCAGTTGTTGAGTAACCAGTCTCCTTGTGAGATATTGTGTATACGCCTTTGCATATGGTAAAGTCAGATTCATCAGTTTTTCCTAAGGAATTTAAAACGGTATGAAGATTTCTCTCTGGACTAATCATAGAAATATAGAACTGTGGAGCTGGAAAGAACCCCAAGGGTAATCTAATCCAGGCTGCTGCCAATGTAGGAATTCACATCTAAAGCACCCCTGATAGATGTTTAAATGAAGAAGAGTCCCTCACATTCTAAGGTAGTCTCTTCCACTGTCTCTTAGAATAGATCTGTTAGGAAGAGAAAGTTCTTTCTAGTGTTTAGTTGGACTAAACCAAAATTTGTAAGCAGTGAGGTGCTTGTTTAAGAAGAATATTTTGCCTATGTTTGAGAAGTTTTAAGTAAATTTACTATCTCCTCAAGCATCTAAGAGTATTGGTTCAATAAAGCTATTTCCCAACCATAAAGCAAGATGTATGGTACTCATTCTATGATGGCTTCATGTGTATTTATCACATTTTTAGTATATAGCTGATTAAACTCTAAAAGGTTCCAAAGTATTTTGTGGTGTTTTGTTAGGTGTAAGTTACAAATAGCATTGGTATGGAATTGCAAATCTTAATTTATCATCTTTCAATAGAACATAGGTCTAAATAAGTGGGACAGAAAGCTTTTTATAAATTAAAAAAGTAGGTTCTTTAATATTATTCATTGATAAGTGTGTAAAAAGTAGTGGGCAAAAAAGTTTGTGTGCTAGTAAACATGTGGATTTATTTGAAAGGCCAGATTAGCAAATGACAAATTTAGGCAATTTTATGTACTATCCCTTGCAGTGCAGCATCCTTCATTTATCTGCAAATGAGAAGCTTAGAGAAATTTGCCTGTCAGTGGAGTTTAGTTGAAATCAGGTTCTAAGATTTCCAGTGAATTTTTTTTTAAAAAAAGAAATAAATAAGTCTGATAAATACATATTTCCTATAAGCCAAGTAATGTGTATGCTTTAGCTAAAAGATTTGAATTCATAAAGCAGCAAGGATTCTAGAGTGAAGCAGGGATGATTATGGTAATATTTTTGCACAGTATTTCCAACTGTTTAGCATGCTTTGCATGTATTGTCTAGGTGTTATTCATACAACTGTGCATATTAAGACAATGTTATCATCATCCATAGTGTAGTCAGTCTTCCAAAAACCAGGTAATATCCAGACATACTGGATTACAGCTCCCATCATGGATTTCTGGGGGATGGTGGGAGTTGTAGTGCTGTAGATATTGAGAGCAGCTTGAGAGCATTGCACAGGTGAGGGATTTACCTTTTTGGATTACAAATTAATAGATTGATAGTTCAGGCACCGTACCAGCAAGAGACATGGTTTTCCTTGCTGATTTTTAACTTTTTTGACTTTAGGGAACCCTTTTGCATCAATTTATCTGTTTAGAATTCCTGTGTATCTTACACAGAATTCACATATACGCTCTGCCCCTTCTGAACCCCTCCCCCCACGTAAAACAAAAAATGTAGGATCTCAAGTCCTGCATGCGCCCCCCTTTCATTCTATGGGGACTTGCTACCTGCATGACCTTGAGTCCACATATGATGCGAGTGCGCTGTATTATAGGAAACTGGGATGGAGTGTCATAGAGTGCTGACTGATTCATCATAGTGCAGTGATTTGAGCACTGGACCAGAGTTTGAATCCCTGTTTCAGCCCCAGAAACCTACTGGGTTACCTTGAGCAAGTCATTCTTTTTCAGCCTCAAAGGAAGGTAAAGGCAAACCCACTCTGAACAAATCTTGCCAAGGAATATTCTGTGAAAACTTTGCCTTAGGGTTGCCATAAAGTTGGAAGAGACTTGAAGGCACACAAGAGTGCTAACCAGGTAGTCTACTGTAGACTTACAGACAAGTAGATCAGTTGTCCTCCATTGTTCTTATCTACCTTGTTGTTGCTGTTGTTGTTAAGTTGACCTTGAGTCGACCTTGACTCATGGTGACCCTGTGGATGAGACATCTCCAAGACCCCCTATTCTCAACTGCTCTGCTCAGACCCTGCAGACTCAGTCCCGTGGCCTCTCTGATTGAGTTTAACCATCTGACATGTGGTCTCCTCCTTTTTCTGCTGCCCTGTACCTTTCCTAGTACAGTATTACTGTCTTTTCCACTGAGTCACACCTTCTCATAACGTGGCCAAAGTATGAAAGCTTCAATTTGATCATCATGCCTTTGAGGGACAGTTTGGGCTTGATCTGTTCTAGAAACCATTTGTTTGTCTTTTTGGCCTTCCACAGTATCCAAAGCCCTCTTCTCCAACATCACATCTCAAATGAGTTGATTTTCTTTCCATCAGATTTCTTAACTGTCCAGTTCTGACATCCGTGCATCATGATGGGGAATATGATGGCTTGGCCTATCCTCACATTGGTATTCAGATATATATTTATTCAGTTCTTTCATAGCTGCCCTTCCGAATCCTAGTCTTATAATTTAATGATTTGCAGTCACCATTCTGATCAATATTTGATCCAAGGTATATGAATACTTTGAAATTGAAATACATAGTCAAACTTAAACTAGTCAATCTACCTTGAGGGAGCTTTAATAAATATATCTGGAGCACACCTCTTGGTTTACAGCCTGAGCTATCTAACTAATCATGTTCACAGGAGAAAACTGAAGGGAAGTAGTGGAAGTGGCCTTTTTCCATGAACACCTGGAATCATTTGAAGTGGGTTGAGCTATTTCTCTCTGCTGAATTTATTTGCCCATGCAAACACTGTCAGTATAAAATATCTATTCTACCACAACCCCACCAAGCTGCAGTTTTTCTGCTCTGATCTTATTCCTGCATTGGTGTTATTCTTTATATATAAGAACTGTTTGCTTGAGTGTGCACATATGTTTGAACAAGATATCTGAAAGCTATCTTCCCCCGAGAGAGCTAGTGTGGTGTAGTGGTCTGAGTGCCGGACTACAACTGGAGACAGGGTTCAATTTCCTGCTTGGCCATGAAATCCACTGGGTGACCTTGGGCAAATCACACACTCTCAGCCTCAGGGCAAAACCCTCTGAACAAAGGCAATGGCAAAACCCTCTGAACAAATCTTGTAGAAACCCCATGATAGGGTCACGTTAGGGTTGCCTTAAGTTGGAAATAACTTGAAGGCTCACACACACACACACACAACCTGCTTTCATTATCAGATGGCTATCTCCACTTGGGGGAACATGAGTTTGCATAGACTTGAGTCTACTTTCTCAGATGCATTTGGAGAGGAAGTAGACTTAGGGGCGAAACAGACTGCTCCAAAACAGCAGCTTCTAGCTGCCTGGTACCCCGGATTGGAGCCATGGCCACCACACGCCACAGCTCCACTCTGACATGTTCCTGGTGCAAAAAGAAACAGCAGAAAGCTGTTCCTTTTTACACTGGAAAAAAGGCACCTCTGGCACTGCAGTGGCAGTTTTCCCGCATTTTGGTGACAAACACTGCAACGCTGCCCACCGCTGGGAAGCTGCCACATTTTGCTGGTGTGGTTAGCCCCTTAAGTCTAGGAAAGCTCATACTGCCAACTTCTTTCTTTCAGTGAGTCTCATAGGTGCAACAAGATCTCTCTACATACTGAAGGAAAAATGCTAGTTCATTTTGAGAGTTCCAGAGGCGCTACCAGATCTCTTGCCATTCTGATTTGAGATTAACTGAAAGAAAAAAGAGAGAGAGAGAGAAATCCAAATGCACCTGAGGAAGCAGACTTACGCCTAGGAAAGCTGATGCTGCCAACTTCTTTTTTTCAGTGAGTCTCAAAGGTGCTACAAGATCTCTCTACAGACTGATTCTACAGACTAACAAGGCTATGTCTTTGAATATGAAACTGAAGTTCAGCCTTGAGGACCTGCTCTGAGTTTTCTGAGTCAGGGGAACAAGTAGACGAGGACTTGAAGGTCCACAACACACAAATGTGCAGCCCTCTTCCCCTGAAACCATGCCTTATCCTGACCAGCCAGCCAGCCAAAGACTGTATAAACATTAAAAGAGGAACTGTGTCACTTGTTGAGTGAGCTAAGAGTCAGTTTCCTCCTCTCTGTGTCAAGAGGCGGGGAATGTGAAGGGGAGCCTGAGCTCTCCTCCATCTCCCCCTCCCTTCCCCTTATCATTAGCCATTAATTAGCCCCGAGGCAGGGCCGCCACGCACGCTACGTGAGGCGTGGGGTGGTTGCCCAGGCATTCCCCTCCCCAGACAATGTCCCTACATAACCCTCCTCCTTTTTTTTTAAACCCCACATTAATATGCAGCCTTTGCCTTATAAAGTCAAAATGCACAACACCTTCCGTGTGTGTGTGGGGGGGGGGGAGCCTGCCTTTTTGTGGGAGGAAGGAGTGCACCCTTGTGTGCTGTGTGGGCTTTGTGTGTGTATGTGGTGTTTCTGTGAGGGAGGGCCTCTACCTTTGCGCCGAGGGGGCCAAATCCCTTCTCCTCCAGCTCTCTTTCAGGCTTAAAAGAGGGACCCAAGTGGTTTGAGTTCTGGACTCCGACTCTGGAGAGGTCCAGGTTTGAGTCCCAGCTTGTGCTCTGGAAACCCACTGGGTAGTGACCTTGTTTAAATAAATATCCACACTCACAAGCTGACAATCCTTATATATCAACAAGAACACCAATAGAAATGAGCAGAAAACCTTCAGCTCAGTGGGTTAGTGTGGTAGGGTAGATATTTCATACTGACAATGCCTGCATGAGGTAAATAAATGCTGCAGAAAGAGAAAAATAGCTCAACCCACTTGAAATAATTCCAGGCATTCAAAAGGGGGTCACACTGTCTCAGCCTCACAGGATGGCCATTCAAGGGGGGGAAAGCCACTTCCACTAGTTCTTCTTTTTCCCCATTTTATTTTTATTAACAGTAGGGCTAATTAAAATAGATGACAAGTGTTACATTTTACTCCCACTATTTCCCTAGGGTTAGTCACATTCTCTCAGTCTCAAGCCTCAGAAGATGGCCATTCAAGGGGTGGAAGCCACTTTCACTATTTCTTCTTTTTTTTCCATTTTATTTTTATTAACAGCAGAGCTGATTTAGAAGGATGACAAGTGTTACATTTTAGTCCCTCCATTTCCCTGAGACAAGTCACACTGTCTCAGCCTCACAGGATGGCCATTCAAAGGGGGGTAGCCACCTCCTCGATTTCTTATTGTTTCCCATTTTATTTTTATTAACAGTGGGTCTAATAAAAATAGGTGACAAGTATTACATTTTACTCCCTGGGGCAAGTCACACTCTCTTGGCCTCAGCGGATGGCCATCCAAGGGGGAAAGAAAAAGCCACTTCCACTACTACTACTACTACTACTTTTCCATTTTATTTTTATTAACAGTGGGCTAATTAAAATAGGTGACAAGTGTTACATTTCACTTCCACTATTTCCTTTGGGCAAGCCACTCTCTCTCAGCTTCAGAGGATGCCCATGGCAAAGAGACAGACGGACACACACACAGCCCTCTGAAGAAACTTGCCAAGAAAACCCCAGTATAGTTTTGCCATATGTAAGTGGGAAACAACCTGAAGGCACCCAACAACAATGACAAGAGACCAGAAAGGCTGCTAATTTACTGCTTGCAGCTTTTTCCCCTCTTCCCTTTCTTCTTGGAAAGGGGAAAGGGTCCCCACTTTTTGGGGGGGGGCTGCCATGTCAACCCTTGCACCCCTCTTTATTCCCCTTTAAAAGCCCCCCAGAGGAAGCCCCTTTGTTTGGGCAAGGCTCATAGGAGGAGGAGGAGGAAAGAGGGCTTTGCAAGCGCCTGGCCTCGCCCTGCCATTGGCTGAGCCTCTTATTTTTGGAGCCTTTTTTTTGTTGTGTGTGTGTCTGTGTATTAATAATATGGAGAGGCATGCCCAGCACGTCCCTAGTCTTGGCAAGCAAGGCTTGCGTGTGCGCGCTGCTGCTGGTGGTGGTGATGGTGGTGGGACTGCTCCCGCTGGGTGCTCTTCCTCTTGCTCTGCTGCTGCTCCTCCTTTCCCCAAACACCATGACAATAATACCCCAAAGCAGCGTGAAGGAGTGCACACTGTGGAGGCTTCTCCGCAGAGGAAGCAAGATGGCTACCTTGTGGCTTTTGCTGTGAAGAATGCCGAGCCTTATTAAAACCCGACTTTGAAGTGGTGTGTTTTCCCCCCCTGTGGTTTCCTCCCCCTTCCCTGTTAACCCTCTTTCTCGTCTTTTCTCCTGTTTTTGTTCGCGCCCTCTAAAAGTCTCCCGCCTCAGTTCCATTTTTTTAAAGTTTTGCCAGAACTCTTCCCCCTCCCCTCCCAGCCTTTCCCATGAGTTGTTATTCTTTTTTTTTAAGTCTTTTTAAGTTGTCAAAGGGGAAAGGGAACGGGATGACACTGCTTTATTCATAAAGATTTAACCCCTGCATTTGCTGTCTTTCTCTAGGTGCTAACTGAAAACAAAAGGCCTCAGAAGAGGAAGCAAGAGTTCTAAAGGTAATTAATGGCTTGTTATGAATCATAGTACGGAAAGTGTGCAGCCCTTATTGATTACTGCTTCTTGTCCTGGCATAGGAAGTAAAAGAGAGGAATGCAGGAAGTGCTCCTTTCCAGATTGTAATATTTTGTGGGTAATGTTCTTAAAAAGGCTCATAAACAGGGTTGTTGTTGTTGTTGTCTTTTCCTTAACATTGGGTTAGCATGTTGTTGTAGAGCTTTGATTAGTTTATGTGCACTGATCTGGGTTTAAAATACCTAAGCACTACTCCTGCGACGTTGAAAATAACTGTGCCATTTTGAAGGCTGCGTCCCAAACCGCTGCAAATCCTGAAACAGGTTTGCATTCACTGCGAGTTCCTTCTAAGTAAATATGGCTCAGGTTTTGTTCCGAAAGTGACATTAATTTTCCAGCATGGTGTGTGTATGTGCTTGGTCTATCTGTGTGTGTCATGTGTGTATGTTGAAAATATAACTGTGATGCCTATTTGCATATTTAGTATGGGATGTTCAACTTTGTCCTCCCTATATGAATGCTGTGTGTTCTATAAAAATGGCACATTTCAGACAAATATGATTTGAGATTGGGAAGTCGTGTTCGGAAATGAGGTATGTTTTTCCCCTAATATATGCTTGTTCAGCTATGTATATATAAAACTTATTGGAATATTTTAAACTCACGGGTTTGGGGGAACCGGTTGCTGTGGCGAAAGCGCAGGGGGCAGAAAGCCCTCATGTGCCCATTCAGTGTTTCTTGTACAAATGCAAGTGGCCCTTTAAACTAGCTACCCTGTTCTCTTCAGTGAGTCAGGGAATTCCGGGGCAGTCAGAGGAAATCCCTGTTTACGATGGGAATCCCCATTCCATAGCAGAGAATAGGCCCCTCCACATGAGACTTGCTCCATGTGTCATTGGACCGCCCAGAGCTCGGATCAGCTGGTGTGTTCACTGTCAGGATTCTTGATGCACTTTGGGCATAAGTGACATATTGTAGTGGGTGTTTGCCTGCGACTGTGGCGTAAACAGTCGTGTAGCGTAGCGAAGCGGTGGTGTACTACTATGAGCTTAGCTGGGGCACCACTTTTATGTCCTAGGTCCTCGGTGGAAATTGGTACGTGTGTTGTTTTGTGGTAAGTCGTACTTGGCATTATTTGCTGGCCATACGCGCGCAATTGTTTAATAAAGGGATATATCATTAGGTAGAACAGTAACATAGGAGGATAACTATTTATAAAAAAAATAAATGTGTTCTTTAAATATTATGGTTAGATTTAGAGAAAATTAAAATACTTTTATTCCCTAAACATGGTGGGAATAAACTGCCAACTTAGAATCATAGAATCGTAGAGTTGGAAGAGACCACTCTTGTAGTAAATAATAGGAGAACTTACTTATGAGTAGCATTCTCACGATTGCATTGAATGTGTTACGGCTGAATTTGCATGAGAATCGTGCGGTGCATGGTGTAATTTTTTTAATGGAACCAGCCATGACCCAACCATGTTGCCTTCCTAGTTGTGAGCATTGTAAGTTCTTGCTCTTGAATCTTGGATACCTGATTGATTTTTATATAGTGTGAATAATGTAACTCCTTTAGAACTGAATTTTTTGAAACTAGTGTTCCTGCTTTGCAACAATGTTATAGATGAACAAATGCCAATTTAGAATATGGGTCTACTCTGCTGGTTAACATCTTACAAGAAATGATGTTGAAGGAGGAGGTAGTGAGCAGCTAACACTTGAAACCCCATTTGGCCACCATTTAATAGGAATGTCTTGCAAGTTTCTCAGTCAGCTCCACACTTGCTCTTACTTTGTTTCTTGCTCATTTCTTGGGTTGTGCTGTTTGTGCCTTGGCATGATGGAAGAAGTTTGTAAATGGCAGAAATAGCTGAAGGCTGTTGAAATAGCATCTAGTTTTAAGTGATATAATAACTTGCTGGGTGCCATTAAGTCTTGTATGTTGTAAAAGTCCAAAATTATGTTTATGGCGCCACCACAGTGTAGAATTAATGCAGTATGACATTGCTTTAACTGTCATGGTTCCATCCTATGGAATCCTTGGATTTGTAGCGTGTGTGCCAAAACTCTTTGATGAAAAAGCTAACAACTCACAAAACTACGAATCCAAGAATTCCATGTCATTGAGCGATGGCATTTAAAATAGTGGTCAAACTGCATTATTTCTGCATTATAGATAAAGCCCCCATTACTAGTACCTTTTCACTGAGCCATGGGTTCATTTTTTTATAACTTAGCCACATAAGACAGGCCAAATTAAAGCTGCTTTGGGGTCACTTTGGAGGTATGCCGTTTTAAATGTGCATGCATCCTAAGAGTCCAGAAGCCACGCCAAAGCACGATCTAGTCCTAAGAACTGGACACAGCTTTGGCGCAGCTCCCAAACTCTTAGGACGCATGCATCATTTAAACAGCATACCTCCAAGTGGCCCAAAGCAGTTTTATTTTGGCAGTCTGTATGGGGGCCTTAGTTTTCTTTGCTCTTTTGTTTTGGCCACACAATAAGTATGATTATCCCCCCCTGTTTTTTATGATCACCCCCCCCTGTTTGTTTTTTTTTAACTGTACAGAAATAAAATGGTGGAGTCTTCCTGGTGCTCATGCTGTTTATCTGCATGTTTGGTTTTGTGCTGAGGTTTGGAAAGCACCACACTTTCGTGTCAAGAAAATGGATTTGTGTCTCCTTCTGTGGACTGGGACAATCTGGAAAATCTGCATCTCCCCACTGCAGGATGTGAGGGCAAGGTGCCAACGTCTGTAGACCATAACCTGGACCTAACTTGGAAAGTTTACGTTTATGGCAAATGAATATGAGATATGCCTGAAGTCATCTGTAACTGAGTGGGGGTAGGGTTGATGACTCTGCGGCAACACTAGAGAATGTTACTCAGAACACGGATTTTGCACGGGGTGGAAATGGCACTTGAAGTTTTCTATGCAACTCATTGGGGTGCCATTTACTTAGCCAGGAAAAGATCCTGAAACACCTTGGGTATTTATTAGTTATTTTTTTTTAGAAGTTTACTGGATTTTCAGGTTAGCCCTACAGACTCGTCTTGCATTTTTCAATTGTACCACCCCCCCCGATGCTCAAAACCTTTGGCCCTTAAATGTCATTTGGATTTTTAAACTCCCAGAGGTTTCCCATCAGCCAAGGTGAATGCACATGGGGTCCAGAAGAAGTGACACCCCAGATATTTAGAAGATCAAGGCTGCAGCACACAGTACAGGAGTAGTTCCTCCCATTGCAATATGTGATCCAGATGAACTAGATTAGCTGTGGGAGATCATGGAGGAAAAATCTGAGATTGGATTTTGCCTAGGCTCTTTGTTTGAGGAGGTTTTTGCTGAAAGAATCGTTGAGGAGATCTTGCACCTTCCTGTGGCCCAGGGACAGTTGCTTTTGTAGAACCAATAGGTCGCCCGTAACTTTACGGTCGTTGTGGGCGACATGACTGGAGTGACCAAGTCTTCCAGAGAATGAGAAGACAGACTCCAGCAGGTGTTTGGCTTAGGAGCAAGGTCAGCCCATTTAAACCTTGAAGGGATTTGTGTTTCTGGGAAGGCAGATAATTTGTGTTTTGGCCTGCAGATGTGTTTACACTTGATTTGGGACTGATTAACGAGACTAAGGAATGGTTTAGAAAAAATAATCTGAATGGTTTTTTTCTTTCATGCAGGAGAAAAGTGAGTCAATGGTTGAATTCTGAATAGAAATTAATCTCGGTTCTGTGGACACATTAATGTTGTGTTGGATTTAGACAAAGGGGCACAACCTAAACTTACTATTGACTCATTTACTTGTTACGTAGAATTAAGGCCATCTTTGCAGTCCTTCCCCACACAATACCTTACCCCAAGTCTGAACCTCCTAGGCTCAACGCAGAATGATAAGTGATTCTGCTTGAGTGTTTGGAAGACCATTTGCGATTCCTGGGAGTGTCCGCGGGCGGGGGGGCTAAACTGTGCTGTTAGGAGGAAAAATGCATTGGCAGTGTGCATGGAATATTTGAAAAGTGTAGGAAAAATACATTTCATACCATTTTTTTAAAAAGTGCACAAGAACACACATAGACACAACCATGTTCCCCGGTGGGTGTGTGTGTGTGATGTGTGTGTGTGTGTGTATGTACAGCTTCTCCAGAAATAGAACTGGAAGGCGGGAGAAGGAAGGTTTTAAGGAATCAAAACAGATTGGACCATCTTTAAGCCAGAGGACTGTCAAATCAAGTTGACATGTTCTTGGGTGGGGCTTCAGTGGGACATGCATAAGCATTGCTGTGTTCACAAATACAATTGAGGACAAATTTGAATACTCTTTACAATGAACACGCTCGTTCCATTTGAAAATACATATTGAAGGTAAAAAGCATTATGTCCTACACACATTTGTTTCTAAAAGTTTAGAAGTGCCCATCTTAAGATGTCATCACAGTGTTTTGGGTCCTCATCTACCTCACCCAGATCCCCCTTACCGCGTGTTCATTTTTTAAAAGTTTTTTTCGGGGGGGACATGTGGTTTCCTCTCTACAAATAACGAAATGATAAGCAGTGGGTACCATCGGATAAAAACGAAATACCCAGGGTAAGAAATTTTCGTGAGACGAAAAAATCCCCATAGGAATTATTGGTTTCGGGTTACGAATGTTTTTTTTTTCGGGTTACGAAAACTTTTGGGCCTTTTATCTTTCGGCTTTTTTTTTTTTTTCGCACGTAATCCGTGCGCTTGTCCAATTTTCCCCAACTTTGGTGCTTTTTTCGGCTTTTTCTTTTTCCGCAGGAATCGCGGCTTTCATTTCCACCTCGTCCCCATTTTTTCGCGTAACGAAGCGTTTCGGTTCAGAACGGTGCCACGGAACGAATTAAAGTTCGTACCCAGGCACCACGTTCTATCATTAGATTTGATAGATTCTATTGCTTTCCACCTAATTCCAATTCCCGGTTGTGAAAAGCTGTAGGACAGGCCTGGATTGGATATGTGCTAACCTAGTGCCATGGCTACGAGGCTGTCTGAATAAGAATACGTCGGTTACGATACACTCGCATCTATACCAATGGGAACTGGTCTGCGATAACGCCTACGATTCAAGCAATTAGAGGCAGGAATGGAAGGGTTACGGCTATGATTTTATAGCCATCCTTGACATTGGCTGAGCTGGTGGAGTGTATGGAGAGTTTTAGTTCTTACATCTTAAGGGCAATAGGTTTGCAAACCCCTGGGTTTAGAGGATCAAAAAGAGATTTGATTCTTACAAAAGAAAAAAAAATATGTAAGCCCATTGTTTGAGCAAACTTTGAGGCAAGCAATCATGTTTTTTGAGTTGGGAAAGAGGGCGATTAGATTTGTACTCTGTACTTACTAACGACGTACTAATCTTTTTTGTACTAAAAAGTGGAAATCCCAGCAAGAGGAGATCCACATCTGTCCAGCAATAGTGGTAAGCAGGGGTGCTTTGATTTAAATGTGGGTAATAATCGTTTTGTCTAAAATAGTTCAGTGGTTAAATTATTTAAAATACAGTTTAAATCAACTGGTAAGGAAGTTTCTGTTAATCAATCTTCAATACAAGTTTCTCTTGTTTAATAATATAAAAGACATGTCAGAGATAATAGTGTTCATTAAACGCAGATGTAAACTATTCCATTATTCTGCGTTGTTTCACATTAAGTTTCAAATTTTCAACAAAATGGGACACTTAACTTTTATGTCTAACGCCTCTTTCTTTCTTGTTAATAGGCTACTAACTGCATGTCCCTCAAATTCATATTTAATTGACTTTTATCTAATCTTTGCACTTAGAGAGAGGCAAGAACCCAGTAAGAGATAGAAGGAAAAGTTTCCTGTAAGCAGTCACCTAGCAGAATAGAGACCAATCAAATTATCTCCCATTTCCATCAACAGAGTTGACATATTCATAGAAACTAAGTTAGAAGAGTTGTAAGAATTTTATTTAGTATGATATCTCTTATTATGATTCTTGGCTCTTGTTGCAATGCATTGTTTCCAGAAAAAATTGAAATCTGGATTTCATTTTTTAAAAAATCTGTTTTCATTACCCTGATGAATACAAAAGAGACAATAAAAACTGTTGGGCTTGGTACAGAAGTGTATTTTTTAAGAATAGGAATCATTAACCAAGTGTATTTCTCAAAAGTGACTAAGAGTAAGGGTGGGGAGTAGATAATGTATCAGCATATATTATACAGTATAAGGGTACCACCAAGGAGTTTCAGTTTAGCTTTTATTCGTGGATAATCTCGAAGGAATTATGCAACTTCTCTAAGAAGGAACTGATGGATGTGTGGGGCTAAAAGATCAAAATAAAAGTTTTGTGTCAGAAGGTGAATCAGAGGGCCATGAATTCAAATATGAGATAGATATCGAATGCATGGCAATGTTTGCACTGTAGAAATGTTGTAAAGAGGAGTTAACAGTCAGACTTAAGCGAATCTTGTTTTCCAGTTTTTTTTCCACCCGTAAAGTTATTGTCTTATGTTGTTGCTCTGTGTTGTTTTCCTTCATCTGGTTTCCTGATTTAGGGTGACCCGAACAGCAACCGAGCACAGGGGTTTCAGAGCAAGATTTCTTTGCTTCAGAGGGGGGTTTTCATTTCCTCATGAGCAGAAAAAACATGGCAGCCAATAGGTCTCCATAGCCCAGTGAGGGATTTGAACACGGGTCTCCAGGTTTTGTAGTTCCAATGCGCAAACCACTCAAACACCACTCGGGTTCTAAGCGTTGTAATGTTACATACAAATTTAGAATGATCACGTATTGACTGAGAGAGAGAACATAGCTGTAGAGATCTCAGGCACACACATACTCATTCGTAACAGGATCAGAGACCCTGCCAAAGTCATGTACTTTTTCAGTTTCACTTGTTTGCTCAAAACAAGATACAGTGGAGTGCAGAAACCCTTTTTAGAAGGAGAATTAAAGCCCATAAATCCTCCAGAAAGTGTGGCTCTCCTTTTCAAACAGGACACACACTTCCTGCTTTTAAGGCCAACAGAGTAGTTACAAAGTACTTCTCACCACTGAATTCTAGTGGCAGGCAGAAGCAGTGGTGTCTTGGAGTCCATGACAATTTCTGGTCATGGGAAGACACCTGGGCCCATCCAAATTCCTGGGATTTGTGTATAATGTTCATAGAGGCTACATATGTTTTGTTATGGATCCAACCCATGGTAAATTTTCCTTTCACGCTTCCGCATCATAGATTAGGGCAGGCATTGAGTTCACACATTTGTCCTTCCTTGTTTGATCCTTCACTCCTTTTGCATTCTTTTAGCGGTTGGAACTTGTAATGCAAGATCTACTCGGATAATAGGAAGACGAACCCTATATAAAAGGCTTGGACTGTCTGTATGCCTGTACATAAGAGATGAAAGGGTAGGAGCATAAAGGACAAGTTATGTGTGAGGCAAGAGGAGAAGGAAAGCCCAGACAGGTTGTCCAAAACTATACAAGGTAGTTTTAATATATAATTTGAGGTCATGCATATGTTCTTTAGTGTCTTGTTTCCATCACTCGTTAGTTAACATATACAGTTGCTTGATGTAAATAGTACCTGAACTTGAAACTTTTTTTGCCTGATATTAAAACGTGCAATATATGAATTTGTGAAAAACACAGAGTAAAAAGGCCGATGCCCCCCAGATGTGTGTGGACTCACCAGGAATCGAGGCATTTTAGTTTGCATCATCTGAATGGTATCAGATTGAAGAGGCGGGTAACACTATGCACCTGACCTTGAATTCCAACATCTCTCTGACAATATGCTCAGAGCGTAATTGGAAGGAAAGTGATATTGTCCTCAATCTTATATTGGACTGCGTCCAGTATTTGGTGGAGGTTAAGAAGAGGCTGTTGGGTGTCTGCAGAAAGCAAACTGCATCCCAAAACTGTCACTAGGCCACTTTAATATATCTGAGCTTGGGGAAACTGGAATTCAATGTCAGAAGGCACAGGGATCATAGAACAGATGTTCCGATGAGACAGAGCTGATAATAACTGTTATATTAACAAGGAGCCAGAGGCAAACGCACAGAAAAGGTGGACTTGAACCTGCTTTTTCTGAAAGCGGCGCAAACACGCGGTTTCACAGCCGGCTCCCAATGTAGGCCAAAATATCACAGGCTGACCCACGGCATGGCATCAAGCCATGTTGTCGGGGTAATTTTGTTTTGTTACCGGCACCAATCCCCACCATGCATCACACCCATTGCATAACCACCACCTGTGACTTCCAAGTTCCTCCCAAATTCAGCAGAATACCATCCCATTGCATAGTCGGGCCCTTTGTAAATTGGCCACATAGTCCGCGCAGGCGATGCTCCACCGGTGCAGGCAAGAAGAGTGCAAGTGATAATCAGTCAAAGCAAAATTAACAGAGGCCCTATAAAGCACCCTTACTCCCCTCACCCCAATGCCCGCCATTGTCCTGGGTGTTGTGTATAATGTATTACAGCCCATTGGAGTTGTCGCATTTTCACCTTTTGCCTTTGCATAGCCCCGCACTGGCTGTTTATAGCAGACCCAGAATGCACATTTGTCTGAGCTAAAAGCGGGAAGTATTCCGCTTCTTTGTTCCAGTTTTGTGGCTCTGAAGCATGGGCTTCATTTACTTTCAACCCACGTTGGAACATTCATCATATAAATATGCCTGCCTTCAAAGCAGCTAGAAGCTTGGTTTTTTGCCTGTATGCTTCCATCCCCATGTTCCTTAATGAAGTACTTTTGGAACTAATAGGCAGGAAGATGGTATATTACCAAAAAACCAAAACATAGACATGTGGTGAAATAATGTACTTTTTACAAAATTTTTAATGAGTAGAATTTACCTGCTACTTTTGGAATGTTTCTTTAGAATTCCTAAAAAAATCATAGAGTTGGAAGAGACGCATACGGACCATCCAGTCAATCCCCCCTTGCCTGCAGAATTCAAGGACCCCCAACGATGGCCATCCAGCATCTGTTTAAAAAAAAACCGCTCCAAAGAAGTAGAAACTCCACGGCACTCTGAACACAGTTTCGAAATGTTGGACTGTCAGTAAGTTCTTAATGTTTAAGAAATCTTTTTTCCTTGTAGTTTGAACGCATTGCGATGGGTCCTATTCTTCTGGAGCTTCCAGGGAAAAAATTTGCTCCATATGCAGTTAAATCCCCTTCACAAATTTAAACAGGACTAGCATATCACCGAGTCTTAAAACCATCTCTTTCCGCAGCTAAACATACACAGCTCCCTCATTAACTCCTCATAAGGCATGTTTGTCAGGCCCTTCCTCATTTTGGTTACCCGCCTCTGGAAACACTCCACCTTGATTGTATGGCCCAAACTGGGGTGGATCCAGTGAGGCTTGACCAAAAAAGCAGAATATAATGGCAATATTTATCCC
Source organism: Sceloporus undulatus (assembly GCF_019175285.1). Taxonomy (NCBI): domain Eukaryota; kingdom Metazoa; phylum Chordata; class Lepidosauria; order Squamata; family Phrynosomatidae; genus Sceloporus; species Sceloporus undulatus. Next base: position 169,146,955 of record NC_056524.1, read on the forward strand.
TCCCTTGAGCTAGACACTATACGTCTGTTCATGCAGCCTAAAATATACTGGCAGTTTTAGCTTCGGCAATCACAACTGTTGACTCATGTGTCAATTTGTGGTCTACGAGGACTCCTAGATTCTTTCCACATTACTGTTATCAATCCATGTGGTCCCCCCATCCTATATCTGTGGCATTTATTTTTTTCCTTCTAAGTGTAGTACATGGCCATTTCTCCTGTTGAAATTCATTTTGTTAGTTTTGGCCCAGCTTTCTAATCTATGAAGGTCATTGAGAATTTTGATCTTTCTTCGTTGGGTGTTACTACTCCTAATTTGGATCATCTGCAATTTGATAAGCAGACTCGTCTATTCCTATCATCCAACCATTAAGAAAGAGTGTTAGAATAGCCCTGGGCCCAGGACAGCAACATATGGCAGCCCTGCTGGTCGATTCTTTCCAGATGAAGCGAGCCATTGTTGAGTACGCTTTGAGTTTGGTCAACCAACTTACAAACCATTTAACATTTGCATTGGGTTTAGCCCATATTTTACTACTTGTTTGCAAGATATCAGGGGGGACTTTATAAAAAAAAGGCCTTACTGAATCAAATATATGCTAGATCCCAGATTCCTTCATCTCCAAACGGGTAATTTTATGAAAAATAGAATCAGATTAAGTCTGGCATGACATGGTTTTCGCAGAAACGCCATGTTGCTTTTGTGGTTGCCATTTCCTTTCGAGAATCTTGCAGACTGCCTGTTTAATGGTCTGCTGGTATTGATGAAGTGCAGGCTAACGGCAGGTGGTAAATTTGTTGCCCGCCCTGATTTTAAGAGGGTGACAGACAGTTGTGCCTTCATCCAGGCTGCGGGACTGTCTCCTGTTCTCCAGAAGTCTCAAAGCTTAATTTGCCAATGTGCTCTGAGATAGACTTCGGCAGTTCTGTTAATACCCTTGGATGTAAGTCCCAATTTGGACGGGGAAGACTTTAATTTCATTTAGAATACCAGGTATTCCTGTACTGACCGGTCTTTACTATTCTGTGCTGCATTTCCCCTATTGTATCCTCTCTCATTTTCCTTAGGTTGAGCACGCTTTTCTTGTGTGAGAAGACTGAGGCAAAATGTGTGGACTTAAGTTCTCGAGCCTTATTTACTCGTTGCCTGCTGATTAGCATTTCACAACAACAAGCTTACTCCAAAGCTGTGGGCGCGGCTATTTATTCGGTGTCTTCCGTTTTGCGGTAACAAACGAGAGAAGCCCAAAAGAGGCTTTTGGTTGTTTCTTAAACGACAACATGATACAAGAGGGGCCTGGAGCTCAGGCTGGCAACTGAGCTTTACATAGCACTATAATGCCGTCCAATACATCTCCCCCAGAGCGCCCCTTTCCTATCTCCCTATCCTCCCTAGAAGGAGCAGATATGCGATAGTCCATAGCATAAAATACCTTCACTAACCATAGGAGATTTAGAATGTTTTTAAAATTGTAAATGTTAAAATTAATAGAAAAAAGAAAAAATAAAATGTCAAAAACAATAATTGAAAATTAAAAGAATCAAAACCATTACAGACTGAGTCTCATCTTTGCAAAATGCGGTTTGTGGGGTGGTACACAAAAGTAGTATTTAGGTTTGGATTTTATGTTTTAGTGTTCTCGATTTTGGATATTTTGTTGTGTTGCGCGTATGTCATTTTTGAGTAGATGGAAAACCCGAAGGCGAACCCTAATCATTAAGGTGGTTTTCTTGGGCAAGATTTGTTCCAGGAGGAGGTTTGCAGCTGTTGCTGCCGCGGAAGTTGAGGAGAGGGTGACCTTGCCCAGGCACCCAGTGGGTTTACAGGGCCCAAGGGCCTCCCGCGCAGTGTGGAGTACATCCTGCTGAGCGGGCGACCACGCGCACGGAACACCGTGAGCCAGCCGCGGACCCACAAACAACCAATTCTAACTTCACCATTGGGTCCACCACAGCGGGGGGGAGCCCCAAATCAGGTCCCCTGCTGTTCAACTGTGTAGAAACGGAAGCATCCATGCCACCAACGGAAAAAAAACAAAAAAGAAACATTGCGGCGCAAATCCACGGACACTAAAAAAACAGCGAACATATCTCAGAACAGGGGGTCCAGGACCAAGGAGGACCGGGGAACCCCCACCCGAGGTGTGGTGTAACACCCATCCCATCGAGCTCTCTACTCAACTCCGGCAACCAAAGGGCAAGTATAATTCTTTGACGTCCCCATGGAGCACCGCACCATTACCCTTCGGCCTCGTGCTGCTATTCGAGGCATGCCACTGAACGAGGGGTTTCATTAACAACCAACCCGAGTCCAGCCACCAGAGCCAGCATCACCGCTTCCATTAACTCTAGATTTGCGCTGAAGCCTTTCCTCTGCACCGCCAGTAACGCCACCTGGGGACCGCCTCACCCAAGCATCAGCCCCAGGAGCAACTCCATCAAACGGGACCGCTCACCACCGGCTTAGATAGCCCCTCCATACCACAAGTATAGCAAGTTCAGGGCCACTCGCGAGGGTCCCCATCGCGCGGGGCGGGCCTTTCCTGGTTTGGTGGGACTCAACCCCAGCTTTGCTCTCCACTGTTCGGGACCCAAAGAGGGGATAAAAGCCGCATCCCATGCCTTCCTTCTCTTCTTTTCCCACGGTCGCGTTCCTCTGCCTCGTCGGGCAAACAAAAACTCGCGAAGCAAAAACGAACTCGCCTACCCAACGGCCCGTGACAGACACGGACGTGACGCCCCATTTCCGAATCCACAAGGCCCCTCTGACGCCCGCTCGCTGAGACAAAGGAGTCCATGAGGGGCCATGGCCTCATCTGAAAGACTTTAGAAGTGGATGACACAAGCGAGAAACCGCAATCCAATTCCGAGCAGGGAGGGATACTTGGCAAAGCGAGTACAAACTGTTCCACGAGAACGCACTCCGTCACCATCGCCTTGGGTACTGAGCAACTGCCAGCTTAAGCCGAAAAGCCATGTCATTGGGCTCTTAACGCGCTGGCCCCCAGGGTCCGTAGGTGTAAGCCCCTACCACCGTTTGCCACTAATTAACGGCACTCCCGTAAGCGGCACCGGTAGAGTCTCCTCGGAGTTGTTGATGAGATGGGTGGTAACAATCACCTCTTTAAACCTTCTCCATAACTTTTCGGCCGTTCCTTGGTAGAAAGGGTGTCTGACACGCCTCGCCATGCGCTGGGCCAGTCAGACAAGGGGCGAGGATTAGGGCCCATTGTTACCCCGAGAGGCCAGCGAGCATGCCGGACGGCGAGCTACGCTGCTCAAAAGTGTTCAAGAAAGCCTCCACAGCATCTTGTGGGGCCGCCGATTTCATTCAGCTTTCCAGTGGGTTCACACCCACCGTCCACAATGGCCGCAACTTTGCCGCTGTCCCCGCTGTACCCGGGGGTTCGCTCAGCAACTCAGTCAGCACCATGGCCAAAGAAACCCCGGATCCCTGTAGCGACGTTGTTTACGCCACATAGAGTTTGATTCCACAAACTTGTAACATGGTGCTGCCGACACCTGCTTGCAATTAACTGCTTTTGCTGTTCCATGAACCATGCAAATAGCTGTTCCTGATATTTGGTGGGAGGAGGCCCCACGGCCAGTATTGTGGGTGGTGCCCGCATTCTCCACCAATGTGGGAGGGGGTGTGTTGCGTCCCTGAGGACATCTCGTAGCCCACAACATGTCTCTCCTGGGTAAGTTATCAAATTCCCCAAAAGAAAAATGGATGTACACAATAGTCAGCTGAGGATGCTTTAAAACTTTACATTAAACACAACTTAATAAACTTGGAACACAACAACGGCCCAACTTCTCAGGCCGCGGTTACTTCACAACGCAGTCCTTTCTTCCCCCAATCTCTATTGCGTTCAGATCGATCAAGGGGATGGCTGTCTCCACAACGCGGGCCTCCCATGAGACTAATCTCTAACGGGCTCCTGCCGTGTCAGCCTTCTCTTGCAACTCTGCTGCCCGGGCCTGTTGCTCCGGCAACTGCATCACCGCTGGGGTCCCACCATTTCACACCGCTATTGAGACTGGTGCTTGCCTCCGCCAGCTCCCTCAGGGGATGACCGGAAAGTCCTGTCCCCTTTGGGAGCCGGGCAAGCACTAACCTCTGTACGAGGCCCAACTCTAAATTAACAAACTATGGTCTGACCCTGCCAGGGTTAGGAAGGCAGCCCCCCATCCTGGGCCTGCTGACCAATGCTCACTTCTCACCTGCTACAAACAACAGCCGCCTTTGGCTTCGCACGTCCCAGTATTCCCGGGTTCCCGGCCCCAATCCTGCTCCCCATGCCCCCACCAACCTGTCCCTCAACCTTTATCCCGCCCCCAGCTGGGTGGGGACTCTCGCCGTGCCCATTCCTTCGGGCGGCAGCTGGGTGGCGCTACGAAGCTATCCCCCGATCTGCCTGCCTGGTCTTGGATCACTTCGTCCCGTCTCAACTCTCCCGGCATGCCTGTCCGCCACCATGGTCTACAGAGTATATTGTATGTATAGATAATTTAAATGAATATGTATAAAACATATATATATCATAGATAAATGTGATAATCTTGGAAGATGGGATACCCAAATAAAATCTATTTAGTGTTTGTATAATACACCTTCACACATATTAGCCCCGGAAGAAGAATTATATACTTATTATGATTATTATATTAGTAGATGCATGGAAACAAAGTTTGTGGAACACGGAACCGGACCATAAAGCAAAAGGTGTCTGGTGTCCTCAGCCAAACCCATGGGACAGTTACTGAAGATTTGGAATAGTTCAGATTTTGGAAATTCTGGGATAAAGGGATAGCACAACACTGTATATGTTTGAACGCACTAGAATTAACAATCTTTGGAAAGCAAACGCGAAGCATCACGTTGCAAGCTTCCTTATTTCCTGAAATACAAATATTTTGTACGGTTTTGAATGGCATTAGGCACAGTTATGATAAACAGTTGGCACCTCAGGTATCTATGGCTGTGGCCTAACCAGCCTGCGATTTAAGCATCACACGATGGCAAAAAGCCTGCATTGTCCCAATGGAAGCCTGTATTTGTGGCGTGCCACAATTAGGGACAATCTCTGTTGTCTGTGACAACGTTGCACAAGGCGGCACCTCCATAAGTTCTGTTGTCTCAGTGTGGTGTGGGACTCTATCACTCGCACACGCCACTACAGAACAATAGAGGTGGTTCCTGAGGTGGCTGCCGCCCAGCAAGTCTAACAAAAACAACATGTTGTAAAACATGGGATGATCTTATACACTTTCCAGTATACTATAAACATAAGCCAGCACAATTTTGAAGCATCCCACATGTGCAACCAATTTTGCCATGAGTTCTAGGAAGTTGAGTTTACTTATTGCTTGAAGGTTGATTAGCTTCCTGTTCACCAGAGAAACAACTACAGGGCTTTATCGGTTGGGCAAAGACCCAGTTTACGCTTCTGGGTTCAGTTTTGGGATCTAGGATGCTCCCAGATGTTATCATAGCTAAATCACCACTGATCTAGGTGGGATGGCTGCTCCCGGATGCCAGTCCCGGGTCGAACTCTTGCCAGACCATCACTTTTTTCAAAGCCATGGAGCTTTCTGACTTTACAAAAATTGGCTGGCTGAGCAAGGCTCAATCTGGGCTTGCATCGCGGTGGGGGATCTCACCTGGATCGGTGGCAATTGAGCATTATGATAACATCTGGGGGCATCCTAGATCCAGAATTGAAGCCAGAAAAAGGTAAGACACGCTTATTTGCCCAAGCAATCAGCTTCTAGCTTAGTGCCCAAGAGACTCAACCCAAAAGTGTGGGTTGTGGCTTTATTATTATGGCAATATGCAAAGAAGGAGGTGGGTAATAAAAATCAATCAGACATAGACTTCGTGCAGGAACTCCTTGGGACTAGCACTACAATAAAAAACCTGCTTATTCCATGGCAAGAGCTTTCCATTTTTTTGGTTGTCTAGTTTTCCATTGCAATATGGCTGCGAGTATGGTTTTTGACATAATACTTCTTTGGAATTGGGGGAGAGGGGTTGATATACTGAACTTTATTGTTTTGAAAGCACAAATTTTAACTCATGTGATCTGATGAATTTTTAATGCATATTGTCCATTGTACATGCTCACATGAAAATATTCTTGGTTAAGTATATTTGGCAGCGTCAACAATTGAAAAAGAATGGTAGTACGTATTGTAGAAACCATTTATGATGTGACCCAGTTTTCTAGTGACCCTTGGTTTTAAACAACCATGTTGCTTCCTGCTTTGTAGTTTGGGCTGAAACTATGTAGGTTGGGAGTCAGTAAATTATTACTGGGCTTTTAAAAAGTATTAATATTTTCTCACCCTCCTTTTTGGAGGAGGATTATGCAGTAACTTTAAGAAGTGGAGTTTTGACGACTCAAAACAAATTGGCTTAGGTTGGACATCATGATTAAAATGTAGTTTGTCAGAGAATGAGACTTTACCCCTCTTGTAGACTTAGACACCTGTCTCCTTTACCTACCCACGTAGCCATAAGGTGGAGGTTGGAACTTTTCCCTTCATTTTGATTCCTGTACTTCTGGATCATCCAAGGCTGGATAAATTCTGGTTAATTTAGTGTTGTGGTTTGTTTGAAGCAATCCAGCCTTGGGTTGAAGGTGGTTTGTTGAAACAAACCATAATTTCTTGTGCTTTATATCATTCAGATGTAACACCAAATTTTAAATTGGAAGCAAAGCCTCCTAGTCGCCTTTGGCTTGCTGGAAAAAGAGAGAAATGTAGGAGTGTGCGCAAGCTGTTAATGGGAGAGTAAAATAATAATAATAATAATAATAATATTATTATTATTATTATATTAATTTATTTTTATTTATTTCTATCCGCTTTAAGCTTTCTCTTGTCACCAATAAATCATGTTTATCATAATATTGTGCTGTTATTGACTTGGAAAAGGTAAGATTAGCCCTACTGGTTACATGTTTGTGATACTGTATTTGAAAAGAGAGGAAAAAAAGGTTAATTGACACCTTTGCATAGCACTTTGGACATAAGCAGTGTTTAAAACTGCTGTGTCTCTCCCACCACTACCATATCACCAAGATGTTCCATTTTCCATTACAATTACCAGATGCCATTGCATAAAGATAATAAATAACATTCATGGATTTGGGGGGCTTTTAACAACACAGAAACCAACCTTGTATTTTGTGATACTAAACTTCCTTCTTTGTGTTCTGTTACCCATCTAGTTTGTGTGAGCCTTTTCGTTTTCTCTTCTCCTTGGAATTAAAAATGTTATCAAGTGTCTAGGACACCAATTGCAAAAATAGATATGTAGAGCTTTGTAGAGCTTATTTTGTTGTTGTGTGTGCCTTCAAGTTGCTTCTGACTTATGGTGACCCAAGGTGACCCATTCATGGGTTGTTATTCACAAGATTTGTTTGGGAGGTTCCTTTGCTTCTTTCTGAGGCTAAGAGAGTATGGCTTGCCTAAAGTCACCCAGTGGGTTGCCTTGGATGTGTGAGGGATTCAAACCCTAGTTTCCAGAGTTGTAGTTCAACTCTCAAACAACTAGACCATATCAGCTCCCATAGATCTTAAACTTCCCTAACAGTTGTCAGTGTGTAGTTTCGATCATAAGACTACCTGGGGATCCTGGTTTGTTCTCCCCTCTGTAAAACCAAGTAGGGGTTTTCATGACATAGAAACTTAGTTTATTTGGGAGAAAAACTAGGATACTTAGTTTGGGTGATGCCCTGAAAAAACAAAACAACTTGCGCTTTGTTTAGCCAGTATATACTAGTGAGGAAGGATCAAGTGGGAGCAAATGCACGGTGCATTATACAGCTTATGCATCATTGGCCAGGTTCTAATTATTGTTTTATATATGCATGGCCTCTTGGTGTGTATATGTGTGTGTGTGAGAGAGAGAGATGACAGAGAGAGAGAGAGAGATCGGCAGTAATTATTCAGCAATCTCTTGTTCCCTTTTCTGCAGCTACCAATAAAAGTAAACTTCTCTGTAGCTGCCAATAATCAACATTTGTTTCCAGAAAATTATCACTACAAAATTCAGTATGTTTTGCATTTGATATCATAATTGATAGAAACCAGCTGATACTCATGATTACAAAAGTTAAACTGTATTTAAGAGAAACCAGCTTCTTTCTTTCACATAGGAGATTGTCAGACAGTGAAAAAAGAAGGGAGAGAAGCGGGACGCTCCCATTTTTATTGCGCAATTGCTAGAAGATTATCAGACAATGTCCCGCAGCGTCACTCTCATCCCATTCTTCTTCCATCAGTGAAGTGGAATAGTCCCATAACTTTTTATTGACGTGAAACTGCTGTCAATAAAAAGTTATGGCGCCATTCCATTTCACTGATGGGAGAAGGATGGGATGAGAGTGATTTCGCAGGACCGTTGTCTGATAATCTTCCTGCAGTTGCATGATAAGGACTGGAGCGTCCTACTTCTCTCTTGTCCTTTTTCGCTGTCTGATAATCTTCTTAGTCTCAAAGATGCTGCAGGTTCCCTTTGCATACTACGAGGAACACAGTTTACTGGAGGGAAATAGAAATAGTTTTGCCAGCTAAATGGCATGACATAGGTCAGTGTGAAGTTGCAGCTGGCAAAGCTATTCAAGGTATGCCGAGAGATCATAGGCTGATGGCTGGAATAGCCTTTCAGCTGTTTATATGTATGTGATAGAAGCCTGATACTAATTCCCATCAGCCAGTGCAGTACATGGCTTTGATAAGGAGAGTAGAATGAGAGTTCTGGAGTTACTATATGCTTAATCCTATGTGGAGGAAACTGGTAGGGCTTCAATCAGTGTATTGTCTGATACACACTAGAAAATGTTTGCTGATAGATGTGGGACCATCTGCACATCCATTTCGGCACCTTGCTGTTTCTCTGTGTACACATATGAGAATGATTGAATTCTTTGCTCTTGTTTCCACTCGCAAGAGCTGACAGATTGAGCCTACAAGGGAAGTTTCCCTGCAGTTCTTGGATTAATCCCAGTTCTGATAAGTACTTGTCATTTTCAGTAGCTCTTCTCTGTAAAGGGCTATTTCTTTTGAGAGTTCAGGTATAACATATTCTTCAAGAGCTTTTATAATCTCTGCCTTTTTCTCTCACTAGTTTACCACCTTCACAACTGCCCCACGTTCACAAACAGGCCCTTAATTTCAGGGGGGAGGAGTCTATCTTCAAACTGAGATGCCCTTTAATGAAATATTAACATGGTGTCCCTTTCTTGTTTGCTTGTCTGACATATTGCCAGGCTAGATAGCCTTGCATTATCTCTCCTTCTGGGTTGTTTTTGCAAGAACAGTTTATTTTATATAGTTTTTCAGATAAACATATTGCTTTTCCTTGCTACAACTGTGTCTGTCTTGTTTTCCACACACTTTTGAGCACTTGGCTAATCATTCCCAAATGGTTCCCAGTTTGCTGGAGCCCTAGCTTATGGTTTGAAATACAGCAGATAGTGTTCTGTTGGCCTGCCAATAAGGATAGGAAGACAACCTGCCTCAATATACTATATATCAGGATTGGCCAAGTCAGAGGCTCCATGTTTCCTACCAGCCATAAGGAGATACATAAGGAGATGTAAGATTGTACAGAGCTGCCAATCTGTAGAATCTGAATGCAGACTTGTGAATAGTCACTCACCTGGTCACCTATATTAAGCAAGTTGTGATCTATGTATCCTAAAAGAAACAAATACTTTGAAGCTTCCTCACCTGGTCACAACTCTCATAATGCCCGCCTCCCAGCTATATTTGGATTATTCATACAATTGTTAGATAAAATAAAGGGATAGGTCTCCTTTCTTCCCTATCTTGATTGTGTAGAAGAGGTAATTTCAGCAGGTGTTGCTGAATTAGGTCATGTAAATAACCCTTGTTAAAATTCCCTCTTCTTACAGCAGTTAAAGAGAAAGGAGCACTATCCCTTATTTAATCCACACCCTAGTTATTCACTAAGCTGGCTGGAGGACATTATAGGAGGTACGGTAGTCTAACGCATCAGGCATTCTTTGGAATTATTTATAGTATAGGGATGAACCTTTGCCTTTTTTCTCTCTCTCTGCTAAGTAATATCAGTGTTTCTGCTGATAACTTGCAAGCTATATTTTCTAACCATGGCTTGTGGAATTCTGTGCTATCTGCTTTATATTTTTTTAGGTCTGTAATTTAATTGATAATTTATGAATTAATGCTCTCCCCCCCCCCCACACTAATTGGTAGTACAGTGGACCCTTGTTATACGCTGGGGTGTGGTTCCAAGATCCCCCGTGGATAACAAAATCCGTGTATGCTCAAGTCCTATTAAATATAATGACATAGCAAAATGGTGTCCCTTATAAAAAATGGAAAATCAAGGTTGATATTTGAAATTTATACTTTTTTTGAACATTTTCAAACCGTGGATGCTTGAATCTGTGTATAAAAAATCCGTGTATAAGAAGGGCCGACTGTAATAGAGCCTCCTCCTCTTCTCCAGTTTTATGGCAAAGTTAGCTCCCAAAGGCCTCTGATACTGCCACCTACTGAAAACTGAAAACCCCAATCATATAATAGGTCTTTTAGACCTTGTTTATTATCAGACCTGGTACATCATAACTGTTCATCTTAGTACCTAGTATTAGGACCTAGGACCTAGTAGCACACATCTGTAGGGGCAGCAGGTTGGACAAGGTGGGTCCTTAACTCTAGAATATTTTTGTTCGATTTCTAGCTCTTGTCTTCTGGTTTTCCCTTACCTCCTGACAGCTCTGCAGTCCTCGTTTCCAGTGCTTGCCTCTTCTCTATAAAGTTGTCCATGGTCCGACCATGATATTCCACTTTTAACATATTCTATAAGGTTATTATGATAACATAGTGGATATGGGGAGCAAAATACAAGATATAAATGTAACATTTAAAAAATCCTCTCACCTTACTCCCCTCCTTAATACTCAAAAGCTGTGTGGCAGCTTTATTTAAAAAAAAAACACCTCCAAAAGGGCCATTTTGTTCCCTTAATAACCTACTACTGTATAATGATGTGCAGATCTAACATAATTTGAATGTATTCACTGCAGACCTTATGTAACTGAAGGGTTTTTTTTTTAAATTAAGTGGCAGCAGATTCTTTTTTCCAGACTTTGAAAAAAGTACCTGTGAAATTGACTCTACATGGTGGTGATGTGCAATTTTAAACACATCCAGATTAAAAACATACATAATTGAAAAAGACCAAAAAAAAGTGTACATGTACACTTTGAAGTAAATTAGTTCCCAAAGGTTTTATTTTAAAAAGCAATGTTTTGGCTTAGCACCAGAAGGAAATCAGCACTGGCACCAGTCAGACCTCCAAGTGGAAGGCGTTTCACATCAGGGCATCACAACTGAGAAGGCCCTCTCCTGTATCCTCCCACTTCATCTTGCTCACAAAAGTGGAACAAAGAGGAGGGCTCATCATGCAGATGTCACTTCTCAGATACGTACATACTAGGAGAGGTGCTCCTTTGAGTATCAAAGGTTCCAAGCCAATTGGGGATTTAAATGTCATCACCAGCACCTTGAATTCAGACTGCCAGCATAGTCCCTTTAAGGCATGTGTCATATGTTGTACACATGGTACTCCAGCCTGCAATAAAATCCCATAATAAATAATATTTCTGGAAATGGTTTTCCTGTTTGATTCTGGAGATATGATTTTGGATTGTGAACATTGTCTTCATTATTTTATTTGTCACTCTAAATGAAAATGTTTCAGAATTATTTTTTCTGTTTTCTGGCTTCAGAAAAAAATCATTTCTTTCCTCTATTTTGGGGGGGGCAGGGTTGGGGGACTTCACATTTCTCATGGCATTTACTAAAGTGGGATGTAGGTTCATAGCATAACAAAATCTGTCAGTCTTTCATCTCATAGACTAATCCAAGAAAACTGGCTTAAATGTTGTGATTACAATCTTCCACAGATATTTTTTGTGGGCCATCGTAAGGGAGGAAAGTTTACACTCATAATAAAATCATTGAAAAACATTCTTGGATGCCACTATGCCAAAAACTGGTTTGGTGTTTGACAGTTTGGTCAGGTCTCTGGAGAGTAAGTAATTAAGACATAAAGTATTTTGGAATCCACTCAGTGTTGGAAGACCTGAGGAGCAGACCAGCATTGTGTACTATGGTGACTGGGGTTTGTACTTTTCAGTAGGTAATTATCTGAATGTAAAAGGGGCTTTACATATTTTGTAGTCAGATTGCCTTTCCTCTGTAATGCATTGCAAAATCAAGAAACCGAGGAGATGCAGTTCCTTGCATGTTATGGCCAGATATTGTTTTTGAAAGCCTTAAGGTTGTTTTACAGGCTTCTAGGACCAACTTGGCCAAGCCAGGATGGCCAGCTTGGACAAGCTAGACAGCTGAGACTGTGATATTTGGGATATATCATGAGAAGATGATTCACTAGGAAAAAAACAACAATGCTTGGCAAAGTAGAAGAAGAGATAGACTACATAACAGGTGAATAGACTCAATCAAGAAGGCCTTGGCCCTGAGTCTGTAAGACTTTTTGAGATATGGTGACTTGGAGATCTTTCATTCATAGTGTTGCCATAAGTCGAAGTTGACTTATGGCAGTTAAAAAAAGAACAAAAATTGCTGTTTCCCTGCCATAAGAGTACAGATTCAGCTGTTTCTTCGAGGTTTCTTTTACTGGGTGACATCATTATTCATGCCCTTCTGCCCCCACACCTGCAATTCTAAACTAAATTCTGTGGCTCTGACAAATGCATATGAAATCTTCCAGTGTATCTGACACACTGATTCAGCACAGGGCACATTCCTAGAACATAACAGTTTGGAGAGTCTGTTAATGTACCAGTAATCCAACTGCACAAAAGAGTTTTTGGCCAAGTTGGTCCCAGAAGCATGTATTCCCACTTTAAGACTTTCAAATACAATTTGTCTGATTATAACAAGCATTGCATTATATCCCCTCTTATTTCTTGATTTTTGCAATACCTTATAAGAAGGCAATCTGGCTATAAAATGTGCAGATCCCTGTGACAGATCCAGGCAGGCCCTAACATTCCAGCTCCTAGGAATCCTGGCACTTAACCTCCTTCATTTCTGCTCTTTCCTGAAATAGGTTTCTAGGCATTCAGGTGACCTCAGTGCGGCCACGTTTGTATGTTAACTTTGTGCTCTTTATGGTAAGCATGACCGCACCTTGATTCAAGGTGAAAGAAGACAATCTGAGGGGTTATTCAGACAGTGAAAATAATCCAGGTAGAATTGGGTTGAATCTGCCAAAAAGCCCACTTAATCCAGGATAATGAATGTCAGAATTTTTTCTGAGTTTTTCTAAAAGATTTGGATTCTTAGCTGTGTGAATAACCGATGGAAATAGACCAAGATAAACCAGGATAAAACTCTGCATGCCTTGACTGTGCTTCGAATACATTCATATTATTGACTCCATCTTTATTTCAGTACTGACATGTATGAGCAACTGTACTCACAGAGATGTGCATAGATACGGTCCCATAGTGTGAACAACAAACCCAGAATGTGTGTCTGTGAATATTTGCATGGGCCTGAAGCAGACACGCCAAAAGAAGTGGTTTCAGGCCATTTTGGCAGCATGACGTTTAGATGACGCATGCCTCCAAAGTGGCCTGAAACCATGCCATGGCTGCACTAAGGGCAGGGAGCAGAGAAGCCAGACTAAAAAGAAACAGGAATAAACTTCCCTAGCCTGGAAAGTGTGTACCTTCGACCGTGCATGTTAATGCCCTAACGCAAGACCCAAAGGAGCGCTCAATCCTGACCCCAAACCTAATTCTGCATGTAAATGCACCAACACAGGAGCACTTCAAAGGACGGATTTTCAGGGTAGCCCTGAACATGCGCCAAGTGTATCACAGGATGCTGAAACTTTCTCTGCCAGATGTTTTGGTGGTGGAAAGTTATATATTGTGACTTTCACTTCTAAGCTTGGACCCCTATGTGATGGAACGAAGGGTCACATGGATGTTTTTTGACATGGGTAGCAACACTGCATCCAGTGCAGTGATCCTCTGTCCCTGTGACCATGTGCAGGTATGGGAAAGGCAGTGAAAAAATAAATAATGGAGTACCATGGCTCAAAGCCACTTTTGCTCTGGGCTAGTTCAGTCATGCCATGCACACTTGGGACTCCCTGGGAAGCATGTGGTGCGGTCAGCCGACCCGCTCTCAGAAAAAGCAGCTCTAAGCCGCTTTTTCTTGCCCATAGTAGTGCTAAAAAAGCAACAACAACTTGTGAATGACCCCTAAATCAGGGTTAACAAAATAACAAGAGTATTAATGTGGTTTATTATATCCTGTAGAATAGTAAATGCTTTAACAAATTCCAGTACTTATTTCCAACAATATAACCTGCATTGTGTCAATCAATTCAAGGAATCAGTACACATTCACTCCCCACTGACTTGTTTGACTCTCGCCTCCAACTCTCAATCAACTCTGTCTGAATTCCCTCAGACACACTCCTGCAGTTTATGATTTCTGATCCCCAGCAGCCCCCCTTCACAGTCTCTCCGTACTATGATTGGCTGCCGTGAAGGCAAATCTGCCTAGCACTTCCTTCACAACAACCCTTTCATATTCAGATGATTACTTACTGAAAAGCACAAACTGTGGCCAGCATAGTAAGCAAGGATTACTGATAGAAGTAAGAAATTGGACCTAATCTACTGCAGGAAATGTCTCCTGTATGATGATGCACACACATATTGCAGGGATAGTTATCTGCAACATCCAAGTATGTTTCCCCCTCCTTAAATCTACTGTCTCCCTGCTACACAAATACAGATTTAATTGTTTCAACAAGGTTTTCTTTATTCAGTGGCATCAGTTTTCAAGCCTGATGGTGTACCGTAGCCTTCCTGTTCAGGATTACTGACTTGGTGCGACCTGATTCCAGTACAACCTTTAAAAAAAAAATCTGATAACCTGCTGTGCAAAGCCAAATGCATTCTAACATCTATTTCAGTTTGATGCGTAAGAGCAGGAAAGGAAAAATAGCTAACCAGGTGTAACTGATTTGACTAGATCTATAATGAATGCTGCCACCGATTTTCAGAATTTGATGTGGGTTACATTTGACATCACAACTCTCCCCCTCCCTCATCTGTCTTTCTTCGTGTTGGACGCAGCTTCTCCCCTTTTTCAGTTTACCTCTCTGTCCTTGGAATCGGCATGCAAAGTGTTAACATCAGCACTGTGAATGCTGGGTGCTCAGCTGCTGTTGTATGAGAGTGAAGAACCAACCCAGATGCTGGCTGCTGGTGTTGCTGAGGGGAGGCAGGGGTGAACGGCATCTGTGACTGGCTCTCTGTGCAGCATCAGCTGGCTGCTTGTTGCACGTCAGTGGGCAATGATTGTGATAAAGCTAAAAGCATTTAAATTCAACAGTGCTTTTGTTGCTTACGCACAGTAGCAGCCAATTAACCAGGTTCTCATTCTTGTAGCAGGCTAGCTGAATTTGGTTAACATCCTGTTGGTCCACCTTACATTTTAGATCAGTTTGAGAGTGATTATACCAGGTGAAGAAGCTACAGACAGTGTGAAAGAGCTGGGCTTGGAGCCTGTCAACAGTGAGTTAGGTTCAGGAGGAGGTTGGATGATGGCACATCCTGGAGCCAGCTGTTCTGTAGATACAGTATCTTTTGGGAATCTGCTCCTCCTCCCCCCAAACATTGCAGCCTGGATTGACTGTGTGTTTTTCCTCACAAAAACACATATTTACAAAGCTTACATACTTACAATACATTATACAGCATTCATTGCATCACAAAACAAATAATGTAATAGCCTTCCTACTCATTTTTCTTCTACTTCTGATATTTTGTCTGCTTATCTTTACTTGATGATTTTTCAGTTAATATATCTCATTCCAGACCAGTTACAAAGTCTTTGCCCCATTCTTTTTTTCAGATAAGCTATCAGTGGGTCAGTGGATCCTATTCCATCTTAGACTTGTCTAATGACTTCCTTTTTCACAGTTGAGTCAATTTATCTGTCTCCTTATAGTCATACAACTTCATCAATCATTACTTTATATTTGGGCATTTCTCTCCCCCCCCCCCCATTTAGATAGATACAATATTTTGGTGGCCATCTTCATATAAAATATAAATTTGGCATATTTTTGTTACAAACTTTCATTTGTAACCATATTCTGTAAATACATGTTCAGGTCTGTATATTCCTTAATATTAAAAAAAAACATAACTTGAGTATGAATCATATTCTACTATTCTTTAGCCTATTTACATAAACTCTTGTTGAAACTGCTGGTTTTCTCCTAATCCCAGAATGAGTGTTATCCCATTTAAAGGGGGCAGGGAGAGCTGTAGATTACAGGCAGAAATTGGACCAACTGTACTTCAAGGCTTCTTGCTTTTAGGGGAACACCATTTAAGAAATGAAAAGAGTTTTGTAAGACTCGGGAACATTGAGATAATTATGCAGACACCTAAAAAAATTCTCTATCCTGGTGTGCAGGAAGATAGAAGGCTGCTATTACATTGGGGTCGACCACTGGATCATTTAAAGAAGTGTTTTTGAATGTATTTGTGCTCTGCAGTGTAAATGTTTAACTATAAAAACTTTGCTACTTTTTAAGTTTGACACTTCTACCCCTCCCATTGAAAACCAATATTTTATAGCTTGCCCGCTGATAAATGGGGTGGGATTAGATGTATCACCTGTTGATTTCAGTGGAAATTACATCCACTTGCTTTCTTGCTCCTTGAAATCTGATCCTCATCACATTTACTTGGAAGTAAATTTTATGAACATCTTACCTGTAGCAGGTAATGAATTTTAACATATTTGATACAGACTATGCCATTATGTTTTTGCTGTTAGTTTACTTCATTCATAAAATGGTTAATTTTGGTAGTATCCAGCCTTCTCTATGTTTAGAGTGTGCAGCATTGGCTCAAACTATGTTTGTATTATTTTGCAGGGAGATCTAGAAAACAAACCAGTAAATGGCTGCAGAGCAGATCTCATGGAATGTGTTGCCTACAGCCAAGGTGAAAAACACAAGTTGAAACCAAACCAGTTACTGCTCTGGGAAAATGTACAAACAAATGAAAACGGAAGTATGACTGGCTTAGAAACGGAGAAGTGGACACAAAATGAAAAGCCATCACTTAGTGTCCATGTGAATGGTGATCTCTGTAGAGCTGGGACAAGGAATGAGAACTCAAAATATGCTGAAAAAAATGCAAAGGTGGTTTATTCTTCCAGTTTATTAGATGAACCCAAAAAATTACTTGCACAAACTGTTAGAAATGGCATTAAAAGCATACCTTACTCACCAGCAGAATGTGATGTATCACTGAAAAAAACAGACGTGAGCATAACTGCAGATCTGGCAAACAGCTGCAAAGAAAGCCACTCAGGTGCCTCTTCGAGTGGCACTGCTGCATTGAACAATAACAGCACTTTGCCAGCTGGAACATATGGTGCTCTTCCGGAAAAGAAGGATCATGTTCTAGCACAGCAGCCAGAAAGCTCTAATGTCATTCAGGAATCTGAGAACTCGCTTTTGCAAACCAATTCACTTACAAATCTGCAGGACAAGCCACTTCACACTCCTGTGATTGAAAAAAGTGGCTGTCTTGATGATGGTGCTTCAAATATTCCAAGAAAAGATCCCCAATCTGAAGATTTGTCACTCCAGTCGACTTTTCTATCTCTTATTAAAAATCGAAATTTAACTGTGGAACAGGTGGTTGCAATTGAGGCGTTAACACGTTTGTCAGAAGTCCCTTTGGGAGCTCCTTTGCCAGGTAAAACTGAAAGAGTTCAGTGTACAGAGCAGCAAATCCCACATTCACTGAACAATTACAAAAAGGATAGCTCTTGTTCCTTGACAACTTCTACATTGAAAGCACTGAAAGGGACTTCCTCACAAAAAGATCATCAGCTCTTTCCTCATGTTCCTCAACAAAGAAAAATCCTTCCTAGGAGTTTGCTTTACAATGGTCAAGGTGCTATTTCTGAATTTTCCAATAAATCCCCAGGTCCATCTAGTTTATTGCGTCGATTACATTGCTCCCCATGGGATGGCAAACCTTTCTCTACATTGGTGTCTGGTGGAAATTCAGGCCATACTACCAAGAAATATCCTCTCCACCATAAAGCTGCCATTGGTCCATGTACCAAAAACTCAAGTACTGTCAAACAATGGAGAAACAAAGTTGAGATGCTTGGAAAATGGGAGGGTAAACCTGTTCATGGCCTAAACTCAAAAAGTAATTCTGTAATTAGGGGCAGCATTCATAGCCAAGATGAGAAGGAGGTAGCCACCCAGTTAACTCAATTGGCAGCAATAATTGAATCAAGCAAAACAAGCCCCGACCAGAAGGCATCCCTTTTCAGTCGAATACCATCTGATATGCAATCAAAACATAAACAGGATCAGTGCCTATTGCAGAAGAAACAATCAGTGTTTGTAAGGAACAATTATGGCTCATTGTTAGTGAAGCAAAGGCAACCGACACGGAAAAATGATAAACCAGTACCAAGGGCAAAAAGATTGAAAAAGAAGCTTCAGCTAATGCCTGACCAACAAAATCAGCTGCAACAGCAGTGCCAACATAATGAATTACAGGACATACAGAAAAAGCCTTCTCGACTACGCAAGCTTGGTCGGATTGTTTCACAAGATACAAAGTTAACTGTTTTGGGGAAAAAACCAATCAAAGCCAAAGGGCAAAGGGCAAGGAAGCGGAGTATTTTGCCAGCACAACAAAAAACAGCTGCATTATTTCTCCCCAAAACTCAGATAATATTCCACAGGCCTTTACCTGTCTTAATGCAGGATAAAATAAAAGACAAGCTATTTGGCCATGAAATGGTGCCTGAGCACATCAAAATGATGGGCTATGATGCTACACAAGGCACCAATACGCCAAGTGGTGCCCTGCAACATAGTGGCCTACTCTCCCATAATCTTCCGACTGTTTCTCACTTAGAAGCAAAATCCTATTTGAACCAAGGAAATGAAAACATACAGATGTTTACAGCAAAAGACAAGAATTCTCAGGTACAGCAAACTATGAATTTGGCTCAGATGCATCCTTTGCCTCAGACTTTTAGTCAAACAGCAGGCGACACATGCAAGGATAACCTTGTGAAACTCCAACAGCATGCTGTAGAGAAACAAAAAAGTCAGAATCTGCAACCAATTCCCGTTAATTCTGGTGCTGTCCCTCCAGGGGATACCATAGAGGCTCTCAGGAATGCTGAGTGTGTAAATGAAACTAAATTTCCATCAGGAAGAAACTTGGAAGCTGAGAACCCACAGGATAAAGGGAATGCAGGATGTTCTCCAGTGAAAAACACACTCAGTAGTTTTCTTGAATCTCCTATGAAGTTCTTGGACACCCCTACAAAGAATCTAATTGATACACCTACCAAGAAAGGGCAGACAGATTTACCATCGTGTGATTGTGTTGGTAAGTGTCCTTTAGTACATTTCAACCTGGTACTGTGAAATAAATATTTCAAATGGCTGTTTTCTCATAGAGGGGTCCCTGGGAAAATTTGTGCATGTCTTTGTGTTTATGCACATGTGCATGCACATACACAAACCCCTTGCTGCTTGTCTGCACTGCAGCCAAGAGTCTTATGTGCTTCTACTCCATTGCTCTGCCTCATTACTGGTGCTTTACAGGTAACTCCTTGCATACTTTGATTTCTGATTTTTTCTTACTGTTAATGCTGCTGAATGTTGAGCTCACCTGCTTGCTGTGATTTGTCTGTTGAATGGGAATCCAAAAAAATCAACTGCTGAAAGAATTCCTAAGTATCTAAAAATCTGACACTGATACATATGCATAGGAACTATGACTCCAGGTACACATAGCAGGGCAGTTGCAACTTTCCATCTCCTTTTCAGCAAACAGGAGAATAAAATATTTGTTTAGTTCAGTATTTTATAGATAGAATGTACAGGTTGAGTCTGCCTTATCCAAAATGCTTGGGACCAGAAGTGTTTTGGATTTTGGATTTCAAGGGAATTATGCATTTCATTAATGACTAATTGTTCAGCATTAAACCTCAATAGAACATTCCAAAATCTTTAAAAGGGGGCATAGTACGTATTTTTGTTTTGTCAAAGGTCTCATAATTAAACCATTTATGTATATAATTATTCCAAAGTCTTTTTAGGCCTGGAGACCTATATTGAACTTTATCTTGAAGCTCATGACATGCTTATTGCAGCATACAGTAGTCTTTCTCCTTCTCTTTAAAAAAAGCATGAAAAATGAAATAATGGTGGTAGCACTGCTGGTGTGGTCTGTGTCTGGGCCCCATCTGGGCCTTAGGTCCAGAACACACTGCAGAAATAATTTGAGGCTGCTGTAGCTGCCCTGGCTCAGTACTAGGGAATACTGGGAATTTGTTTTGTTTTGTTTTGTTTTTATTTATATACCGCTATTCCAAAGATCATAGCGGTGAACAGCAAGTAAGCTAATTAGCAAGTAAGCTAATTTGCCCCCAACAGTCTAGGTACTCATTTTAGCGACCTCGGAAGGATGCAAGCCTGAGTCGAGCTTGGGCCCTTTTACTGGTCTTGAACTCGCAACCTTGTGGTTTTGAGTGAATGGCTGCAGTACAGGCATTTAACCACTGCGCCACCAGTGGTTAAATGCCTGCAGTTTATTGTGGCACCAAAGCTCTTTGACAGAGAATAGCAATAGTAGCTTTATTTATATAACCACTTCATACTGCCTAAGCCAGGGGTAGGCAACCTGCGGCCCATGGGCCGGATGCAGCCCGGCGAGGCCTTGGGACCGGCCCCAGCCCGGTCCTGCCAACGATTGCCGCCGGGGCCTTTGGGGGGCAATTGTCTATAGAAGCCTCAGAAACATGCATTTATATTAACATTTCTTTAAAAATCAGCAAATTTTTTCGCGTGTCCTCCATTTTTTTTTTTAAAAAAGTGTCTTCCATTTGAAAATGTTGTCCTACATTTGTCCTGGTTTATTTATATATTTAATTTTTTTTAAAAAAAATTAATTATTTATTTTTTGGCTTCGGCCCCCCAGTTGTCTGAGGGACAGCAACCCGGCCCCCGGCTCAAAAAGGTTGCCTACCCCTGGCCTAAGCAGTCTCTAACTGGGTTACAACTGTAAGCTAATTGCCCCCAACAATCTAGGTACTCATTTTAGCGACCTCGGAAGGATGCAAGCCTGAGTCAAGCCTGAGCCCCTGGCTGGTACTGAACTTGCAACCTTACGGTTTGTGTGTGAGTGAGTGGTTGCAGTACAGGCATTTAACCACTGCACTACCAGGGCTCCCTAGTAGAAGGCTAAATTTCTCACAAACCTGCAGTTCCCAGAATTCCCTAACATTAAGCCAGGGCAGTTGAATAGGTCTCAAACTGGATTATGTCTGCAGTGTGTAGTGGACCATAGACAGTAGTTGGTCACACTCGAGTACTTGAAAACTGATGCTGTACAAAAAAGATAGCTTGACCTTCAGGTGATGAAAGCACCCTCTTCTGTAAACAATAAGACAAAATTAGTTGAGCCCAGTGACTTGATTGCAGATTATGGTGACATTCATAGCATTTAAGTGGAGTCTATATCTTTATGTTCATGAAGTGATTTTTTAACAACTGTCCTTTCTGCAGAACAAATTATAGAGAAGGATGAAGGGCCGTATTATACACACCTTGGAACAGGACCAAGTGTTGCTGCAGTTAGGGAAATAATGGAGAACAGGTGAGGAAATATAAATGTTGGTGAGTAAAAAAAACCCTGACTTATTTATGCATGCAGCAAAATAGGAACGTTGGTGATAGTGGTAATTGTAAGTCGTTTACAATGGTGATTGTAGTTAGATGGTTTCCCTTATATTGGCAATAGTAGTTATAAGTATTTTTACTTATATGTTATTCACACAAAGCCTTTTTTGCTTTATTATGAAATAGAGCATCTGTATATAAGCTACAGCAGTGGCCTCCAAACTGTGCTCTTTAAGGGATTTTGGACTTCAGCCTCCAGAATCCCAGACTATTGGCCAACATGGCTGAGGCTTCTGGGAGCTGAAGTCCAAAATATCTTAAAGGACACAGTTCATATGTGCTGAATCTGTCCTCAAAAGAGGGACAGAGTACTTTCATTAATCACAGTTAATAGTGGTTAATGCTGGGAGTATGTCTTGTTGTGGGGGGGCTCTAGGAGATTTATTTCTTTATCATTAATTCCAAAGGACTGTTTCCAAGGCAGATGGTCAGACCTAGGTGGTAAATAAAAGGCAATGGCCAATTGGAGGATTGGGATAGAAGCCAGTTTGAGTTTGAAGGAAATTCAGATACTAGCCTGATGAAAAGAGATACTGAGTGATTTCCTTTCAAAGAGGTGCAGAATGTGTACTCCTCTATTCAAACCCAATTAATGCATTTGTTGTTACTTGGCATTGGCCACAATCCATAGTGCTAACTTAGACATGCCTGTGGAATGTTGTATACATTGTGTATAGACACTGTGTATGCACAGCAAGATGTCTGACTATTTTTCTTTGATTGAGTTTCTTTGAACTGTAGCCCTGCATGCTGTATTACAATAAGCTTTCAAAATCCCCTGAGCTTCAATAGCAGATTGACAAGATGATGGTAATGGAGGATTGTTGTGTTCCAAAATCCAAATGGAGCTACTTCTGCTATTCACTGTGGTGTTTGGCGTCATTCATCATTACCTCACAGTATTTTTGTGTGTGAGTAGTAATGTGTAAACCAGAGCGTATAACCAAAATTTCTAACAAAATTTATTATAAATTTATCCAATTTTAAGTCTTTGAGCATATCAATAAATCTATTCACATGTTTCCCCTTATTGGGAAGAAACCATCAGGAACAGATTCTTTTTTTCTGAATTATATGTAAATAAAGTACAGTAATACAACTCAAACTGTGTATCTTTAAAAAGTGTCCATAAGCACACTTGAATCAATAGAAAAATACATTAGAAATCTGTGAACTGAGAAAGCAGTTACCGAAATACCCATGAATTTTCAAATGAAAATTTAGAAAATCTCATTATTGAAACCAAGATAGGAAGAAAATGCAGGTGAAATTTGGAGAAACCAAAAAATGGAGACTGATTTTTGTATCTCTGGAAATGAAAGGGAGGCTTCAGCATGCTTGCAGGAACCCAAAACTTGCTTAAATACAAAAGTTATATCTGAAAACTCGCTAAGTGACATTCCACACCCGGGGCCAGATCTTACATCACTTACACCAGGGTGAGAAACTGCAGAGGCAGTGGGTCCATCCCTCCCCTTATACTCACACAGTGGGCCACACTAGTGGACTTGAATAGACAGAAAGTGGTGTCATGTCTCTTCCTGTTTCAGTTTTGGCTGATTTCAATTCAACTGGTTCAGGGTTTTAAAAAAGTTTTGGGGCATAAAGGGAGCTTGGGACTTGTAAAAGCAAAGCTGCTGGGTTTTGCCTGGATCTGATCCATTTTAGGCAGCTTTGGGGGTGAAAATTGTATGAAATATTTATTTCAATTAAGATAGATTAATGTGAAGGGTCCTGGGAGGTTAGACAAGTTTTAAGGGTTACAAGTTGGGGGCCCAGAGGGCAGCAAGCACCTATAGACCACACTTCACTCGCCCTGACTTACATTTTTTGAGTCCTCCTCAAGGGTTTTAGACTGGACATACAGTGTCCCTGCGTCATATGCGGGCGCCTTTTACATGACTTTCAGCTTATGCTGAAAGCCACACAACAGAAGTTTTAATGTCATGCGCGCCCGCACTGCGGGTGCCATGCCACACATCATGCACGAGCATATGCTTGAGCATATGCAATATTTGCCTTACGTGGAGAGGTCTGGAACGGATCCCCGCGTAAGAGAAGAGCGTACTGTATAACCCTATCATCATTCTCGTCATGATGATCTTTTTCTTCAATTTATGTTGTGCCATCAATATACATTGATATGGCCAAATTATTTTCATACAGTTTATTAGGGACTTAATGACCATGAAATAATTTACTTGCTACAGAATATATTACCACAAACAAAAATCATGTGTTGAAGGCTATATTTCAGAGGAAGGAACTGTCAAAACCATCTCTTGATTATTCCTTGCCTAAGAAAACCCTCTGAAATTCATAGGGTTGATGGGCAACTTGAAGTCACACATATGCATGCACACATTGGCATGTCTCCTGAGTAAACTGAATCACTGAAAACCTCTTAAATCAGTTACTTCCTGTTGTTTGAGATGCTGGTTTCAATCTCTGTGCCCTTAGACAGTTTGTGCTGGTCACAGCTATGAGAAATGATATCCTGCTGTGAACTGAAGGTGATCATTTAGTAATACACTATTTTATCATCTTGCAATATTGTTCATGGTGAGAGATATGTTTGTTTGGTGGCCCACAAATTTCAGACTTTGATCTTCTGAAGGTTCAGCAAAGCCAGAGCTTGTCATATTTTGGCTTTTCTCTTTGCGCTGATTTGGTGATGGTTGTTAATTCAGATGTTTCTTGCAGTTTTACCCCTAAATCTAGTTGCTGATCCTAATTAAAGCAAATAAATTAAATCAGCAGGAACTTGGTAAATCGGGTTTTTTTAAGTTAGTGGATCTACTGTATTCAGGGTTGGCCACTGAATTTATAACCTAATCATTCTTTTAAAATAACAGCCTGTTACTGTCTTTATTTGGCTATTCTGTTGCTGAAAGATGGTGGGTTTATTATTATTATTATTATTATTATTATTATTATTATTATTATTTCGGTCAGTGACAGGATGATTTCTTAGTAGTTGTTGCTACTATTTTAGTTTATTAATTACTAGTATTTTTTATAAACTGCTTCTTTAAATAAAATGTTCTCTTTCTACAAAACTTTGTACAGGTATGGAGCAAAAGGAAGTGCTGTAAGAATAGAAGTAGTGGTGTACACAGGCAAAGAAGGAAAAAGTTCCCAGGGGTGTCCGATTGCCAAGTGGGTGAGTTTTTATTTTATAATAGTATATTTTTACTTGTAATCTTGAGATTTATTGTTTAGAAATTGTTTCCTTAGTTCTCAAAGGACTTTGCATATGTGAAGTAAAAGGCTTTCATGGCTGGCATCCATTTTCAAGGCTATGTGGCCGTGTTCTGTAATAATTTATTCCTGACATTTTGCCTGCATTTGTGGCTGGCATCTTCAGAGATTGGTTGCATGGAGGTGTGTCGGGTATATATACTGTGTGACCTTTGGCTGAGAGGAAGTGATTTACATGTTAATCTGTGTGTTGGTTTGCTGGTGAATGGCAAGACCTCAGGGTGGGAGGATATGTGAGAAGGATTTGTGTATGCTTAATTAGTGATCCATTGTCTGCTGAGAAACCCCCTGACCCTGGGTGATGTTTATGCAGGCAAAAAGTCAGGAATAAATTCTTCCAGAACATGGCCACATAGCCTAAAAAACCCACAAAAACATTGCATCTATTTATTTATGTGTCTAAGGGGCTGAACAGTCTACCCCTTTCAGCAACTACATGCTGCGGCCCCAATATGACATTTCCATGGCACAAAAAGCAGCTCTTTTTTGTGATGTGGAAAGGGTGCCTTTGCTGCAACAGCGGCACCTTCTCGCACTCCTTTTGGTGCTGCATCATCTGGATGCAGTTCCAAAGGAGCGCCGTGACACCATCTGCTGTGCAGTTGGGCGCATGGCATCATGACGGCGTCAGGGCAGTGTCAGCATCATGTAGACGCCACACCCCCACTCTGCCCTGAGGCCGGTGTTTATTGCTGGTCTGTACAAGATGAGACTATACTATAATTAAATAGAAAAGGCTCCACAAGATGGCTAACAATCAGATCATAGACATACTGTATAAAAACATAATAATATAAAATAAATATGCATACCAGTCAACCAGTGAGGAATGTACAGTGGTGCCTCGGGTTACGAAATTAATTCGTAACGCGGCCGCTTTCGTAACCCGAAAAGCCTTCGTAAGCCGAATTGCCATAGGCGCTAATGGGGAAAAGCCGCGATTCCGTGCGAAAAAGCCGAAAAAAGCACCAAAAGTTTTTTCGTAACCCGAAAAAACATTCGTAACCCGAAACAATAATTCCCTATGGGATTTTTTCGTATCCCGAAAATTTCGTAACCTGGGTATTTCGTATCCCAAGGTACCACTGTATTAAATTCAGCAGCAGTAACTACTGTACAACAAAAAGGATAGTAAGATGCACCAGCAACTCAGTGGAACATCCATAGAGTTAGAGTCCTTCACAATTTAGAGTTCCAAAGAAAACAGCTTACGCCTTCTCTCAGAATGTCAGTAAATCAAGAGAGCAAAAAGAAATCCACTTGTTAGGGAGTTCCATAGTCTTGTTGTAATTTTGAAAATGATCTACCTGGGAAGCCTCTTCCTAACAAGGAGACAGGAGAGGAAGATCTGAAAGTATGGGTGGGTTCTTAATGGGAGAAAACAGTGCTTTGGATCCTAATATTAGAGTCTAAAGCCAATATCCATGAAGCTATTTTATTCCCTTCCACTGCATCTTGCTAACCTCTGATATCTGAAAAGTGGTTTCTGAGGATATCCCAACCTCCTGAAGCATATTTTGAAAGGTGCACAGAGGGCTGCTGGAGGGAGGGAGATTGCTCCACCTCTGGCTCTGCTGATGAAATAAATCCAATGGTTGAACCATTGGAATGTATCAAAAATTAAATACACAAGTATGGGATGGGTGAGACCTGGCTTCACAACAGTATTTGTGAAAATTATCTAGGCGTTTTGCTAGATCACAGGTTAAACAAGAGTCAACAGTGGGATACAATACCCAAAAAATCCA
Organism: Sceloporus undulatus; assembly: GCF_019175285.1. Taxonomy (NCBI): domain Eukaryota; kingdom Metazoa; phylum Chordata; class Lepidosauria; order Squamata; family Phrynosomatidae; genus Sceloporus; species Sceloporus undulatus. The sequence goes on from NC_056524.1 coordinate 169,173,831, forward strand.
ATGCAATTCTAGGTTGCATCAATAAGATTATTGTGTCTAGATCAATCCAATACACTGGAGATATCACATTTGTTTAGAAGTCTAGGACAAGTTATGAAAGACAACAGTATGGTTGTGGGGTCCAAGAGAGATAGCTGGCAGGATGCCATCATTTCTCTCTGATGCATTTGAGGCATTCACCTTATTCTGTTTAATGGTAGGACCAGCCTTGAGAAGGAATAGTCCTGCTGTATTCTGTTTTTGTGAAACCTGGCCTGGAATACAGTCTCCACTTTTGGACACTTTTAGAGAGTGGGAAGATCATAATTGCCAAGTGTAATGTTGTAAATAATATTTAAGTCTGTTATTTGAGTTGGGTCCAGAAAGTAATTGGAAACCAATTAAAATATTTTAAAACTGGTGTTATGTTCCCTTCAGCTGGCCTTAGTTAACACTTTGGCAGCTGCATTTTGAAACAGTTATTTCAGAAACCTTTTCAGAGCCAGATGCATATGAAAGACAGCTGGTCAGAACATGAGTGAAGGCTGGATTCTCCTGCACCTCCCATGTAGTAAAGGGAACAGTTCACGTACCAGCCTAAACTGGTGAAAGGCACTCTTGACTGCACTTATCATTTGGTTGTCCAGAAACAGTAGGGCTTATGCAAGGTGCTTTGATGCTCAAGTCAAAGGACAAGATGGTGTTTCTTCCCCATTCTATGTATAGAACTCAGATGGACTGACTGGTAGTGGGAGAACCTTCCAATACACTGGAGGCATCACACTAGTTTAGAAGTCTAGGACAAGTTATAAAAGAGAACAGAGTGGTTGTGGAATCCAGGAGAGATAGCTGGCAGGATACTGTCACTGCCCTCTGCACCTGCCATTTGAGGCATTCACTTTATTCTGTTTAATGGTAGGACCATCCTTGAGAAGGAATATCATTTCAAAGGCCACAGCTAAACCACAAATCTGGCCCTTGTGTCAGGAGGACAACCTCATTCAGAACAAACCAAATTCTTATCAAACATTTTAGTGATATTACCAGCAAACAGCCACTATATTCAGAAAATTTTTCTGACCATGATTTGAATTTCTGTGAATGAATTGTAGCTTGAGTCTCTCTTTCCTCGTCTTGTCTGTAGGGCTGAATTCTTTACTTCCTTTTTTAAATCAAGTCATAGTTTGCTGAATTGGAAATTTCAGCTTGAATAATGGCTGAAAACCAGTATTGCAAGATGGACACCACAAATATCCTCAGAGATTAGGGGGCAGAAAGGGAAGCATGGAGTATTTAAGTATGTGGCTCCTCTGTGATCCTGCATATCTTAGTTCTAAGGACTATAAATTTGTTGTTGTTTACTGTCGTGTTGACCCCAATTTATGGTGACCCCGTCAATGAGACATCTCCAAGACCCCCAGTCCTCCACTGCTCTGATTCCATCCTGTAAATTCAGAGACATGATCTCCCTAATGAGTCCATCTATCTAGTGCAGGGGTCGGCAACCTCCGGCCCACGGGCCGGATGCGGCCCGCAGAGGCCTGCCGCCTGGCCCCTGGCTGCTGTTGCCGCCGCCCATCACGGCTTTTCGCCGCTCTGGGCGCTGCCATTTTGGGCGAAAAAATGGCGGTGCCCATAGCGGCCTCTGGGGCTCTGGGCGCCGCCATTTTGCCGCCCAAAATGGCGGCGCCCAGAGCGACGAAAAGCTGAGATGGGCGGCTGCGGCGGCAGCAGCAGCGGGCCTCTAGGAGGTCTGCTGCCGTCT